>NW_003302548.1:12308364-12314290 GCF_000004255.2 Arabidopsis lyrata subsp. lyrata | reverse complement strand
TCACGAAATTTCGAATTAACTTGTTCTATGATCAGAGCATGGAGAACATCTTGTCCATCAGGTCCTGTTGGAGGACAAAAATCTTCATCTTCAGTAACCTTCCCCTTACCCTTTGATGGACCACCCTTGGAAGTCTCAGGGATTTCAGAGTTTTTGTTTGGACGCCTAAAAGGCACCTTCTTAGCCTTGCGAACATTGTCTTCTTTAAGGTTCGCATCAACGACTATCGGCGGCCAGAAACGCCACCCACCTCTCCAGTCACCTTGTTTGAACTTGTATCCGCTACCGATAAGTCTTTCCATATAGTCAAGAGCCGGGTCAGAGACTTCATCACCCCAATCGTTGATCGATGGGTGAGGCGGATCATCAGAAGGCAACAGGGGGACAATACTTAACTGCATTGAACCCAATCAATAATTAAATAACAAAAACTTAGGCAATGATTGAAAAATCATAAAGTTTAAGAGACATTACCCTAGCAATTTGCTATGTCTCCATTATGTAAGAGTTGTGAAAAGTCTTCAACGGAGGTAAATAGTTGATTGACCCATCACCCATGGTCTGCGTATCATCAGGATTAGGAAGATATTTTTCATACTCGGGGATGGCCTTGAACATAAGCAATTGGAAGACAAGAGGGAACCCGTGGGTTGAAGAGTGAGACTGGTTGAACTTCGCAATTAGGCCTGAGAGACTACTAACCTTCGAACTGACCTTAACCATTCGCATTGTGAGAAGGAATGACTCACGTCCCCAGGAAAACGCTTCAAAACGCTCCAAATCGAAAACCATTTCAACAACTTGTACCGAAGCTTTGATAGGTTGGGAACTGCAGATAAGTTTCCGTTCAACAATGACGATAAGGGCGAAACGAAGCCTTCTCCAATCTTCCATCTTCTCTTCTTTGGGCTTCATCTTGTCTGCCCTCAACCATTCAACAATGTCCTTGATAAGGATAACCTTGTGTTCCTTACCAATGAGAATATTCCAATAAGGATGTTTTGGTTCGATGGGTTGCTGCGACTTCAATATATCGGATTGTTTTGAGTATGGCCGACAATCAAGGCCAGTCAGAATAGCAAACTCTCTTAAAGAAAATCGGAATGGCTGACCGGCGAAAACAAACCAAAGCTCGTGTTGTTTCCTTGTGTAGAGACCTCTACACAACATCTGATGGACTAATTTGCCGGAAAACGAACATTTGCGGACAGGAAGCTGAAACAGAGGACCAAAGCATGAAGCGCGGAGATAATTTAACTCTTTAGTTCCTTCTAAGATTTCGAAAAGATCGAGAAGATACTACAGCTTAGAGTAAGCATTGATACGACCGATAGGCGGGTAGCAATCAGTGGCGTAGAGCCTTTTGGGAAGCTTTTCCCTGTTGACTTCAGGGACAAAGAGTCGGCTTGGATGATTGGAGTGGGACAGTGTTGATTTGGCGAAGACGAAAGGGTCGTCGTCGTCTTCAAACAAAACCGATGGTCTGGATCTGCCAACTGGCGATTTTTGTTTCAAATTACTACTGGAGGACCTCATCTGCAATGGGGAAAAAAAAAAGAAGAAATCGATTTAGGTTAGCGAACAGTAAGGAAATGAATGAAAATGGACAGAACCCTAATATAACAGGGACTAAAAATAGTACAAATCAGATGAGGATAAATAAATAATCATAAGGGATTTAAAGAACTTATGATGAATTAAAAACTGAGGGACAAAATCAATTGAAGTTACATGCAGAGAATCTGACGAAATTGGTTTACCTATTCTATCTTCCGATGGGAGCAGAAGGAGAAGAAAGATAAAGGGAAAGTGAGAGAGAGACGAAAGTGAATCGTTTCCTCTCAATGGAAATATCGATGTGTGATTAAAGCGCACAAGGCCCGAAGAGGAGAGATTAATAGGTAAGCGAAACGTTATCAAATCACTGGCAGCACTTGGCGTGAAAACTGTCCCAACGCTAAGGATAAAATCGTAACTCCACTTTTCAAATGTGGTAGGATTGGAAAGACAGTTCTAAATGTGGTACATTTGAAAAGTTTTTGGGGAAATGTAGTGCATTTGTTAGTTTTTGCTTAATTGACACTCTTTAATTAAACGGTCATAATTTGTGGACGTCAAACGATTATTTAAATCCAAAAAAAAGTATCTTTCAGCTTTCAATTACGATTTCGACCGTTTGGTCTCTAAAACCCAGAAATCACCGACTGATGAGAGAGAATCTCAATTCGAAAAACTCGATTCTCTTCTCTACCTTAAGAGGCAACAGTCCGATTTCATTTGTTGAATTTTCAAAGAAAATTGTTTCTGATCTTTGTGCTTCGCTCCTGGAACTATCATCTAGAAGATGACGGAACCCTTCGTCGACGAGGGAAAAACGGAGGATTCACTCAAGGAGGACGAAATCGAAACGCTTCTGGTGGATCCAAAAACCTGAAAATCATGAAGAATTTTGAAACCCTTTGTGATTCTTTTGTTTATATTTCGGGGGAGATTGTTACTCTTTATATCAGATTATTTCTTCTTTAATATCTCTCGTTGATCACTGGTACAATCGTTTGTTTTCTGTCAATGTTTTTGATTCAGTTCATAGGTTTAAGCTTCTATCATGGGCTGAGATTCTGCGTTTTTTTTTTACTTCAGATGGATCATAGAATTACTGCTTGCTCGCCAATGGAGCGATATTTGATAAGGTTCTCTATGTTTTACTTAATGTACTTTCTGAATTTGGCTCATCTTTGTTTTTCGAGTAACGGTAACATGTGTCTTAGGAGCAACACGAAGAAGTGTTCATGACATTGTTTCTAGGCACTTACGTTGAATGTATTAAGGAAGAAGTTGTTTTATCTACAGGACATGCGCTATATTTCACTGCTGCTGGGAAAGGTAATTAGAAGAATCACTTCTGAAACATGTTTTCAGATATTCCTATTTGTCTTTCTTATTACTGTTTTGAGGCAGAACATCGTCATGTTGGTTCAAATAGTATCAACTTGTTGGGCAGCACAAGTCACACAATATTTACCCAAGGGTACATCTTCAATCTTGTGAACATCCCATTTTTTTTAATTCATGATCCTCTCAATGTTCTTTAGATACTTTTACTCTTACATATCTCCTTGCTATGCATTTTAATATTTGATCTCAACTATTGTTTGTTTGCAGATGATCAAAAGTAGAGCTCATGGACACCAATATGATGGAGTTATTTTTTCTGAGCTAGTAAGGGCTTCCTTCTCTTTCATTGCATAAGATCTCTCGTCTTATAGACAACTCTCTATAGTGTCTCTTTCTTTCTTAGAGTTTGATTGACTTAGCTGGATCTGAGAGTTCCACGAGTTCCGAAACTAAGATAACGGGATTGAGGAGGAAAGAGGGTGCATACATCAACAATAGTCTTCTGACTCTTGGAACTGTAGGTGTCTCTCTCTCTGTTTAAGCTTCATTTTAATTTTTTAGATATATCATTCAATAATTCTATGATGTAAATAATATCTGTGATAGTATAATGCAAAACTGCCTTAGAAGAACAACCTGGTTCGTTACCAAATCCGATTTGGTGGCACTTGAGGCTCAGAAAAGAATCTTCAATGCACTGATCTAGTAGTGCTAATGTATCTTGGTGATTAATGCCTTTAATTTCTGAGAATTCTGTTCCCTTTTTGTGTCCTTAGGTCAAAGATAACATCTTTAGTCACCTAACCATTGAGATGAATCTTGAGGATGTTTTGATTATAAACTATCTCTTATGGTTTCCATATGTAGGTGATTGGAAAACTGTCTGACGGCAGGACAACTCATGTCCCATTTCGAGACTCTACGCTAACTTGTCTTCTCCAATCTTCATTGTGTGGGCACTAGCATATATCGGTACGACATTTCTGTATCTAATGAATACTTCCCATTTCAGTGTAGTGGTTTTCCCACGGTTGATTGTCTCAAATAGTTTAATTATGATGTCTAGCATATTTAAGTTTTGTTTATATTGGCTATATATTATACGATGTGATGGTGTATTAGCTAAGAAGGGGTGTGCGTGCTAGTTGGTGTCAGTCACGAAGAGTTATTGAGCCCGAAGCAACATGTTTTGACCTCTCTGAGACCTTATTATTTCATGAATGTTTGAATTTATTCATATTTGGTGGATAAATAGAACTATCAATTTATTAAACAGCTACAAGAAGGTCAAGTGAAAATGCAATCGAGATTGGACGATGAAAAAGAAGCTAAAACAGTTCTACTGAGTGGCAGATCATATGATAAGTTAGAAAAGGTTCAAGAAACTTATTGAGTTCGATACCCCTCAGAATATTATCTACTTGCACCTTAATTAGCTCTTATGGATGTCGTTAATATTCTTTTTTGAGGTTATGTTTATTTTCATCTCTGTTTAGTTATTGGAGGAAGAAGAAGAAGCTAAAGCAGCCCTAAATGAGTAGAATCGAAAAGCTTACAAAGTTGATACACGTCTCTACCAAGAATTATATTCATGGATATATAGGTGATACACCGGCTTACCTACGCAACATTGTGGACACAATATGCATCAGCTAAAGGTATTAAAATTTCTTTGTTGTTCTCAGAAAGTTTTGAATTTGATGCATGACACAATGCAATGAGAAGAGCTTTGAGATGGAGGTAAAATGTTTCTATAGAATGAAATGTCTTCTTCTATAGCGAAAATGAAGATTTCTCAAATACAATGTATATTTATTGTAGTGGCTTGGACATGCTTCAGCTTCATGCGGTTGCAGCTGATGAGACAAACACCAAGTGCATACGAGAACTACAGAAAATCAGGAAGATACTTTGATATAGTGTACCATGAGAATGCTCGATCCCTTCCCCATTATCAGAACATATACCAGATTGAATAAGTATGCTTCTCTTAATATGTGTAGACATCTATACATATGATCTCACATACTAATCTGTCCTTGAAAATTTCTATGCAGTCATTTCTCCAAAGTCGTCTCTCAGTTCAACATATGAACGACGAGATCTATCGGACTAATTAGCAATGATAAGAGCATTACTGTTTTTCGTCTTCAATTAGTAATCATCTTAGCTACGTTTTTCAGGAATAAGGCAAACTTAAGCGGTCCGGATGAAGTTCAAGGATGTCGCGTATGGAAGAACTGAAAAGTATCAATGAGGTCAAATGTAAAATGGCTTGCAGTTCCTCCAAGGTAAAATACTGTCTTGTGACCCTAAGAAACCCAAAATGCCTAGCTTCTTCATTTTTTCTATTCACAGGTATTAAAACTTTGAAAACTAAAAACATTCAGATTCAATCTCAAATATTTTCTAACTACATTAGTTGTTTTGTATACAACTATATAGCAAAGACGCAAGAAAGAGTTTGTCAGAAGAGCATTCAGGAAAAGTTCATTTTTAAGAAAAGAAAAGTTTATAATTATAGTGTAAACAGAATTTGGTGATGATATTGATAATTATAGTGTAAGAAAAGTTTGAGATATTGACTATTGCTCTTTCTTTCAGGTTTACTATTTACTCATATTGAATTTACAAACACAATAAGGACTAGCCTGACTTGGAGAAAGAAGAATATCTTTCAAGCTTCGAAAAATAGGTTATATAGCCACCATGAGAAAAGAAAACAGAATTTGGTGATGATATTGATGATTATAGTTCAAGAAAATTTTGAGATATTGAACAAACAGACTCCGATAGTCCGATGTATTTAAAGGAAAAGAGAGATATGATTTAAGACTTAGTACCGGAAGAAAACGTATGTATGTGAGATGGTGGCAGAGGTATTATCGCAGTAAGGTAAATTTCTTAGGCTTTTTGGTCATGATTCATGAAATACTTGGCTTCTATCTAGGCTAGGCCATAACCTAAACCTGGGCTATAATATACTTTGTTTCATATCTTGAACAGATCAAAGGCAGGAAGTCATTGATTA
>NW_003302548.1:12293848-12307985 GCF_000004255.2 Arabidopsis lyrata subsp. lyrata | reverse complement strand
CTACACTTCCTTCTTCATAATCTGGATGAATACCTTCAATGATCCACGACCTGGCGACACTTCCTTCTCTGCGTAGAATCCTGGCGAACGGCTATAATTGTACATCGCTGGAGATCTCCTGCACACTTGCCTCTATTAATCTGCAAATTTGTTAATAAATCGCAATATCTAGGACTCGAATCTCAAACCTCTTGATGTAGAAGCATTAATCAACCCTTGGTCAACCAATGGGCCAAGGAGCTTCCACAAAACAGAATTTTATTTTATTTAATTTTAAATCGAAATTGAGGGTAATTACCTCTTTACCCCACGCAAAACAAGAAAACTACAAAACAAACCCGGGTTTTATCCACCCAACCGAAGAGCTTCTGGATCTAACCATCCAAACCGGGTTAAATACATCCCCAATCGACCCACGAACCCTAAATCTTCCTCCTTCGTTTTTTTCGAACTCACACTCTCCTTTCCCCACGAACTCTCTTCTCCTTTCTCCACGAACCCACCCCGACTGTTTTCTTTTCTCCTCTCCTTTATTTCTCCACGATTCTCGAATCCTTTTCTCATTCAATTGTTCTTCAACGGTTTGCAAATTCTGATTCTCTTCAATTGTTCCGATTGAGATATGCCGCCTAAGACGAAGACTATGGGGAAAGGGAAAGGGAGGAAGAAAGTAGCGGATCTTGTAAAAGATGTAGATGATGGAGGAGCAAAAGCAGAGAACTGAGCAACCATCCTCGGAGCAGCCATCTTCGGAGCCAAACCCGACAGAGCAAAATATAATTAAGGGAGGAGGAGTTGAAGAACAACAAGTCCCAGTGGAGTCTGACAAGGAGGAAGAAAACTCTGAGAAGAATGAGGAAGAAGAGAGTGAAGAAGAAGAGGGCGAAGAAGAAGACAAAGAAGAAGACAAAGAAGAAGATAAAGAAGAAGAGAAAGAAGAAGGGAATGAGGAAGGGAATGAGGAAGGAGAGAAGTCCTCCTCCGATGATGGTAGTAGATCCTTGGGCGAAGAGTCCTCCTCCGATGAGAGTAAGGAGGATGAGATTGCAGTGGAAAATGCGCCGGAAAATACTATGGTAAGTATTTAAATGGTGTGAAACTGGTAGAACATTTCATTAATGAAGAAGGGGATATGTAGACAAAAAAAGGATATAAGAGGTTTGGTGTTTCCCAAAAGGGACTTATGAGATGATTTAAATGTCTCGCAAGTCCCCTTTTGGCAAACAGAAGTCTCATATCTCCCTTCACAAAACAGAAATTTATTTTTATTTAATTTTAAATCGAAATTGAGGGTAATTACCTCTTTACACCAGGCAAAACAAAAAAACTACAAAACAAACCCGGGTTTTATCCACCCAACTGAAGAGCTTTCAGATTTAACCATCCAAACCGGGTTAAATACATCCCCAATCGACCCACGAACCCTAAATCTTCCTCCTTTGTTTTTTTCGAACTCACACTCTCCTTTCCCCATGAACTCTCTTCTCCTTTCCCCACGATCCCACCCCGACCGTTTTCTTTTCTCCTCTCCTTTACTTCTCCATGATTCTCGAATCCTTTTGTCATTCAATTGTTCTTCAACGGTTTGCAAATTCTGATTCTCTTCAATTGTTCCGATTGAGATATGTCTCCTAAGACGAAGACTATGGGGAAAGGGAAAAAGAGGAAGAGAGTAGCGGATCTTGTAAAATATGATGGAGGAGCAAAGCAGAGAACTGAGCAACCATCCTCGGAGCAGCCATCCTCGAAGCCAAACCCGACAGAGCAAAATATAATTGAGGGAGGAGGAGTTGAAGAACAACAAGTCCCAATGGAGTCTAACAAGGAGGAAGAAAACTCTGAGAAGAATGAGGAAGAAGACAGTGAAGAAGAAGAGGGCGCAAAAGAAGACAAAGAAGAAGACAAAGAATAAGATAAAGAAGAATAGAAAGAAGAAGGGAATGAGGAATGGAATAAGGAAGGAGAGGAGTCGTCCTCCGATGATGGTAGGAGATCCTTGGGGGAAGAGTCCTCCTCCGATGAGAGTAAGGAGGATGAGATTGCAGTGGAAAATGCTCCGGAAAATGCTATGGTAAGTATTTGAATGGTGTGAAACTGGTAGAACATTTCATTAATGAAGAAGGAGATATGTAGACAAAAAAAATGATATAAGAGGTTTGGTGTTTCCCAAAAGGGACTTATGAGATGATTAATCTGTGCGAGAAAATGTCTCGCAAGTCCCCTTTTGGCAAACAGAAGTCTCATATCTCCCTTCACAAAACAGAATTTTAGTTTTATTTTATTTTAAATCGAAATTGAGGGTAGTTACCTCTTTACCCTAGGCAAAACAAGAAAACTACAAAACAAACCCGGGTTTTATCCACCCAACCGAAGAGCTTTCGGATCTAACCATCCAAACCGGGTTAAATACATCCCCAATCGACCCACGAACCCTAAATCTCCCTCCTTCGTTTTTTTCGAACTCACTCTCTCCTTTCCCCAAGAACTCTCTTCTCCTCTCCCCACGAACCCACCCCGACCGTTTTCTTTTCTCCTCTCCTTTATTTCTCCACGATTCTCGAATCCTTTTCTCATTCAATTGTTCTTCAACGGTTTGCAAATTCTGATTCTCTTCAATTGTTCCGATTGAGATATGTCTCCTAAGACGAAGACTATGGGGAAAGGGAAAAAGAGGAAGAGAGTAGCGGATCTTGTAAAAGATGTAGATGATGGAGGAGCAAAGCTGAGAACTGAGCAACCATCCTCGGAGCAGCCATCCTCGGAGCCAAACCCGACAGAGCAAAATATAATTGAGGGAGGAGGAGTTGAAGAACGACAAGTCCCAGTAAAGTTTGACAAGGAAGAAGAAAACTCTGAGAAAAATGAGGAAGAAGAGAGTGAAGAAGAAGAGGGCGAAGAAGAAGACAAAGAAGAAGAGAAAGAAGAAGGGAATGAGGAAGGGAATGAGGAAAGAGAGGAGTCTTCCTCCGATGATGGTAGTAGATCCTTGGGCGAAGAGTCCTCCTCCGATGAGAGTAAGGAGGATGAGATTGCAGTGGAAAATGCGTCGGAAAATGCTATGGTAAGTATTTGAATGGTATGAAATTGGTAGAACATTTCATTAATGAAGAAGAGAATATGTAGACAAAAAAAGGATATAAGAGATTTTGTGTTTTCTAACTTCCATGTTCACATGTTCAAGTTTTTACAAAGGCAAAGAGACTACTGATAAGGTCAAATGTTGTGAGAGTATTCTTGATGAGGTATTAGCTGAGTTTACTCCTGATGATATGGATAGAGAAAGGCATAAGCGAAGGAAACAATCAGCTACTGTGAATAAGAAATATCTGGTTCATGATTCACCCTCAATTGTTACCATGGAGAAAGAGCAAGTCGTGACAGAATTTGAAGTCATCCCTCCAAGTGATGCCAATGAGGTCTTTACATTGAATGCAGCAATTGATATGAAAGACAAGGACACGCCTTTAAGAGCCAATGCTGGTTGGAAAGAAGCCATGTGCACAGGTGGAACTGAGAATGAGGTTCCACTTGCTTTTGGTTCTGATTCTGAATGCCAAACGGAAGAATTTGATTTGGAGGCTGATGGATCACTTCTTTTTTACATTCTTGACGCTTGCGAGAAGCCTTTTGACGCTAGTATGGGTACAATATATCTCTTAAGGAAGGTCAAGGTGACTCTCTTCTATTCACTTGTGCTTTTAAGTTGTTCTTCTTTGGATTAATTTGGATACACTCTCAGGTTAAAAAGGGAGATACGTACAAGAGTTGCTGTGTGGTAGTTAATAATATCCAGAGATGTGTTTATGCTATTCCAAATGATTCAATCTTTCCTTCCCATGAACTAATGACTCTCGAGCAAGAGGTGAAAGAGTCTCGACTTTCTCCTGAATCCTTCCGAGGGAAGTTACATGTGAGTTTCACTACTTGTGTTACTTATTGCTCAGAGTCGTTTTCCTCTGTAATATATTGTTTTTTTGGCCGTGTCTTCTCAGGAAATGGCATCAAAACTGAAGAAGGAAATTTCTCAGCAATTGTTACAACTCAATGTTTCAAATTATAGCATGGCAATTGTCAAGGTTTGGTTCTGTACTTTTAACTTTTCATGTATTCTAGCAGCAAAACTTTTCTTTTGACTCTCTCTTCTGCTCTCCTTGAATGAATATCAGAGAAACTATGCATTTGACAGGCCTGATGTGCCTACTGGCCAACAATATGTTTTGAAGATAAATTATTCATTTAAGGTACATTTCAGCTTCAAAAGTTGTCTCTATTTTTTCGGTTTTTTGTAGTTTCCGTACTCAACACAATAACACTTTTGTCTTTGTTGTCATAGGATCCTCCACTTCCGGAGGATCTTAAAGGGGAGTCTTTTTGCACTGTGCTCGGCTCTCATACCAGGTTTTGTCGTCTTACTGCTGAGTTTTTTGATGGTCGATTAGTTGAGTGTGCATTTACTGGCCCTTTGTATTAAGTTAAATTATATGCAGTGCTTTGGAGCTTTTTATCCTCAAAAGGAAGATCATGGGACCTTCTTGGCTCAAAATTTCAGTCTTTTCTCCACCATCTCAACGAGTAAGGCCTTGAAAAAGTACCATGATCATCCAACTAGTGATTTTTAGTTCTGTTTTTTTTTTCCAGTAATGCGGACTTGACACTTGTGCAGGTGAGCTGGTGCAAGTGTGAGGTTACAGTTGAATCTCCCAAGGTTATCACTGTTTCAATTCCGAAGGAAAAAACGGTTCATCCTCCTGCTGTCGTTACAGCCATTAACCTAAAGACTATAGTCAATGAGAAGCAGAACATCAGCGAAATTGTTTCCGCGGCTGTTCTCTGCTTTCACAACGCCAAGGTTCGTTCTACAACATTTGACCTAAGCTTCTTACCCGTTGTTCGTCACCTCGATGGTTATGCTACTACATTCTTAAGTATGATCATGACATTACCAGTCACAAGTAGTTATTTGTACCATCTGTGTTTTTTGTGTGTTTAAGCTGGTTTGTGGACGATTTTCTCTTATGTCGACATGAGTAGCTTGACATTTGATGTTCCTTGGTCTTTCAGATTGATGTTCCAATGCCAGGTCCAGAAAGAAAGCGATCTGGTGTTCTGAGTCATTTCACTGTTGTCAGGAATCCCGAAGGAACCGGCTACCCAATTGGTTGGAAAAAAGAAGTGGCTGACAGAAATTCAAAGAACGGCTGCAGTGTTTTGAGTTTTGAAAACAGGTATTTCTCAGCTCTGTTGCTGTATAGGCTGTGCTTACGATCCATAGATATCTTTGGCTTTCCTCCAACATTTGTTTTCCTTTTCTTACTGCAGTGAATGCGCGTTGCTGACCCGATTTTTTGATGAGTTGAACAATTTGGACAGTGATGTTCTTGTAGGACATAATATATCCGGTTTTGATCTGGATGTCCTTCTCCGAAGAGCCCAGGTAAAGCAAAAATCACCGTTAAAAAGAAAATGGCCGTGTCTTTCATTTTTTCCCCCTATGATGCTATATTAGTTTTGTAAGGACTTGTCTTCTATGCAGAAGAACATTAATAAGCCAGCAAGTTCTTATTTTATGCATTGTACATCATTTAGTCCCTTTTCTCAGTCTCTCCTGTTGTGATGGTGACGTAACAGAGATACAAACATAATTTCTCTAAAAACAATGATTACTGTGCAGGCTTGCAAAGTTAAGAGTAACATATGGTCCAAAATAGGCCGTCTCAAACGCTCTTTCATGCCTAAGCTTAAAGGGAACACTAATTTTGGGTCCGGAGCTACACCAGGGCTTATGTCTTGCATTGCTGGAAGACTCTTATGTGATACTGATCTATGTTCTCGTGACTTGTTGGAGCAGCAGGTATGATACTCAACTCTTATAAGCAGTGAGCTGAAGCTTCGTCCCTCACTTATAAGCTTCTGGTTGTTTCAGGTCAGTTATTCGTTAATAGACCTTTCAAAGACACAGCTAAACCGGGACAGCCTAATGATATTCCCAAAATGTTTCAGTCATCTAAAACACTTGTGGAACTTGTAAGTTCTTTAGATTCTCCACTCTTGTCTGTTTTATGGATCCGAGCTGGTACTACCTCACTAGGGACAATAGGTTATGATTCCTTGCAAGCGAAATAATAACCTATCGTCAGGTGACGTAAGGTTGATAAGTGATGACTGCATCTAGTTGCTTGCTTGCTATAACCTTTTGGTTTTCTTCGGTTCAGATTGAATGTGGTGAGACAGATGCATGGTTATCCATGGAGCTCATGTTTCATCTAAATGTTCTTCCTCTCACTCTCCAGCTTACCAACATAAGTGGCAATCTCTGGGGGAAAACTCTTCAGGTAATGAATGACTCCTGTTCTAGCTCTCATCTCTCTCTCTCTCTCTCTGTCTGAAACGTTATCTGGTGACTTACAAATTTTTTTTGTGGTTAATTACCAGGGAGGCAGCGCGCAAAGAAATGAATACTACTTACTACATACATTCCACTCGAAAAAGTACATTCTCCCAGACAAAATATCGCAACATATGAAGGAAAGAAAGTCATCAAAAAGAAGAATCAATCATGGTCCAGAAGACCACAATGTAGATGATCCGTCTAAGGGCAACAAAACAAAGAAGGGTCCAGCCTATGCTGGTGGATTGGTCTTGGAGCCAAAGAAAGGCTTATATGACAAATATGTGTTGCTTCTCGATTTCAGTAGTCTTTACCCGTCTATTATACAGGTTAGCAGACTGTTTTCTATTTCTCAAGCCTTGGGTGGCTGTTTCCACTTGATTGGTACATAATCGTCATTGTAATTTCAGGAATATAATATTTGTTTCACGACTATACCACGATCAGAAGACGGTGTTCCTCGTTTACCTTCTAGTCAGACTCCTGGAATTCTTCCAAAGGTATGTTTACACTAGTTTGTTTCTATTGTGACTTCTCTCTGTCCCGTACTCGATCTTTTATAGGTCTTCAAACACCAAATTTATAAGTCAGGCCAACCAAACCAAAAATTAATAGCTCTATGCATTTTTTGGTGCCACGACTTTGAGTTTCTCTCCTTGTTCTGTTATGCCAAGTCTAATAAAGATTAGATCATGAATTTCACAACATGTCTTTGTTTTAGTTGATGGAACATTTGGTCAGTATAAGGAAATGTGTCAAACTAAAGATGAAGAAGGAAACAGATCTCAAGTGCCGGGAGCTTGACATTCGGCAGAAGGCATTAAAGCTCACAGCCAATAGGTTTGTATTTATGATTTTAGCTTTTGCTGGCAATAATGTTTGTATTCACTACATTTTTTGATATTAATGTTTTATTCTAAACGCAGTTTATATGGATATCTTGGGTTTTCTAATTCAAGATTCTACGCTAAGCCTTTAGCAGAGCTCATAACACTACAGGTAAGTTTTGCTTTCTAGTGATAAATTTTCTTTGCTTTTCTCTGCTCTTTTGTGATCCGGTTAATTCCCAAACATTGCAGGGAAGGGAGATACTGCAAAGAACTGTGGATCTTGTCCAGAATCATTTAAACCTAGAGGTATCTTCTATACGTTAAGTCACACGAAATGCACTTCAGTAGAGAAATTAATGTAATGTGTCAACATTTCTGCTTTATCAAGTGTAAAATTGAACTTCTTGCTTTGTTATGCAGGTTATTTATGGTGACACAGATTCAATCATGATTCACAGTGGACTAGATGATATAAAAGAGGTCAAAGCCATTGGAGCAAAAGTCATCCAAGAGGTAGGTTGGATAATAGATTAATCTCCAGCTTTTTACCCTTAATTCAAACCTTTTTATGATTAAACCAATATGCATTAAATGTTTGCAACTTTGATGTTCGGTTTCTTGATGCATGAGTTCGATAAATTACAATGTAAAATAGGAGACATTTGATTTGGGTCTCACCTTCTCTTTTTCACTTTCTAGGTCAATAAGAAGTATAGATGTCTGAAGATTGAACTTGATTGCATATATAAGAGAATGCTTCTTCTTAGAAAAAAGAAGTATGCTGCCATCAAGTTGCAGTTCAAGGACGGGAAGATTTGCGAGGTAATATCTAATTTACACAATCTGACTACCTTTTATTTTAAACAATGTTTGGGTACTAGATGCATTCTCAATGCAGGACATCGAAAGGAAAGGTGTGGACATGGTTCGTCGAGATTGGAGCTTGCTCTCCAAGGAAATTGGAGATTTATGCTTGGCTAAAATCTTGTATGGAGGGTATGTTCTAGAACACTCACTAAAACCGTTATTTGTACTCTCTCTTACAAAGCTCAACAACATCTTGTCTTCTTTGCAGGTCGTGTGAGGATGTTGTTGAAGCAATTCATAACGAACTTATGAAGGTAATCTTTCTTAACTAAAGAGGAAATGAGAAATGGGCAAGTTTTCTTTTCTTTATCATTCAATACATGATACTTTGTCCATGCAACAGATAAAAGAGGAAATGAGAAATGGGCAAGTTGCACTTGAGAAGTATGTCATCACCAAGGCATTGAGTAAGTCACCAGAAGCTTATCCAGATTCCAAAAGCCAACCACACGTTCAGGTGAGTATGAGAGCCTATTATTCGTATACCGGAATTATGTTTAAAAATTTGTAGTTGTCACATTTTCCGAACTCTGATTGTGTGGTTGAATTGTTTTTCTCAGGTCGCACTCAGAATGAGGCAACGTGGTTATAAAAAAGGTTTCAGTGCTAAGGATACCGTACCGTATATAATCTGCTATGAACAGGTTCCCAACACAGAGCAGAAGACCAGCTTAATACTATCCTATACCAAATCGTCTTTCTACTAAATTTCTTACCCTTCCTCATTGCAGGGTAGTACTAGCTTAGCAAGCTCAGCAGGGATTGCCGAACGTGCTAGGCATCCTGATGAGGTGAAATCAGATGACAACAGATGGTTGGTTGACATAGATTACTACTTGTCACAGCAGATTCATCTGGTGGTATCTCGTTTATGCGCAGAGATTCAGGGCACAAGTCCTGAGAGGTTAGCTGAGTGTTTAGGACTTGACCCATCAAAGGTAAAGCTTTCATTTAAGCCAATCTCCAATTCCATGTGTATAATGATTCGAAATAATGTGTTCCTTTTTTCTTTTTGTCTTTTTTCTATAGTATCGAAGCAGATCAAACGTTACTACGTGCAGTGATCCTTCTACATCCCTCTTGTGTGCTACAAGCTATGAAGAAAGGTAATAATATCTTATCCCATTTGTAGTTTGCTTTCGTGCAACAACGTAATTTACATGTTAAAAACGCAGATATAAAAGCTGTGAGCCATTAGCATTAGCATGCCCTAGCTGCTCAGCTGCTTTCAACTGTCCATCGATTACTACCTCAGTTTGTGCGTCGATCAGTAACAAATCTGAAACAGAGGAATCTGATTCTATATTCTGGCTTAAACTGCGTTGCCCGAAATGCGAAGCAGAAGGTAGCACGAGAAGAATATCCCCTGCAATGATAGCTAACCAGGTAGGCAAAACTTTGTTGAAAAGGATTCTTTTGTTGAACAAATGCTTTTGAAGGTAATTAACTTATTATCATGCATTTCAGGTGAAAAGGCAGATTGATGGGTTTGTGTCAATGTACTACAAAGACATAATGATGGTGCACATAAAACCTTGTCACTTGCCTCGTTTATTCTGAACATCTGTTATTATTAAGTCATGTTTACGAAATGTCTCTTGTACATTTTGCCTTCAACAGTGTGACGATGAGTCTTGCAAATACACGACACGCAGCCCCAACTTTCGTCTGCTCGGTGACTGTGAACGGGGAACCGTTTGCCCAAACTATCCTAACTGTCGTGGAACCCTCTTAAGAAAGGTATAAGCCCTCATCGTCCTTGTAAGTAAGAAACTCCTATCTTTCTGTTGCTTTATAGGACAACTTTTGACTCCCATCCTTTGTCTCATTACAGTACACTGAAGCAGACTTGTACAGGCAGCTATCATACTTTTGCCACATCTTAGACACACAATGCTCTCTAGAAAAGGTTTCTACTTTCAACCTCATTGCTTCTAATGTAAGTGTTATCACAATCAATTTCTGTTCTCTAGATCTCTAATAACCTCTCTGGCAGCAGATGGATGTTGGTGTCAGAATTCAAGTAGAGAAAGCAATGACGAAGATAAGACCTGCGGTTGAGTCAGCAGCATCCATGGCTCGAAGTATACGAGACCGGTGTGGGTACGGATGGCTGCAACTGACAGACATAGCCATTTGATAGTTGTAATAAACATTTCATGTAGTTAAATTTGTTTCATCTTCTGACATCACTATAATCAAGCTACTCAGTTCTTTTTACACCTAAAGCTTATTATCGTAACACTTTGAAATTTAACCAATACAAGACTCGAACAAACATTTTAGACTCCTGTTTCTGTGGCAGGTACTAAGAGGAAATCTGACTTCTCAAATGATGGCTTTTACAAATTAGACTTTGATTGTATATGATCTTAGTAAGCAACAAAAACAAAAAAAACCTGCATTTGAAGTTAAAACTGCTTCAGATATTACATAGCTCCATTGATGGTTTATCTGTCTACCAACATTCTGATGGATATGGTTCCTCAAAAGAATTGAATTTTTTAGTCATTAGTTTAGAAACACGATAAAACAAAAATCTTGATCACAAAAAGGTAAACGATGAATCAATTCTCAAAATTATCATTCAAGAAAATATATACAGTAAAACCTCTATAAATTAATACTCGATAAATTAATAAACACGATAAATTAATAAATTTGGCCGGTCCCGAGTCGGGCCAGTATAAAAATTAACCAAATTCGATAAGATAATAAGATAATAAGTTTTTTGAAATCCTATGTAAAAATATAGTCCCAATAATATCATAAATTAATAATCATATAAATTTGCATATATATATATATATATATATATATATAAAAATAATAGTTTTAGTGTTTTTCATAAAAATAGCCAAAAGTTTTTTTAAGTTTTCAAATTTTGAATATGCATAATTTTTGTTTTAATAGTCGTATAGGTTTTTAAAATACAACAATGGGTGTCACTATTTGTGAATTTTAATTTATGTATATCGTTTGTATATGTGAATTCTATAATCGTTGTTATTCATTGTCAAATAAATTATTTTCTCTGTGAAATATTAAGTGTTTAAGGCTAAAACTATAAAACATATAACATCCAAAACATTAATTTTATTTAGATCACATTGCATTACCTCGTAATTTAAAAAAAAAATTCATAATTGAAACAAAAATTTCTATAAATTAATAAATATTAATTTACGCTATAAATTAATAAGTATTAATTTATAGATAAATTAATATCACTATAAATTAATAAAATATCATGGTCCCAACATTATTAATTTATAGAGGTTTTACTGTAAATTAGCTTCAAATTTATAAGAAACTAGATGCGGACCCACATCAAATATATTGTTTTGTTTTGATTACATAACCACAAAATATGTGAATAACTCATTCATTTATTACTATTTTCTCAATCATTCGTTAAATTATTATATTTTGTATTTGAAGATAAAATTTGATTTTGTAACCCATAGAAAAGTATATTAATGTTTAACTGAGAACTGAGTCTACATTATAGAACGTTCTAAAAATTAAAAAATCATTGAGCACCACAATTATAGTAACAATTACATGTGTAATTATCAGAGCCTGGTGGTTTCTCAAGACAACTTCCAAATCCATTTAACTTTTTGAAACACAGTTCTCTACACTCTGCCAACACACATTGTTTTCCCGGCTATAGTTCTTGTCTGCATCTCTTTTGTGCCTCAGTTTTAGGAATTCAACCGATAATACTGCAACGAATAGTGAGTATAAGTTCATACAGGGCCGGCCCTGAACAATATGGGGCCCCAGCAAAAAAGAAAAAACTTGTTGGGTTTTATAGATATATTTTAAAAACTAATACCAAATCTTAAAATTTCAAGAAAATGGGGCCTCTCTTTGCAACATAAAATATTTTTGGGAGCCTCATTTTGCAACATAAAATTTGGGGACCACAAGCCATTGCCTCAAGTGGCTGTGCTCAGGGCCGGCACTGAGTTCATAGATATATATATGAAATGGATAGATGAAAAAATGTAAATAGTTAGCCTAAACATTACTAGTATGTTTATGTTATAAAAGAGTATTTGATTTTATGGTGGATATATAAATATTTAATGAAGAGAAAATTATACCCGCAGAAGGATCGGGATACTGAATAAAAAGAAATGAAAGAGAGCGAGAGAATTACTTCTTATACTCGAAGTTTTTGTTATTGAGTTGTGAATTACAAACGATCGTTCGATCGTTTATATAGAGGTAGAAAAGATAAGTTACTATACCGCATAGTGATGGTGGGCTCCACACAAAATCATATATATAAAAGTTGGCCAACTCTCTCCATCTTTCCGCCACGTCAGCAATGGAGAGAGTGCCATGTGTCACAACATATTACATATATTATTTTATTTTATTAAATAATGCATTAATTCTTGCTTATATGAAAATTGACATATTTAACTTATTAATTCAGTAAATTCAATTTAATTAGTTACAAAAGTATATCAAACTCATATAGAAATTAATTTATTTAAATTTAGCTGTATAAATTTTAAACTTATGTGTAACATAAAATCAATAGAATTTTAATTAAATGTTAGATTTCATTAACGTATAAAAATAAATAATATGATATTAGAATTTATTTCATGTTTTCATATACTATAATATATATAGGATTAGTGACAATGAATATAGATGAATCTATAGTTTATTTTAATGCAAATATAAGATACTATATCAACACTACTTTTTCGTTTATTTAAAATTATTTTATAGATAACCAAATATATATATATATATATATATATATATATATATATATATATATTTGTTTTTAAGGTAAGTAATTGTAAATAAGTGTTAAACAATGTAATTAAACATATATTAAAAACAAAAAATAGAATGAATTATTTACCCGAGAGTTAGAGGAATACATCAAAATAAATATTAGAAGAAAAAAAAGACCGAAAGGATTATTTATTAAATTAATTCAATCGATGTAAATTGTTATAACTAACAAATTATGGATGGAAAAGCCCGTACGTTGTGCGGGTATTAGCCTAGTAATATTAAAACGTAAAACGATAAACATATGTGCGCCTCAATCTTTTACATTTGCAATGCTCCCTGTTATTTTCACTTTCGTAACAGTTTCTTTTTTATAGCATTAGTTCAATAGCTAAAGTCGTATAAATATTTTCAAACTCATTCTATATTAAAGTTAATTACCTGAAAAGAGAACCACCAAAACCATGAAATAAGAAAGGAATTGTTTGTTCATGGTGCAAGACTTATTAATATTTGAACATTTTCAAAGAAAGAGATCGAGTCAGTGTGAATTTTCTGATGTTATTCATCATGAGCTCATGGTCTACGATTATATATAATCCTCACAATCAATCAATATTAATTAGAGAATATATCTAATTATTTGCAGAGATAAATATAGATGATTGACGTGAGAAAAAAGAGATGATTAAAGCACATAAACGACTATCAGAAGAACAAACCTTAATATAGCAAGTATATAAGTAAAAACTATTTATATTGACAAGTTTTGATTGTGTTGACTCCTACAAATGGACATGATGGAATTAGGACAAGAACGTTCAAAATTAGTCTGAATATATTTTTAGAAGATGCGTATTGTTAGTTAGGAAACTAAGAAATCCGAAATTAATGATTTTATATATTAACAATATCTCAATGAATGAATAATAATAATAATGTTTTAAGGAAAAATATGGAATTAGTTATATCTGTTAAGTGATATACAGCGATCGACCATTTAATTTTAGTTTCCATTAAGTAACATATTGAGATTCTAATAATATTCGCTATCATTTGTAATACGGGAAAAATGTCAGTGAATATCCCAACTTTCAAATTTTGGCTATTCTAGACACCAACTTCATATGGGGTGATTGTAGACATGAACATAGCGGTGACTACCCATTTGAACCATAAATATTCGTTGACCAGGCCAAAAAAACTAACCGGTGACAGAGTATTTAACATCCGTTAACACCTCTGGTATCCACCGCAAAACTACGTCGTTTTTGTCTTTTAAAAA
>NW_003302548.1:12212519-12293699 GCF_000004255.2 Arabidopsis lyrata subsp. lyrata | reverse complement strand
TGCTGAGCAGATACATAAACGTACAGGTGCGACAACGAAGGTCACAGAGTGAGACGACGAATAACTAGTGCTGTTTGTGTTGCTGATTTCGTATGACGTGAGGAAGTCATCAGTGGTGTCCATAGAAACAGGTTCCGATGAATTGAATTTAGCAAATTCGAGATCTATTCAATCAACAAAAAAAAACGATATGGTTTGGATGAAAGAGAATCATACGAGAGAGAACACGGATTCGGAGGCGGTTATGGAGATGTTTTGTTTCGTAGGTTGAAGATGAAGAAGAACCGCTTTAAGAATATATAAGAATATGTGTTTGTGTATAATGACCAATAAAACGCTTCAGGTTAGTTGGTTATGTAGCCTTAGGTTCTCCTTGCGGGAGATAGGTTCGAATCCTATGGTTGTTATATATATCTATGTTCAAAAACGACGTCGTTTTGGAGTGGTTAACGGAGATGTTAACGGGTTTTAACGGATGTTAAATAATCTGTTAACGGTTAGTTTTTTTTGCCTGGTCAACGAATATTTATGGTTCAAATGGCTAGTCAACGTTATCTTCATGTTTAAAATGGCCACATATGAAGTTGGTGTATAGAATAGCCAAAATTTGAAAGTTGAACTATTAAATGACATTTTTCCCTTTCTAATACTAGGTGAATACCCACGCTACGCGTGGATTATGTTGAAAATTGTTAAAAAAAATATGTTGGTTGTTTTCCTTAATAGTTTATGTTTATTTCTTTATGTTATATTATGTAGTTAATAAAGTTAGATCCATCTTATGTAGTTACAATTTTTATGGTAAGATTTATCTTTGATTTAAAATATTAATTATATTGATATAATAGTATATAATTATGCTACTTATGTGGTTTGAAAATTTGACTAACTTGATTCTAAATAAACAATTCATTGTCGCATGTATTCTCCTCATCCAGAACCACATTATGATAGGCTCATTATTAAATACTGGATTGACATAATTTGAACTACAAATGCATGATTAAGTACTCATTTGTTTTAAGAGTTTTATATAAAAAGAGAAAAAAAGAAGCAAAAAGCAAAAATTGAAGAGTCATTTAAGTCAACACTTTCATATTTCTGCCTTTGTATATAGCCACGAAGGAGAGAACGTCGTGTCTTGAATTCCTTGGTATGTCTAACGTCTCAAAGACCATTACTTGAAAAAACTTGAATGTTAATGTTAACAACTAACCATAAAGCACAAAAATGAAAAGAGAAAAGGTTATATGATAAGTCATATATGGAGCGTAAAACGTAATAATAAAAAAAGAATGAAGGTGAAATTACTACACAAATAAAAAGTTATGTAGCAAACAACTAATTAAATTACAACATAAGTAAAGTTTCAGCGATTATCGAGTAATGACCATTGATACAAAAAATAAGAAAAACAAAAAAAAGTATAGTAAAAGTAATGCTTGATACATTCGAAAGATTTTATATATATTTGTTTGAAATTTTTTAATAATGGAATTGATGGAGGATTAAATGTAATGGGAAACTTTTGGTTTTTCTCATTTATTTTTACTATTTTTTTTTAATAATGTGTGTGATGAAGTGTATGTCATTCATATAGAGAGAGTTGACAACTTTTCATATATATGATTTGAGTGACCCTTTCTTTCTCTATTATTTTTCTTTTAACATCATTTTCCTGTCTCTTTCATAATCCTTGTATTTTTAATTTGCCAGTCATTCTCCAAAATTAAGATCTGAAATTTAAACCTAAAAGATTTTGATAACATATCTACATATCAATTATTAGATTAAACAATAATAATTGTAAATTATAAGTTAAGCACCTCATATTTGAATTTATAATTTATAAATTTTTGTTTCTCTATATTCAAAATATTATGAAAAATCATTTTATTAATTAAAAAAGGGCCACATGCACCTTGATAAATTTGCTTTAGGTCTCCAAAACGATAGGAATGGACCCTTGCTAACATATATCAAATCTCTGAAGTAAATTTATATAGTCACAATATTATAACTATCTGAGCATTATCAATAAAGAAATGGTATTATGAGTACTATCAGTTAAATTGTAATTTTATACGTGTTAAATATCAAGAACGTAATCATTTCTTGTTATAAAGTTATTTTTTCACTTGTAAAAATATAGGTCGTAAATGCAGCTTGCAACTACGGTTGAGAAAACGATTCGCTCCCGAATCATGTCGTTGCGTTATTATGAAAACAAGAAGCTAAATGGATTGCTTCAGACTTTATTTATGTCGAGACTTCAATGATAGACGTCTACGACCTAACATGCTCTGTTTCTAGTGCTAGCTATGTTCTTTCTTACATGGTTTTTTACTCTTGTCCAAACTCATTGTAAATTTTCCTTTGCAGATTTACAATTTCACCCCAAAAAAAAGCTTCCAAATAATGTTTCGTTTTAATTACACGACACAAAGTTTGCATTAACTCGTTCTGTCATTCATATAATATTATTTTCTCAAATCATACGTTAAACTATTACATTTTTGTAATTTAAAGAGAAATTTTCATTTTGTAATTCATAGAAATTTATACTAATGTTTCATTGAGTTTAAATTATCGAGCGTTCTAAAAAACTCCAGGTGGACCACAATTGTAAAAACAATTACATGTGTACTTAGCAGAGCCTGGTGGCTTCTCAATACAACTCCCGAATCCTTTCAATTTTTTGAAACACAGTTCCCTACAGTTTGCCAACACACATTGCTTTCCTGGCTCTAGTTCTTGTCTGCATCTCTTTTGTGCCTCAGTTTTAGGAATAATCAATAATACTGCAACAAATAGTAAGTAAAAGTTCATAGATATGTATAAATAGATTAAAAACTATAGAAATATCATAAGATTAATATGCTTTTTGATAAAATTGCTTATCTGTGGAAAAAATTTATAGGATTAGTTCATTAGCTTCCTATAAACATTTTCTTATAAAGAAGTTATGTGAACATTCAAAGCTCATTGTAAATTGACGTATTAGATCGTTGAGCAAATACAATAATATGAAAAAATTAAAAATAAAGTTAATTACCTGAGAAGAGAACTACCAAAACCATGAAAAAAGAAAATAATTTTCTAGACATGGTGCAAGACTTATTAATTATTCGTATTATTTCTTATGTTGTATGTAAAATTTATTTTATTGTTCTCAAATAGTTTATCTTATATACTACAAGAGGAACAAACCTTAATGCGGCAAGTAACTATATTAGTAAAACCTATTCATATTTTTAACAAGTTGTGATTCTGTTGTTGACTCTTACAAATGGACATAATATTTGTTGACCATATAATTTTATACCAATTCTATAAATACTATAAATTAAATCATCAAATAAAAGGGCTGAAATATTTTGACTACTTTTTTTATCTAACATAAATGTAATTGTGTTATGTTTGTATAGATAAATGCGTTTTATAAGAATATCAAATTTTAAACTTAATATGTATTGATCCAACCCACAATTCAAATTGTTTAAGAAAATACTCAGAAACAAATTATAATTAACTAGAAATGGACCCACGCGTTGCGTGGGTTTATTGCGTGAGTTTAGTAATATATATTTAATTCTTTTATAGTTTTGTAAATTACATTATTTTAAATATTTTTTATTACAATACTATTTAAAAACTATATATAATTCTATTGGTAAAAAAGCGGTTATATAAATATAATAGAAATGTTATAAGTGATAATTGTATAGATTTACACGTCTATTTATAATATACTACATATATTAAACGTTTTTTTTTTTTTTGCATTTGACTTAGTATATCCTATGACCGTTCATTATATATATACTAGATAAGGCCCGCCTAAATAGGCGGGTGTAATATATAAAAATTATAATGATATTTGAATTTTGAATAATAAATAATAATCCATACACTTTTCCTAATATTTAATAATTTAGTACTTTTTGTTTTAAACAAAAATTAAATTTTACACATTCCATTTTACTATACATTTTAACTATTTATTTCATCGTAATAAACTATCTATAGCATCATAATAAACTTAATTTTAAGTCTTCATAGTTCATCTTAATGGATAAACTTCTAATAATAATTTTATATCAAAATCATATGTATACCATATCAAAACTATAACTTAGTTAATATTAAATATAATTAACAAATAACAAAACATTTAATAGAAAATAGAAATCCACAAAAATTATGGAAAACAAAAATTGTTTAAAATATAGTTTTTCTATATAACTTAATCTCATAAGTTAGTTTTACCCATGGCAAACTATTTTAAAATGAGTTAAAATTAATAAATAAATCATTAAAAATATATATATTAGCATTCTCATTAAGTAATCGAAAATTCAATCTTATAAGCCATTTTCCCATATATTTGTGTTTATAATTATGACTACATGCGTTAAAATTCTTAAAATAAAATATAAGTATAACCACACTAATAGTCTTTTCAAATATTTAAATATTCATTCGTTCTTATAAGCTCATTATTTTTTGTAAGAGTTTTGTGTTTTCATTTGACGAATAAAACACTAAATTACGATGATAAATACAATTTTATCCAATTAAATTAATGTTATATAAATAATTTATATTATTATTTAAAACTTCAACGGTTATTGTTTATTTTTTAATATCCATAATAATGATTTAAAAAAACAATTAACACATGTAAAAAAAATTGTTAGTTTTCCTTTTTAGTTGAGGAAAATAAAGTTAACAAATTTTAGAAATTAGATATATAAATTAGTATATGTAAATATTCTCTTTTTTTTAGTTTTTCTATTTCGTTAATGAAAAAAGTTAAATTTTTTTGACACATGTCAACATCTGATCGATTGACGTGACACGTGTCACGATCATGCGAGTTATTAACTTTGAAAACCATACTTTATATAATAAGATATTTTTTAGTACATGAATTCTTATGCATAACATTTTCTTCTATAATTGAATGTGGTTTATCTTTTCCAAATTTAGATCTATTGTATTTAGAAGCAAAAATAAAATATATATATATATATAGATTTATATATATATATATTTATTTATATATATATATATATATATATATATATATATTTATATATATATATATATATATATTTATATATATATATATATATATATTTATATATATATATATATTTATTTTATTTTATATATTGGCTTTCTCTTTAGGAATTTATCTTTCTGAAACTAATTTTGTCACTCAGTTCCGATATTTTTATATTCTATTATTTTTATTTTTTGTTTGTATCTTATTAAATCCAATGTTGCAATTGTGCCATTTCTACCTATTTTTGATATTTTAAAAATAATCTTTTATATTTTTAATAAGTGCATAATGTTTGTACAATTGTACTACTAGCAAATGCATTTATACATTTACTTATATAAAATTTTATATTATATTTATGATAAGCTAAAAACTAATAGTATATATAATTATATTTTTTTTTTGTTTTCAATTATTATACACGATACTATATAGCTATATTTTAACATTTTGTTTACTGTCATTTATAAACTAATCAACTATGATTTTAATTAGTAAATTGTCATAAGCTTCATCACTAATTCACTATATATTTTTTGAAAACTAAAAAATGTATGTCTTTCCAACTTTTATACAATTTTTAGAAATACCCAACATATTGATTTTTAAATATGTCATGATTCATTACTATTTTTTTTTTAAGCTAATAAATGTATGATCTTTCAACTTTCATACAATTTCAAAAATATCCATCATATTGATTTTTAATATATCAATTATAAAACTGAAATGTTTATAAAATTTTTAATATGAGTAATCTTAAACATTTTCTCACTAAAATTCAAATTATATTTTTATGTATAAATTTATATTTCTTTGCTGTTTACTTATAATATTAATTCATTTGTATTTAACTTAAATATTTTATAATCATAAGTAACAATAAATAAAAATAAGTATGTATTGAATGAACATTTTAAATAAATTATATATTTTTATTTTTAATTAGATGCATGCTTAGGTGGATGATGATGTGGATAGCCTAAATGGAGAGAGGACTCTCCCATTATATATATATATATAGATTAAGATAATGTGACATGTTATTATGTTAAGAGAATAAAAAGGAGAGATATTAGCATAAAGAGAGCGTTTGGTGAACAAGTATTTAATGAAAGAGATATAGAATTTGAAAGAAGAAAGAACACAAGGATTCAATAAGAATAATTCTCTTTATTGATGTTTAGAAACTAACTCAAAACTAAACAATGCTTTCTCTCTTTCTCAAACTCTCTCACACAAAACTCATAAGGACTACCACACCTTGGCATCTCTTATATAGTAAAACCCATAAACCTAATCCAACTCCAACTAGGTTTAGTATTTAGATATCTCCTAAATACTTTAAGGATAATTTCCAAATCTCTCAAACTATATCCTTTTGTTAGCTAACTTATAGCTCAAGTTAACTAACCCGAGTTAACTAACTCTTATGCTTTGATCAAGCTTAACTCAACAAGAGAAGCAAGCCATAGGCCAAACCTATCTTATCAGTATCAACAACATAACATGACAATGATATTAAGGTCCTTTCTTTTACTTCCTCATATGCTCTCATGTGGTTATTGTCTCCTCTCACGTGGTTCCACCACCTTCACGTCCCCTCTTATTCCCATTGACACCATACCCCACACTTCTCCATCATTATTAAGGATGTTATCAATCGACCAAACGGGGTTAGACTGGCTCAGCCCATCTTAATCCCGGTTAGCGGACCCTACAGGTTGGTCGGGTTTAGCAAGGCTTAGTCTACATAATAAGACAGACCATTTATGTGGGATTTCGATAATAGGGCTTGGATAAATAACCCAACCGAAAAAATCGAACCGGAGCGAATCAAGATTTTCGGTTCTCTCATCTAAACCGATCGGGTTGATTTTAATTTTGCCTTAATTACGCAAAAAATTTGGTTTTGGTTCGAGTAATTAATTTTTTTAATAACCGTATTATACCAAAATTAGACCCGTTTTCACCAAGTTTATACCGGTTTTTACCATTACTCAAATTTAATTGAACCAATTTATATGAATTTAACCTGAAAATTAAACAGAATTTAGCCAAAAATAACCGATTAAACCGGAATTTATATAAAAAAAAAATCAGTTAAATTTGGTTTTGAAACTCATATCCGAAATTAACCGAGAATCAAACCAATCCATACCGAACTTATTTTCGGTTAATTATGGCATCCTCTAATTTTGCTTCGGTTAACCCATAACCGAACTAACCGAATCGAACTATCCAACAAACCATAGTCGCAGGCCTAACTTCACTAACATTATGGATTCATTGTATTCCCCAAAGAACTGCTATGCTTTTTTTTTTGTTTTGTGATAAATTGCTATGTTTATGTTACCCTTGGTGTAAGAAAAAACTAAGATGAGAGAGTAGAAGGAAGAGTTCCAACTTTGTTTGCTTTTATAGATACATCAATAATTGGCGGTGAAACAAATCATTACAACTTTATAGTACAGTTGAGACAGTTTTAAATCAAGCCTCGACATTCAATAGTGCTATTGCCATGTATAATGCAAGAAACCAAAAGAAGATAAAAATTAGTAACTATTAACACCGGCGACCACCTCTGCAATTAAGAGCACCGGCATTGTAGGTGATGACGCCAACAAGTGATGATGACTTGGCTGCTAAACTTGAAGCTCTAGCGTAGCTCGCTCCAAGTCCTGATCCAGAACGTGTGAAGAATGCTCCGTTTAAGAAAAGATCTCCTTCTGATCTCCAATTCCAATGCCTCCATTGCCATTGCCCTGCATAGTCTCTCTTTGTTACCTGCAACAACATCCCATCAGTTTTTGCGGTCAGAATTTACATGAAACTATAAGTAGAAGGGTTCTACTTGTCTATGATCATCATCTTTTGACATTGAGTTAATTCAAAAGCCAAGAAAGATCGGTCCTTCGAGTTGACCTAATCTTGTAGGATCATGAAGTCGAGGGTTTTTGGTGATTGGAAGAAAGAAAGTACCTCTTTAGCAAACCGGTTTCTCGGGGCGAGATATCTGTTTCCTTGGCTGTTAATGGTAGGACTCGCACTGCCACCGATTGCATACATTTCCCAATGCGTATAGTCATTGTTCACTACATGAAAATATCCATGCCTACACCTACAATGAAAAACGTATATTTTGTCGAGTTTTCGAAGTTTTCTAAAGATTAAAGATCATACATTAGGCCAAAGTATGTACCTTGGCATTCTCTGAATAAGACCTTCACCGAAATGATTATAAGCAATTGTAACTTGCATAACCTTATCCCTTGTATAGGTATCACTATGTCCCAATAACATAACCTGTCACAAACACAGAGCTACCATAAAAAAAAAAACCCTAACTTTTGATCCAAGCAACCAAAAAATATATAACTTGACACAAAATCTTACCTCATTGTGGTGTGTGAAGTAATTATTGGAGATAGTAATAGCAGTAGAAGCCATAACAGCATCAATAAGCCCATCAGCACAATTCGAAAGCGAATTATGATCAATCCAAATATGACTCGACCCGAAAATCGAAATCCCATCTCCATCAGCCATAGTTCTCCAACCATAATGTGAAGGAGAGCTTCTAACCATAGCGTTACCAGTTGGTCTACAATCATGAATATGAATCCCATGAATGATAATGTTAGTCACGAACTGAATCGTGATACATGCACCATTAGCTATGTGAACATTCACACCACGACCATCGATTGTTTTGAAACTGTTCATGATTAGTTCTTCTTTTAATGTTATGACCATGTCACGTTTAAAGACAATCCATAGTGGTTCTTCTTGAATTACTGCGTGACGTAATGTTCCCGGTTTAGGGTTAACCGGGTTATCGTCGTTTGGGTCGCTTACGACGTAGTAACGACCGTCTCGGCCTCCGATTGCGTTTCGACCGAATCCGATTGCGCAATTGGCTAAAGCTTTTCGCCGAGATTGCCATCTCCGATCACAACGCCAACAGTCGTCGATTGGATTTCCGGTTGAACATGAGAAGTATCCTAATTTTCTTCGTTCTGTGCTGTTTCGAATGCTCCTGAACCATTCAAAACCGGTTTAGTCGAACCAAATTAGGTTAACATGATCACTAAGCTAAATTGAAGTATGACAATCACTAAATAAACCGAAATCAAAGGAATTTGGTGGACCACTATTAATGTGTGTCATTTGACAAATTATTTGGCTATTTGCGTCAGTGGGATTATTCTAATGCTTCTGATTTACGCATTGTAAAAAAAAAAACTTGAATTTTTTAATTTTTTTATTTTGTAAATATTCTTGCTTTTTGTTACGCAAATTACTCCTATTTAATCAAGAATCCTATGATTTCTAAAAGCCAAAAAGAAAAAAACACTGCTAAAATTTCTTAGAAATGACGCTAGAATAGTGGTATATGTTTTGAGTAATAATAATCCAGAATACTATTCCTTTAATCATATAGTATATCATAACATTGAAACTTCCATCCTTCATAAATAAATAAAAAAAACCCATTGAAACATCTTTTAATATTTGTGGTATATATAATTACTAAGTTTTAAGTTTCACAAAACCGGTTCTAACTTCTAAGGTCTCTATGCACAATAAATTACAAAAACAAAACTAGTATAGTATTATTAGAGTTCACAATATAAAACTTTGTAAATAAACTTTTTTTAACATGTGCCAAAGATATCTTTAAAGTACGATTGTTATTAGAAATAAAACGAGATAAGACTAAAGATAGTCAGTGAAAGCATTCAGAGAACAACACTACACGAGGCAGATGCATGAGGCTGATGGCAATTCACTGTTTTAAAGATTAGGTGTTGGAACATTTACACATGTTTCTCTTTAAAAACAAAAACAAGAACATTACACGTGTTTTTGGACCAATGTCTACAATAACTCCATAAGATTTTCGCAAGCAACTAATATTTAATGTTTTTTACAAAAATATGTATTCATCTATATGATTTGGGTGCATTGCATTAAATGAAGAATCCCATCCAAATCCTACTCAACTAAATGAACCATGTTATGCATCATGTTTCATGTCTGGTCCACCCATAACTCTGAAACCCCTCAATAAGAATAAGCATAAAGAACTTATTTGATTTTTCATTTTTGTATATATGTATGTAGATTTTGTTCCTCCGTTTTGAGATTTCCAAACAGTTATATTTTACTGGTTGACAAAAAAATGAAATCTCTTATTTTGCTAAAAATGTAAACAACATTATAAAATGAAAAATTTAGGTTTTATTAAATGATTACAAATTGTTTAAACCCATTGATTGGTCTCATGCCAAAAAAGAAGTTAAGAACATGGAAACCAAAACAAAGCAAAATTCAGTACATGGACAAACGAGCTCTAAAGCTTAAGGTATCAAAATATCCAATCTTTCAAAATAAAAATTTATATCTTTTCTTTTTTTACAGCAAATTAAAAATTCTACTCCCTCAGTTTTCGAATAGTTGTCGTTTTAGAGAAATTTTTTTGTTTTTAATTAGTTGTCGTTTTCAGTTTTCGATGCAAAATTTATTACTTTTTTATTTTTTATATTTATTTTATTATGCAACTTGATTTACTATTGGTTAAATTATGTTTAGATAGATAATTAATGATATTTTTATATTGAAAATCTAACAACATTAATAGTTTCTTAATTTGTGTGCATATAGTTAAAACGATAACTATTCGAAAACGGAGAGAGTAATAATCAAAAGATTTTCTCATTGGAAAAGTCATTCCGCGGGAACCAAGAAAATACTTTATAGTTAAAACGGTTATAATTTGCATAAAAGAGAAAATATTTATAACATATAGGGAAAAAAGTAGGAAATAAATACAACCAAAAAAAAAAGTAGGAAAGAAATGGAATCGAGGTTGTGGTGTTTGGCCCTATGGATTTTGACCTTTTGACCAGAATGTATAAAAAATTCTTACACAAGTGCCATGTGATCCCTGCTCCACATAAATACAACTTTCACCAGTTTTTTAAGTTTTTATCTTCTTTTTTTTAAGTACTTAATAATATAAAAGAAGATCACATGAATTTATCCAACCAAAACGTCAAGTGATGCTAGTTTAGTGTTTTTTTTTTCTTGGGTTTACACTTTTACTAACTAACCAATCGCATTAGATGCTAGCTTACTTAATTAGAGAACAAACAACAATCATTATTATATCATTTATAGATAAAACACAAAATTTAAGCAACAGAAAAACTCACATGTCCACCATGGCAGCTACTTCCTCTGGATTCTCAACTGCCTGTTCCTACACAGTTTCATATAGACCTGAAATTCATTAATCAAATCATTAGTTAAACCCGAAAAAAAACAATTCAATTTACTAAACCTTGCTTAATCACTACTTACACTACAATCATTGAAATGTTGCATCATCATTCAATACTCTCTAATAACACACCGGTGTTTAAGCAAATGGATCTGTACATAATCAATAGAATATAAAAAGAATTCCTTCCAATTCTAGATCTTTAATACCAAATCCAAATAATCATGATCAAGTAATTCAAATCAAGAAAAAGGGTTCTCTTGTTTGAACATAGATTTGAGAAGTTAATGCTCTATTTCCATGAACCAGATCACATAAAAACATTGATCCAAAACATTTCAATACCTTGTGGAATCGACGCCAGTGAAGAACATTGATAGGAGTAATGCAGAAGCAAAGAGGACAAGTATTTGTGTAATAGCCATTGCTCTTTCTCTGTAATCTGTATTGTGTTGTTCTGTTTCTTTATCTTTGTCTAAGACAGAGGCTTTTGTCGGTCTTTTGTGTTTGAACAAAGAAGAAGGAGAAGGAAGAAGGAAGATGAAAAGACTTAAAGAAAGGCTTCAGGGGAAGAGGTTATTATATAAGAGAATTGAGCGTGACATTTTTCACTAGAATCATATTTAGCCTAATTAATTATTTAGAATAGATCATATAATTTCTTCATAATTTACATAGTTTGAAATAGCCCGATGCTGACATGTTTTTTACTATATAGTTTTTTCGCATTTATAACATCCAATGCTGGAAATGTAGGTGATACGACAAGAGACAAATTATATAAACAGAAGAAAATAGAAGAGAAATTGTACTCACTCGTTTTTTTTCAATAAAAGCGGAAATGCTAAGGAGAATTGATGTTATAATTGAAATCGCTCACATTTTTCATGGTTTGTACGTACTTGCTAAACCATTAATGTATATGTGTCACATAGAATAAAATTTGACATTCACAAAATGTATAATATATATTGTCACAATCCACTACAAGAAAACATGAGATTAGCGACTTAATTCGGCGACTAATTTTGCAGTCGCTATATCTAGTGACCGTTTAGCTACGTTTTGGCGACTAAATATGAACCAAAATACGATAGTCGCTAATTAGTATCTAATATGAGACTGATTTATATTGTCGTTATATAGTCGCTAAATATGGCGACGGATTAGTTACCGAATATTTAGTCGCCAACTGGAGCGACTCAGTGGCTACGAATTAGCGACTGCGTAATTCTAGTTGGACATTCAAATTGGGCCAAGAAGCCCAATGACCCAATATATATTTCGTTTTCCCATCGCAGAAAACCCTAATCCTCTTTTCCTCTTCACTGAAGAACCCTAATTCCCCATCAATTCTTCTCTAAATCCTATCAATCCTTCATCTTCTTAATCCTTTTTTGTATCTCTCTCGATGGCTCCTCGTGGTGGAAAAAGTAAGAGAGGAAGAGGAGGAGGAGGAAGGGCTCCGAAGGTTTCCCCAAATCGACCTGTCGCCAATCGACCCACTGCTTCTGGGACGTCAAATCGAAGACCCAGTACTCTTCCTAGCCAGTATACCTTCACTCCGGCGAATCCTGAAGCCCGAGAGACTCAGCAAAGTCCGGTAAATCCTGTAGCCCTAGAGTCTCAGCCTCCGACTCATAGAGACTATCCTCCTCCGACGCAGCTGTTCCAGTCCGGCGATGATTCTCCTCGAGGCTCTGGGTCGCATCCATTTCGGGAATCTGGATCTACTCAAGTTCGAGGGTCTGGATCTGTTCAAGGACGAGGCTCTGTAGGATCTATTCATCGTCTAGCTTCTCGGTCGAATCAACCTCCTGCGCCGGTTCAACCTCCTGCGCCGGTTCAACCTCCAGCGTCGACTCAGCCTGCAGCGTCAAATCGACAAATACCATCTCGTCAACAAAGACCTTCTCCTCAACCTCGAGCCTCTGTATCGCATCATAGTTCTCAGGCTCAAAACTCACACGAGGAATCTGAAGATGAGGAAGCTGAAGGTGAATCTGAAGAAGATGTGTTGAGGGATTCAACACTCCCAGAAGATGTCCTCGCAGATTTACATGCTACACTTCTCATCCCAGGCCGTGAGAAGTACACCACCGTCATCTCTCCCAACCTCGAGCCTGAAACCACTTGGTAAACATTTTTAATTTTGATTGTATATAGGTCTGATTGTATATAGATTAGGTAAATAGGTTAGCTTGGTAAACATTTTCAATACTTAAGTAGAGTCTTCTTATTGGTCTGCATGTTTTGGTCTTATAGTCTGTTAGGTTTGCTTGTATATAGGTCTGCTTGTATAGTTTGAGTTAGAGTCTCTTAGTATATAGTATTAGCTTTATTGGTCTGCTTGTATAACTTAAGTAGAGTCTGGTTGTATAATTTGAGTTTGAGTATGTTTGTATTTGATTAGGTCTACTTGTTTATAGATTATGGATGGTATCAAAGCTAACTGGTTTATTTTATTGTAGGTTTGGTAAGGACAATGGAAAGCTAACCCGGAAGATCACTAAATGTTTCACAAACAAGTTTGATGGGCCATATTACAGTTGGAGCTGTGTTCCTACTGGTAGAAGAGAAAGATACTTCCTCGAATTCGCGGTAAAATTCTGTCTCCTCTTATACTTATGTAATTACACTTTTGTTTTGTTTTTTGATCACTAACACCAAACTCTACTCTTGTTTTGTAGAAACTACACACCTGGCATCCCTCAGTGACAGGTGTTGTTGAAGCTAAATTCTACAAGATTTGTCAGCTGCGGATGAAAGACATGGTTAGCAAGGCATGTTCAAAACGAGAGAGGCCAAATTGGATCGAGAAAACACTTTGGATAGAGATGTGTGCCTATTGGGACACTGAAGAAGCATTAGCAAAGAGTTCAACCACATCAGCAGCTAGGATGTCTGACCGTAATGGTCTTGGTCCTCACAAGCATGTTGCTGGTCCAAAGTCGTTTTTACAAATAGAGCAAGAGATGGTACATTCTGACCTATTTACTTTGTTTTAGTTTTAGATTACTTAGACCTATATATTTACTTTGTTCAGGAAGTTGAATTGGGAAGACCTCCTACTATTGGTGAAGTTTTCATCAGGACTCATACCAAGAAGGATGGGACTTTTGTGGATAGGAAGGCGCAGGAAGTCCATGAAACATATCTCAAGAACAAGGCAGCTAAGTTGGCTGCCCTTCAAGAGAATGATGAACAAGCAGATGGGACTTCGCGACGATCTGAGCTATCTCAAGAGGAGGATGATGAGATCTTCCTTCAGGTAAATAGTCTGTTATTTATGGTTGCTTTTGTTATGCAGTCTAACTGTGTAATACTCTTTCTTTTGGTATGCAGTCTACTGTCACAAACGACAGAGGAGAATACTTTGGTGTTGGCAGCCTCGGGGTTTACATCAACGGGAAGCGCAAGTACCCAGGAAGCAGTTCTTCTTTCACAACACTCCAATCACAGCTTGAGGATGCTAACCGGAAGATAGAGGAACAAGCAGCGCTCCAAGCAGAACGTGAAGCAGAGGCTTTGCGGGTCGCAGCTGAGCAAGCAGCTGAGATCAAGCATTTGGCGATGGTGAAGAAGTATTTGAGCGAGACTGACCCAAAGTTTATGGCCTTCCTCAAGTCTCAATCTGCTGCCACTGATACTACTACTGCTGCCACGACTGCTGCCACTGCTGCTGCCACGACTGCTGCTACTACTGCTACTATTCCTACTGCTCAACAACCATAGGTCCCTCCTTCTCTAAACTTTCCCTCCTTCTCTGAACTTGAAAACATTTGTGTTGCTTTGAAAACTTGTGTAAGTTGTTTGGTTACTTGAACTTGGTTCTTATGTTTATGTATGTTTATGTTGTGTTTTATTTTATAATGTTCTTATGTTTTAAATAGAAGTCTTTTTGCTTATAAATTGGTAATAACAATCAAATTAGCAACAATTTATTCTTCCAAAATTAGCATTCTAAGTCGATAATAATCAGTCGCAAAGTAGTATCAATTCAGTTACCAAAACATTTAGAAAATAGTCGCCATGTAGTGACATAACAGTCGCTAGATTCGTCACAAAACAGTCGCCAAAAGAGTCGCCAAAAGAGTCGCAAACTTAGCGACTGTGTGACGACTGAATAGCGACTGCAAATAATGGTCGCCTATTAGTCGCCAAATAGCGACTGTTATGCGACTTATTAATTTAGCGACGCAAGGTTCAGCGACTACGTGTTTTAGTCGCCAAACAGTCGTAATTATGTATTTAGCGACGATTTTGTTACTATTAGTGTAGTCGCTAAATCCATGTTTTCTTGTAGTGATCCTATAATCAAAGTATAATCATACAGGACAAATAGTTTAGTGGTTTTGCACTTTCATTCTTCTCGGTTCTCACCTTTAAATGATGGGCTAAAATCTTAACAATATGAATTTAAATGTTGGCAGATAGAACTCTAAATCAATTATCACAAATTGTTCGTTTGTTAGATAATTTAAATTCAAATAAAAATCAATGCCATGAACGACATTACTGTTTTGTTTACCCTCGATTTTTACCTAAAAAATCTCCAAATTCATAAAATAAATAATAATTTTCGAAATATCTAATTCGATGAAGATGAACATGAATCATCAATGCGATTTTGAGTTAAATACCTTGTGATTTTAAATAGATTCCCAAACCATCAACTGAACTAGTGATGTAATTGGTTTAAAGAATATTGATGTAAATTGATTTAAACTTCCGAATGAGATAACAAATTTGGTGATTTCCTAGTTTATAACTTCAGGTTTGTAAATCCTCTCAAGCTAGAGATCAGAACATTTTATATGATTCCTTTCAAATGTCACTTGAATCAGCAACATCTAGACTTTAACTAAAATATTTTCAGTTAAACTATAGCACTTAGTATTTTTGATTCTTATGTTTAACTACGGATGATCCCTTTTCTTTATTGCATTACGTACCTTAAGGTCCACCATTTAGATATATCTCTTGATTGATAGTCTCTAAAATATAAAATCCTTAATTCAGTCCATTTAAGAAATTAAATTGATGAGTTTACCAATAAAAACCACAAACGCTAACTAATATAATTACGTTCAATATTTGGAGGCTATTTGATGATGACAAACTATGTTTACCAAATACTACATATTATTTCTGTTTTTCAATTATCACCGTTCGTTGATGAGTCTTAATTAGTACATAAATATTGTTCTTGCAATTGACGAGCCAAAAACTAATTTCGATCAGTTATTTATCATAATAAAAAAATCTTATATATATATATATATATATATATATATATATAAGATGGTTGTATTCTTTTTTTTTATATTGTAATTAATATATGCAAATTTTGAAAACTAAATAGGGTGAGTTAAATATATATGCCCAAGCAGAATGAAAAATAAAGAATCTAACATTATTTATTTTTTTATTAGTTTTCTTTCCTCAGCCTCAATTAATACCAACATTACTCTTTCTTAGATATGAGTGCTAACAAAAATAATAGCAAGATAAATAGTTTAGTTCTAATAGTAAAAATAACATTGTTCATTTGTCACCGGAAACACTATTTATCATTGAAAGCAATAAGAAAACAATGATTTTTGTGGTTATCTATTTGATTAACAATGTAAGTCAAATTGTATCGCGATAACTAAAAACTAAAACATTGTTCGGCCAACATGAAAAACACTATTCATCACTAGAGAAAATAAAAAAGATAGTGATTTTGGTGATTATTTATTTGATTAGCAATATAAATCATATTGTATCACGATAACTTTTCAAGTTATATGGTAAATTTATATTTGTCGTGTTAAATTATTTATTATCTGATTGATATCAACTAACTTATATATTAACATGTTTATTTATTCCAGTAATTTATTTATTACCGTTAACTTATGCATTAGCATATTTATTTATCATGATAATTTGTTTATCACGGTTAACTTATGTGTTATCGTGGACGTAAAAAAAAAATAAAATCTCTTTCTCTTCTCGAGTACCTTCCTCTGTCGGCATGCTCCCAAATTTTCTTCTTCTTCCATTGTCACCTGCAACTCCATCCCATGTTCACCTCACCACTTTCTCTTCTTCTTTTCTCCTCCTTATTTCCTTTATCTCCATCCTGTCCATCTTCATTTTAAATTACAAAATTACAAAATCATAATTTTCATCCCCAAATTTTTCAAATTAAAAGTTTAATCCATCCCAAACTCGCGTAAGTTCTCTCTATTTTTGTGCATTATTTGGTGATGATTGTGTGAATTTGATGAACCAAATGGAGAGTTAGATATAAAATCTGTTTGTGAAGAAAAGGAGGTGACGACAAAGAAAGAAGAGGATTTGGAAAGAGGAGGATTTGGAAGAAAAACAAATAATTAGGTGTAGAAGAAGGATAAAATAGTAAAAAAAATTATTCTCTCTTGTCCACTTAATTAATAAAGAAGCATAGATAGATACTTAATTCTTTGGTCCTCTCAGCATAGATAGTGATATTTTCCAACTAAATAAACAGGAAAACATGTATTGTTGTTGACCGTTAAATATGGTCGTACTCAAATTCGAAAACATAAATTTTTTTTTTTTTTTGTCATCAGAAATTAATTAAAGCTCAAAAGAGTCATTCCTGGGGAATGTTGTTTACATATGTGATATGAAGCGGTTCTGTACGAACTTTTCGTGCCAGATTATCCGCTTTAACATTAGCTCTACGAGAAATTAAAGATAAAGAAAAAGATAAAAACTCTTCCTTGTCGCTCTGAAATTCCTCCAAATACACTGAAAACGCCGGCCATTCGGTTGGAGAAAACACCATCTTCACCAGGTCTGAACAGTCTGTAAAGAACGCTACCTCTTGATGATCTGCACCAATCATACACTTCATCGCCCAGAGAAGGGCCTCGACTTCGGCATGGAGTGGAGATAGACTTCTACGGAGGTTCGCAGCTCCCATGGTTGGCGGTTCTCCATTTGACGATGTACAGAACCAACCTGTACCGGAGAACTTATCACTTTCTTTCCATGATCCATCCACAAAACAACGGTATCCAGAATAATTCGACTCAAGTAAAGCATCCCTCACTCGAGTTCGATTCACCAAGTCCATAGACCAATGATTTTCATTATGGAGCTCAATTTGAGCTGACTGCCACAGTTGTGCCTCTTTTTCCGCTAATCGTAATACCTCTATTGGGTCTTTGTCTAAATTTTCAAAGATCTTTTCGTTCCTTGCTTTCTAAATATACCAAATAATCCATGGGAAGGCTGGTGAATCAAATTCCGAAAGGTATTCTCCAAAATAAATGATCCAAATTCGCAAAAATTGATTCTGTGGGAAAAATCCCTATAGCCGTAGGAATCTGTGAAAGTGCCCAAATCTGCCGTGCCGGGTGGCACTGAAAGAGTGTATGATTGATCGTTTCCTCTAGTGCGCCACATCTAGCACATCCCGTGTCACAATCAATTCCTCTTTTTCGCAAATTTTCCGTAACCGGTACACAACCCGTTAAGATTTGCCACAAGAAATGGCGTATCTTAGGTGGACATTGCACTTTCCAAGAATGTGCTTTTAGAAATTTGATGTCAGGGCCAAAAAAAGGTAAATTGGTCTCCGACTTTTCTATCCGTATGGTATGATATCCCGATTTAACTGTATATTTTCCGGATTTTGTAAAATGCCAACCCAAAGAATCTTCCTTTGTTGGTGCACTCACAGGTATGGCGCTTATTAGCGCGACATCTTCTGGATCAAAGATCGCTTTTAAGAGATCAATATTCCAAAAATTCGACCGACTATCTATAAGATCGTTAACTTTTAATGATGGGTCAGCAATTGAACCATTACTCTTTGCTGGTCTCGGGAATTGAGCTGGAATCCAGGGATCCTCCCAAACCGAGATGGATGTCCCAAATCCGACTCTTTTAATAAGTCCTTTATTAACCAGAGATCTAGCTGAACATATACTCCGCCATCCATATGATGGAGAATATGATTTTATATTTTCCAAAGGATTGGATTTCCTAAAATATCTTCCTTTAAACACCTTTGTGAAAAGAGAATCAGGAACCATGATCAACCGCCATAATTGTTTTGCTAGTAAAGTTGAATTAAAATCGTCAACGTTCCGAAACCCTAATCCCCCTTCTGATTTGCTATTACAAAATTTATTCCAAGCCATCCAGTGCATACCTCTGGAATCACCATTTGAGCTCCACCAAAAATTAGCAACCGCACTAGTAAGTTTAGAAGTGATTGTTTTTGGTAATCTGAAGCATGACATAACATAAGTTGGTAATGCTGCAGCTACCGATTTTATCATCACTTCTTTTCCCCCTTTTGATAAAAATTTTGCCGACCATCCGTTAATCCTTATTTGTAGTCTATCTCTGACAAAAGAGAAGATTTTTGTCTTCGATCCCCCTAAACTCTCCGGCAATCCAAGATAAGAACCCATTCCACCGATATTAGTGATACCTAAGGTAGATTTGATTTCTTCCTTAATATCATCATCTACCTTATGCCCAAACTGAATCGAAGATTTTAAAAAATTAATCTGCTGTCCCGAGACCGCTTCATACTTCTTTAAAATCTCCAAAATTACCCCACATTGGTCCTTGTTAGCCTTGCAAAAAAATAAACTATCATCCGCAAATAACAGATGTGAAACTGAAGGGCTTGCATTTGCTACTTTGATACCCGTAATTAATTTTTCCCGTTCAGCTTTCCGAATATTTGCAATTAGCACTTCAGTGCACAAGATGAATAGATAAGGTGAGAGCGGGTCTCCTTGTCGTAAACCCTCTCTGGTACTATTAGTCCTCTAGGTTCTCCATTAAGAAGAACTCTATATTGGACCGTTGTAATACACCACATTATCCACTTAATCCATTTTTCACAGAAACCCAATTTTCTTAAAACCTTCTCTATGAAAATCCATTCCACCCTATCATAAGCTTTACTCATATCCGTTTTAATGGCCATAAATTTTCCTTTACATGATGGGTTAGTTCTCAACCCATGAAACATCTCTTGTGCAATGAGAATATTATCTGAAATCATTCGTCCTTCTACAAAAGCCGATTGTGTTTCCGAAATCAGTTTTGGTAGCACCGTCTTGAGTCTTTGGCAAAGAATCTTTGATATAATTTTGTACCCAACATTGCAAAGACTGATAGGCCATAATTCCGTCATCCGTGTCGGTCTTTCCGTTTTTGGAATCATACAAATATTAGTCGTGTTTAACCGTTTATCAAAAATTTCATCCTCTAAAAAAGAATTAATCAGAAAAAGAAGGTCTGTTTTAATAGTAACCCAAGCCTTTTGGAAAAATAAGGCTGTCATTCCATCAGGACCTGGCGCTTTTTCCGGATGCATCATAAACAGAGCCGTTCTCACCTCACATTCCGTTGCGGGTGCCGTTAGAAAATTATTAATCTGATCCGTAATCAGAGATTGAACTTCTGCCAAGGATTCCTCAAAAGCCTCAGGCTTAGTTGTAGTAAACAGTTCCTGAAAATAAGATACTGCTATATTTTGAATATCTTTATCCTCTGCAAACCAAATTCCGTTTTTATCATGTAGCCCCGTTATTCGATTCCTTGCCCGTCTTTGTTTTGTTAGTGCATGAAAATACTTTGAATTATTATCCCCTAGTTGCCTCCAAGAGCTTCTACTTTTCTGATGCCAATACAATTCCTCATCTCGATAAGCCTCTTTCAACCGCAATGTTAATTCTGTAATCTCTTCCCGTGCTCTCCTATCATCTCTATGTGCCAGAATTAATTCCGATTTTAGTTCCTCAATTGTTCGCCGCCCATAGGGAGTTAAATTTTTCCGCCATTGTGAAATAGCCCGCCTACAATTAGTCAATTTTTCCACAAATTTTCCCCCTCCTAACTGAGGATCAGAATTCCAACCATTTGAAATTTCCTCGACTAATCCTTCCTTTCCAATCCATCTTTTATCAAATCTGAAATTTCTTTTCCCATGTGGGACCTTATCCATGAGCGTAGCTACCACCGGTGAATGGTCGGAAGCTACCATTGGTAAATATTCAACGAAATAATTGCAGAATAATTCATGCCAATCTTCGTTTGCTAAAGCTCTATCCAACCGACACCGTATTGGTTTCTTATCCCGCCAACCCCGCCATGATAACCAATCTCCGATATATGGAAACTCTAAAAGACCGTAATTTTGAATCATTAAATTATAAGGGATAAAAGAAGATGCATGTCTTAAAGTACCACCTCTTTTCTCGTGATTTCCAGTTAACTCATTAAAATCACCTATTAAGAACCAGGGTGTGTCTCTAATCAAACCGATCCGTGTTAACCGTTCCCAAACTTGATCTCTATTTTTTGGAACCGGATCACCATAAACGAAAGTAAGATGTATTGTTTTTCCTTTTATCACCGCCTCAACATCAATTAAACGATTACTTTCATAAATAATTGAAACATTAAAATCATTATTATAATAAAGGGCTAAACCGCCACTACAACCGATAGGATCAACTGTTTTTAAATTTTTGTAACCAAAATGACCGATAAATTTTTCCATAAACCAAGAAGGTTGTTTTGTCTCCGAAAGGAATAAAAAGTCTGGCCGGTGTTGTTTCCATATATCCCTAAAATAACCGATAGTTGCTTTATTCCCAAGTCCTTGACAATTCCAACTCAAAACCTTCATTTATCAACTTTGTGTTTCGGTGGGTTGCGTCCACCCGTGAAGTCCTTTACCGTGCCATAGTGCGTCGAGTTATGACCTGCATTCCTTTGATTCTTTTTTAAAGAAACCCAATCACAATTGAATCTAGATATTTTAACCCTTATAGTATCCACAACCAACCATAAAAAACCGGAAATCAAACCGTAGTAAAACCATTTTTTACAACCACTAAAACTCAACTCCATATATGCAAAATCCAAACACAATCGACCAACATCATACCTTTTAGGAAAATTCTGACCAACCACAATAGCCCTTTGAAGAGAAATTCCGTTTCTCTTTTTATATTCCGTTTCTCTTTGAAGAGAATTATCAAATTTAAACAAATTTAATTAGTTAAACAAATTTAATATAAGAACGAAAAACTATAGGTTTTTGTCAAAAAAAAAAAATCTATTTTAAGGGTTTTATATAAATACCATAAAAATTGGAAAAAAAATGTGTTAATTTTAAAGATTTTTTAAAAATTTCCTTATTTTCTATGATACCAATTTTAACATGACTAGAAATAGATTTGATAGAGATCATCATCCACCATCAAAAAAGAGACCAAAAGAAAAAGCTAAAGCCTTATCCAATTTAAATTCTTAGCGGCCTTACTACCCTCTCTCTCTATCACGTGTGCTGGGTCAGATGTGTCACGTGCCCGGACGGCTGGTCATTCGGACACGTTCTTCTCATAAAAGTTTCCACGTCAATGTTTGATTAATGTAATACTCCATATCTGTTCGTCGGCGTCGAATGTCCGGAAAACACGCCGGTGATTAGATCAACGTGGCAGATCATATAAATTAACCAATCAAAGTGCGTTCATATTAACCTTGAAGACCCAATCATCATCGTTTGTTTATATTTTTCTACTATATGTTTAAAGAAAACGTTAAATTTTGCTACTGTTTTTATAACTGTTCATATAATATACAGTTACTTATACACTGATGCCAAATAAGAAAAAGTTAAAAAAAAAAAAAAAAAAAAGTTAAGTGATTTAAGTTAAAAGTTATGATCTACAGCTTACAAATTATGTGTAACTATGTTTATAAAAAGAATATTATACGAATAAAACAAAATTTAGATTGACAAAAGATATTTATATTTGTCTGTATGATATTAGTGTATACATATAGATGGAGAATAGTAAGAAAACTACAATGGACTATGTGATTGCATATTAGCAGACCAATGAAATGCATTATTATAGACTATCACAATCCTTACCAAATTTAACGGAGATTAGCACATTAAGTCATTAACATTGATATTGTTTTTTGTCAGCTTAGTTTTCTTAAAATTGTTGAACCAAGTCAAGAGAAGTTGTTAGTTAGTTAGTTTTTTATGTGTTGTATTTTATTTTTATTTGATCAAATTTCATATCACTAATTAATTTTACTTACAAAAATTGGAAATTTACAAAATCTCAATAATCTCCTATTTCCAGAAGTACACACAATATTAATTCGGTTGTCTTATTAATTTTCACATGTTGAACAGTGATTAGGCTTTTAGACTGATCAACATCAATTAAGAGAAACAATATTATACAATATGCATAGATATTCAATAACAACAATAATGAGTTTGGCCAACAACGGATCATGTCATGTGTGAGTGTTCTTCGATCTATTTTTCATTCGGTCGCAATTTACAAATTAGTTTTGAGAGGAAAATAATAAATAAATAAAACATTTAACAGCTAATGTAATTAAGTTGTAGGTCTTATATTGTCCACATCAATATATTATTTTTTGTTCAGCGCACATTAATTAGTTTCTCCCATTAATTATTTTATATAATTTTTGAAACACGTGACAACTGTTTTCTTAAATGTATTTTCTCTTTTCAACACTAATACACTATTATTATATTATTTTAATATGTCATTAAATTAAAATAGACTCTTATCTTGAATTTTTCAAATAATATTCATAAAAATATATATATATATATAATTTAATATCTTTTCGTTTTTTATTTTTATTTTTATTAAAACTAAATTGATTTAAGTGTTCGTTTACATATTTGAATAAATATATTAATGTTTTATCAAGTTATTTATTACTATAAAATGATGGTGAAATAAGCTAAAATTTAGGGAAAAGACACATATGTTATACTCCCTCTGTTTCAAAATGTAAGATGTTTTGGCTAAAAGCACAAATTTTTAGAAACTAAATAATCTTCTTTGTTTTTATATATTCTACCCTAAGAACATAATTTAATATTTTATTAAAGAGAGTTTGGCCAATGAAATTTTATATTGCAGAATATAAATAGTCACAAATGTATATAAATTTAATTTTGCATAGAAACTTGAACATTTTTGTCCTAAACATCTTATATTGTGAAACAAAATAAAATAGCTAAAACATCCTATAATATGAAACAGAGGGAGTATCTTTTACTAGTGTAATGGCCCGTGCCTAAATACCAAACTTTATAGATAGTAAAAACTATAATATAATAGCACAACAGAGCTCTATATCAGTCTCATCACTTATCCTTCTTCTAAGTAAATCTTAACATAGATCATGAAATCACAGATTTTAATAAGACTTTAGAAAGACCCACAAAATTGTACCTTATCATCCACAAGAAGAAAATTCATTCCTGTTAATTCCTCTGGTTTATATTTTTGTGGAAATCCCCAAAGACAAACACTTCTCACCTTGATTTTACATAGATCAGTTACTAGAGTTATTTGAGAGATAGGTGGAATATTGAGCGGCATAATTGGAGATTGGAATTTGGAATATGAACTTGCAAATAAAAAGTTGTTTTTGTTAAATAGAGAGAATTTTATGAGCAGAGAAACTTATGAAATTTGGATAAGAGAATAGACCATGTGGATCAGTGGGTTGACACAGTAATGCCAAAAGTCTAAAATTTGCAGACACAATAACACCAAATCACTTGAGAGAAGATAATTGAACTATAACGAAATTTATAAACTTGAGAAATCCGAAAACTTGCATAGAGGAAGAGACATGTGATTGATGATGAACCCTAAAAGTAAATCATGTAACGACATCATACCCAATAGATGAATTGGAATCCAAGAAGGAAATGATGTGAAGAGGGGAGGCAAAGTAAGAGGCGGAAGAAATAATGTTTTTTTTCTCATGGTTGAAGAGGAAAGGTGATGAAGTGGGGAATATAGATCGTGGAAAAAAAGCGAGCAGTTGAATTTTTTTTTTTCGTAATTTTTTTTTTTCAATTTAATAATAAAGTTTTTCCTGTTACAATTCTGAAAGGTGAAAAAATGGGATTTATGACAGATGCCAGAAGGAGAATGTAGCAGTTTTTTGTGAATTGACTTGTGACTTATTAGATAGAGATTTGTTTTCTTTTCACTAAAATACATCAAATAAATTTTAATATTTGGTGACATGTACCTTCCCTACAACTATTTTATATTTTTCTTTCATTCTAAAATAAGTGATTACAAAAAAAAAAAAAAAAAAAAAAAAGTGTTACATGAGAGCCATGAGAGAAAGAAAATTGGGATTAAACATCATGCAATTAAACCTCATAATGGTCTCAGTAGTTGTATTTCAAAAATAAACGTTTAATTGATTCATCTGTTAAATTGAATCTTAATGGTCTGACTCAACTACTCATGTAACATTTTTTTTTTTATTTGTTTCTAATTATTATTATTGTGTTGCAAATAAAAACATAGATTGTCTTAGTGTAAATGTTAAAGTCGATAATGTGGCACGAAAAAATCTTACCGACCCATATATTTTTACTTATGTAAACAACATTCCACCGAATTGGTTATTTTGAACTGAATCAATCAAAGCTGAAGCTAAAAAAAACACATGGATTAGCTAGCCGATTAGGGTACAATTTACTATTTTGATATAAATAGCAGATATAATTATTCTATAATTATTCAACAACATTTACGTTAATTTGATTCATCCAAAAAAAGATATTGACCAAATAAAGCTCCTATCACAACAAAATCTTTTGTCACTGCAGCACAGTAATCACTCATGTTAGATTTGTTTACGTCTCTTTATTGGGATGATTAGATTCTTGATTTCGAATTTTGTAATGATTTTGGCTTTAATTAAATTGATTTTGTTGTTTCTAACGATTAACGCTAAGATCACAAATGGAGGGAGAGATCAAGACACTGATCTTTACCCTTGTCACTATTCACCACATTATAGTGATGATCCAAAATGTCAACATGTTGTTGACCAAAATACCCTCCTTTGCACTCTCTACCTTGGTGGGATGTGGCCAACACGACATGAGAACCACTGGATCTGAAGATCGGATGGTCAGTATGAACCGCTGGAAAGCAGGCAACAGAGGCAGAAGCAGGGTAGCCTAAGATGGTCAAGTGGCGTCGAGAAGGAGAGGATAAGAAAACAGGTAACGTGTGAAGCAAGTCATTGCTGTTGATGAAATCGTAAGCCCTTTTCGCTCTTCTAGCAGCGGTTCTCTCCTTCTTGTGGGCGTTTTGGTGGCCTCCTAGGGCTTGGGAGCTATGGAACTTTCTAGAACAAAAGAGGCAGGGGAATATTCTTGATGATGATGTGTCTTCGTCTGTCTTGTTGGCTTCTTTGGATGGCTTGATCTCTTCTTCTTCCTCCACTTCTACTTGATGGTAATGATCTTCCATTATATGTTATCTATACACACACACAAAAAGTAACTAAACATTAGATTAACTTCCAATAAGTGCACAAAACAACTTGGAGAGCCAACCTTAAAATATCTATACCTTGAGCTGAAGACCAAGAGAGAGAGAGCGAATGTGTGTGGTTCTGGCTTGAGGGGATGAGTTTAAAAAGGCTAGTGTGAAGATGAGAAGTAGAAGAGAAGTCAAGTTTAAGATGGTGTTTGAGGAGAGTTGGAAACTGTGAAGAATCTGTGTGAGTGGATTCATTAGTGTAACTATTAAGTGTTCTGTTCTGTTGCAGAGCCAACTTTGGGAGCAGGTTCTTTTGCCCGTATGGGCTTGGGAACAGTGGAGATAAGAGAGAGTCAGAGATAAAGAGAGAGAAGAGGATGAGTAAAAGGTAGTGCATGTTAATCAAAAGGAGATTGATTGGTGAGAAAGAAAGAGACGTTTGAATTGGGAAATGGAACTTCTTTATATTTTCATATCTTGAGATTAGCATTTTTGGGTTTTGCATCTTCTCTAAATGGAACTCTATTTGCTATTGGCTTAATTATAATCTCCTCTCAAATTCCACTCCTTTAGTGAACTTTGACTATTACCTTTGTCTTTCATTTTGGCACACCAAGAAATAGCTTCACAAGATTAGCTTCTTCGAGCACATATTTACACACCATATTTTTATAAATATAAGTTGATTCTTGTAATTCTATTTTATTTTATAATTTTTAATAATCTAAGTTACAAAAAACACTTTGTATGTTTTTACTACAGAATTATGTTTTAATTATGTAATGATATATTTTTAAAACAAAAAATGAGACTTCAAGAGTGTGTTTAAATTGCGTGAAGGAAATAGTGTGGCCGATCGAATTGGAGGAGAACTTCTTTCGTTTACGAACTATGACCATCCACTTGATTCATTAGTGCCTAGATTCAATCGTTTGTTGAGGTTAATAAACAATATATGAACTAATGTTTAGTTAATGAAAAGTTGTGTTGCGTCGAAATCAATATTTTGTTTAAACAAGTAATAGAAGCAGAAGACTCCACAACTTGAGAAGCAAATGGGTAGTCATAAAGACTGTGATGGGTCCTGACTCCTGACTGATCGCACCGCCCACATTCTCTTGCAACTTGTCTCCTCTTAGTTGGATACTTCCTCTGTTCACTATACCCAAAACGTTAGTAAGCCAATTTAATTAGTTTTACGTTTATGGATTTGTGGCGGCCCGTTTAGCTTGCATCTCTTTTACAAAAATAGTCATTTTGGCACATTTTACACAAATTAAAAAAAATTTAAATTTTATATATATATATATATATATATATATATATATATATATATATATATATATATATATATTTAATAAATAATTAATAATTTAAATTCAATAAAAATAGTTTTGTGTTAAAGGTAAACTAAAAATTTTAGTGTAAAATGATTTAAAATCACATTGAAAATATAGTAGACATTCTCTGTAAAACAAAAATAAAATTCTAGAATAACATTTTTTGTAAACAGAAAGAGAATATTATTACTAGGTAAGCACCATCCTCTTACTTCTGCCAAGAATGATGTCATTCTTTTGGAAGTCACTTGGTTATTTCAGTAATGATGTATTTGAGTTTTGTGAAATATAGGACTTTGTCTCCGGTGGATAGTTTCTCATCTGAACTTGGGATCCACTTTGACATTGTTTATTTGGCTCCACATGTGATTCGAGTTGATTGTCAGGTACTAATCAACGCTCTCTACTTAGCAACAAATTCCAAAACTGCGTGTGTGATATTCAATGCTTATAAGATTGGGAGACAACCCACTCGCCTTACAAATAAAAAACAACTAACGCAAGTTATTTATTTATTTTTTTCTTCATGGACATTTAATTTTAATATACTTTTTCATCAATCTCAAATATATACAAAAGCAGTACAAGAGAATTAACTTAATACAAATAATATAGTGTGAGCTACATGAAATCTTCTTTTGCAATAACAAAAACAAAACCATATAAGCACCCAAGAAAGAAATGAAATGAGATTAAAAATAAAAGAGGAACATCATTTACCTCACAAGAATTTGGTGAATTCCGCCTCTCCTCTGAAATCTTTAACCACCATTTTGTACACTTCAATGAATAAATTCGGAAAGATTCTGTCAAAGATTTCAAGGAAATTAAGCCTAGGAATAAGCTGACATATAAAACCATTTCAACATTAGGAGAAAATCTATCTACTACTTCTATATTTTGAATAATATAACACAACCCTACAAACCTGCACGTTACACATGTTACATCTAAAACTGATAAGGTTACACATGTTAGAAACGCCCTTCATAATCTAAGAAACACCCAAGGGGAATCTCAAAAAAATCCTCAGAGAACTGAGGAGTCTCCACATGAGGAGACTCGTGCAAGAAGCAGCCAACAGGAGACTCAACAAACCGAGCAGACAACTGAGGCTCGAACTGGACAAGAATCTCAAGGAAACCAGCAGAGAACTGATGTTGGAACTGGACAGGAGGCTCGACCTGAGGAGATTCGTGTAAGAAGCAGCCAACATGAGACTCAACAAACCGAGCAGACAACTGAGGCTCGAACTGGACAGGAATCTCAAGGAACACTGACTCGTGCAAGAAGCAGCCAACATGAGGCTCGAGGAACACTGCAAAGATCTGGTCTTGGAACAGGACAGGAGGCTCAAACGTTTTGTTCCTCTCCTTTGTGAGAAAGTACATTTTTAATAAATCTCATCAATTCTGCGAACTTGCCATCTGTGTATCTACCAGACACTTTAGTTAATCCAGTAAGTAGGCTCTTTTTCCACTCCTTTTTAAGTTTTATAGCTTTTTCTTTTGCTAACTCATCAACAATAATACAAGTAAGTTTAAAAAGTTGTTTTTGAGCCTTCCAAACTATCATTTTCCTTCCAAATGCATATAAGAAATCCATAAATTCGAAGGAGGTTTTCATCGCCAATGGTAAGATGTTCGAGTAACAATTATTTTGGAATGTTCTAGTTTTGTTCAGAATTTTCTTTAAAAAATCTGTGGAAATTTCCAATATATTAAACTCAAAAGAATCAGCATAATATCCCTAGTTGTTGGATTTGAGAAAATTATGTCCCTAATTCACAGGGAATCAAGAAATATATAAAATTGAGTGCTTGTATCTTAAGAAAATGAATAATGCTAGTATCTACTTCGTATGTTCCTAAACGATTGATGATTTAACTTCTTTTATTTTGTTCCACAAAGATTGATTTTCTAATTTTGCTCTTTATTTTATTGATTGACATTAATAAATCGCAAAACTCAATGGTTGAACCTAATTTTATTTAGTAAACTACTATTAGTTCATAGTTATAAGAAAATATTTAATACAAAAAAGATAATGTCGAAGTTGTTAAAAATAAAAATAAAAATGTTGAAATAATTAGACAATGTTTGCTTTTTAATATATGTGAAAAATCTAGAAAATTCTTCTTTTAGGAAGAGAGGACGTATATATTATTACATACATATAAATATAAACAATAAATCAATAGATATAAATCGAATCCTATGTTCTTAACTGTATATGTAAACTCTATCCTATATAGAAATATAAATCATTTTTATTTTGATCTGTTTATAGTAAGATTTTAGAGACACGATTGAATAAATCTAAGCAACTTTTTCCTAAATCCAAGCGATTCTTTTATAGGTGTTTGTCCCCGATCCAATTAGGAGATCTTATTAGTTATACAAACATGATTTTAATTAATTGATTCATTAGTGAAGAAGGTAAAATATTATCTAGACAGATAAATAGAGTGACTTTGAAACAACAATGACTAATGACTATTGCTATAAAACAAACTTGTACTTTATCGTTTTATCTATTTTTATATTCATCTACAATTTCAAAGAAGTGAGCCGATCCCTAGAACTATTAGCTTTAGAACCAGAAAAAAATTGACTTATTTTTCAATTGAATAAAAATTCCAATCTAAGGAATAAATAGGAGATATTCGAAAAATCCAAAGTTTGATTGTTACGTTTATGATTGTAACAATTTATCCACTATTACCTGAAACCCTTAGATTTTTCAAGTTCAGCCTTTCCGTGGACGGATTCAATTTAAATTAGGGCTGGACCATGATTTTTTATCCATAGTTACAATGAATCTTAGTCAACTACGAAATTTGACTTTTCCTTGTTTGACATTCAATCTCTCCAATCAATATGAACAAGAAAACGTTTTTGGCTTTGAAATCAGCTATGCTCCTATGCTCTATTCCATATTTTGAGATATAGAAAATCTATGCATAACAATGAAATTGTGTTGGGGTCCAAGTGAGACTAGAAACCTTACAATTATTATGAAATTGTGTTAGGGTCCAAGTGAGACTAAAGACCTTACAATTATTCTTGTTTTAATGAAACTTTTCTTTGTAATAGATAGATACTCAATAAATAAATAAAATAAATTAGGTTTGCAAGAAATCTAACAAGAAGGGAAGGTTAGGTAGCATAAAACGATGAAAGGTAAGTAAGGAGGTTGGTAAGAAGAGTGGTGGAGAAGCAAAAGAGTATGTCAAAAGAGTTAAATGCCAAATGTAACGTCACTTCTTTCACTCCTCATCTAACTCTCAACACTCTTTTTGTATATATAATCTTGAACAATAGGTTATCTCAACATTTGCATATTGTCTATATTTATCAAATCCACTGGAACTCATAATAAGTTCATTCATCCTCGGGTAACTTTCTTGACCTCTCTCCATCTTATCTTTTACGAGTCTTAAAGACTTTACTTATCTAAAAAATCCGTTTTAGTCTCTCAAAATTGATTATTAGATGCTATATTCTAGTCGCAAAAACTAGTTTTTTGGACTTGAGAATTTTATAAAATCATTGAAGAATACTAAATTTTCCTTACTAAAACAAAACATTCCCCAAGGTTAATCAACTAAAATCTATTATCCTATATGAATTATTCTTATGGGTCAAATCATGTAAATTATCTGGATATCCAAATTATTAACTAAAATTCTTAATAATTTTGTGAAATTACTCAAATTATCAAAATCAATATTACCCAAAATGAAAAGAAACATTTGTTGCTTTATAAGTTAGATTCTTCCCACGTGGCCTGGTTTAGTTATAGTTGCCGACGAAAAATTTCCGATCACATTCTTAACGGCGTGAGTTTCTGTGGGGAGCAAAACATGAAAAAGATGCGATATTTTCGTAACGCCGTTAACTTTGTTAACAAAAACGACAAGACAAGGTTTTGGCAACGAGACCAATCAGACCAGACTTATGAGAACGATCGATCAAAACATCTCACTCACGAGAAAAATGAGGACCTTGAAGCTTCTTATACTTAAAGTCTTCCCTTTTCCAGAAAAATCAACCAAACCCAGTTCAATTTTCCCGGAAAGTTTTTGTCTTTCAATCACCATTAGAAATTCAGCTGCAACACAAGTGTTTGAACAGAGAGAATCATGGAGAAAGCTGTTGAAAGACAAAAGATTTTGCTTCGTCATCTCAATCCAATTTCTTCTACTAATTCTTCTCTTAATCATGAACCTTCTCTTTTTTCTGTAAGTTTAGTTGTCTTAATCATGAGTCATAGAGTTTTATTAGACATTGAGAATGTTTGTGGAAGATGATGATCTTTAACTTTGTTTTGTTGTGTGACTCACTTGAATCTTTCTTTAATTTTAGCTTGTGAATTGTGCTTCTGAGGTTTCCCCAATGGCTGCTTTTGGAGATGACATTGTGATTGTAGCGTAAGTCATTGAGTTTTGCTTCACTTTCACTTTCTTTAGATTTTCTTGTTTCTTGATTCTTCTTCTTCTTCTTCTTCAGGGCATATCGTACCGCCATTTGCAAAGCAAGACGTGGAGGTTTCAAAGACACTCTTCCTGATGATCTTCTAGCTTCTGTTCTTAAGGTAAGCCATCAATTAAACCTTGCTCAGACTCAGACATGGAGTAGTAGTATCTATGATTTTCTTATGTTTCATGTTGTGATCTAATTAGGCTGTAGTGGAAAGAACATCTTTGGATCCAAGTGAAGTTGGGGATATCGTTGTTGGTACCGTGATAGCGCCCGGTTCTCAGAGAGCTATGGAATGTAGAGTAGCAGCTTATTTTGCTGGTTTTCCTGGTACTAAATCTCATTAAAGATGAAACTTAATAATATCTCACAGGAGACAAGTTGTTGATATGTTGCTTCGTCTTTCTCTTTTACGAGCTAGACACCGTGCCAGTTAGAACTGTCAATAGACAATGCTCATCAGGACTACAAGCAGTTGCTGATGTTGCTGCTTCCATTAGAGCTGGTTATTACGACATTGGTAAGACGTAGTCACGCAGCTTCATCAGATTTTTGTAGTCTCTAGCTGCTTGTCTAGGCTGCGAGATTGATTCTCTTAACTTTGTGAATTGGACAGGTATTGGTGCTGGAGTGGAATCAATGTCAACTGATCATATTCCTGGAGGTGGCTTTCATGCCTCTAATCCAAGAGTAGGTTATCTCAATGAGTGTATAAATTTACTCAGCAAGGAGAGTTTTGTGATTTTTTGTATACCTAAATGGGAATAGGCACAAGATTTCCCGAAAGCTCGTGATTGTTTGCTTCCAATGGGAATTACTTCTGAAAACGTTGCAGAAAGATTCGGTGTCACAAGAGAAGAGCAAGATATGGCTGCGGTTAGTTAGTTATTCTCTTCACTCTTCTCACCCTACTTCATATAAGTACTGATTCAGTAATCAACAGGTGGAGTCTCACAAACGCGCTGCAGCTGCAATCACGTCTGGTAAACTCAAGGATGAAATAATTCCTGTTGCTACTAAGGTAAACACAAGAAGCTCCTAACTTCTTTAAAACCATTTTAGTAGAGCTTTCTCTGTAAACGATTCTTCTTGACAGATTGTGGACCCCGAGACTAAAGCAGAGAAGGCAATTGTTGTATCTGTTGATGACGGTGTACGTCCAAACTCAAACTTGGCAGATCTGGCAAAGCTGAAGACCGTCTTTAAACAGAACGGTTCCACCACAGCTGGTGAGAAACACAACTTTCTAAACTTTCACTGAAATAAGTTAGATCATGGATTGAAGCATTCATGTGGGAATTGTGTAGGTAATGCTAGCCAGATCAGTGATGGTGCTGGAGCTGTACTGCTAATGAAGAGAAGTTTGGCAATGAAGAAGGGACTTCCCATTCTTGGAGTGTTCAGGTAAAATGATTATGGAGAGACTGTGTCAACATTTTGACAGTTCAAGAAACCGAGCAATCTGATCCCGGAACAATGCAGGAGCTTTGCTGTTACTGGTGTGGATCCATCTGTAATGGGTATCGGTCCGGCTGTTGCCATTCCCGCTGCAACTAAACTTGCAGGCCTCAACGTCAGCGATATTGATCTATTCGAGATCAATGAGGTAGTAAAATGTTTTTCACATTGGTGTTTTTCTGATTCAGAATAAAACATACTTATGAATCTCTCTATTGATAAAATTTTTAAACAGGCATTTGCATCTCAGTATGTGTACTGTTGCAAAAAGCTAGAGCTAGATATGGAAAAGGTCAATGTTAATGGAGGAGCCATTGCTATTGGCCATCCTCTGGGTGCTACAGGTCACTACTTACACAAGCTTTGCTTACCAAATAATATGCAACATGTCTTACATGCTAATAGAGCGTCTCTTTGTTCAGGAGCTCGATGTGTTGCGACATTGTTGCATGAGATGAAGCGGAGAGGGAAAGATTGCCGCTTTGGAGTAATCTCAATGTGCATAGGTATATATGAGATTGTTTTTCCAAAATTGAATCGGTTCAATGGGTTACCTATGTTAATGGTATATGTAAAATGTGAATGTAACAGGCACTGGAATGGGAGCTGCAGCTGTTTTTGAGAGGGGAGACTCTGTTGATAACTTGTCCAACGCTCGAGTGGCTAATGGTGATGATCATTAGAACAGCATAGAGAGCTTGAATAAGTAGAAGTAATGATACATTGAGTCTTAAAAATCTAATGCTTTAGCTCTTTCACATTGTTGAATAATGAAAACTTTGTCATTCTGAGTTTGAACGTCAACTACTACTCCGAACAAAGAGTTATATCTAAAATCAAAAGTTACATCCTTCCTCACACAATTCTGAACATCACTCGCGAATCTCATTCTCCATCTTCGGGAGACCCACCAGGCACCAACTGCATCACAAACATTTTCAATATTGGTTTCTTAGCATTTTGACAATTCAAATGATCAACTGTTTATTTCAAGATAACTGAAAAGAGATCACAAGGAAATTATACAATGTATGGCTACTGTAGAAATGAGTAACCAATTTACATATCTGTTCACATCTTCCAAAAATATAGATAAGAAGTGTTGTTTGACTTACAATGGCGATGTTGTTGCCATTGAGTAGAATCTGATCAAGCTTTGTGACCCGTCTTCCTTCAGCTGTGATCTCACTGCACGATGATGCTTAATTTAGACACACACACACAAACTAGTTATACTTAAATTAGTAAATTCTATCAATACAGCCAAAACTTGAATTTGTGAGATCCTATCTCCAAAGCAAGACGCGTTTAAAGCATTAAATCACTATCCGTGCACAAACAAACTAAACTCATGTCACTAAAACTCGCACATGATCCAGTCTACATAGATTATATACATACGCAATAAACATCATCCTTCAGCAGAGCAACAAACTTCGATGGAAATTTACAAATTAGAATGCACAGGAACTGGTTGCAACGTCATTCTTCAGGTCAGTATCGGAACTTGAAATTAGCATATTGCAATCAATTACTGAAAAAAAACTTAGTAGTAAGAAACAAAATCCCAAATGCTGGAATCTGTATATCACAGCCTCCTAAAGCCAATTTCAAGTATCAATTTTCAAGCTTCAATGTCTGTGTTTCACTTCCTAAACCATAAAATATGATAAGTCAAGCAAAAATAGATCAGGCAACAGATCGAATTCCAAAGCATAAACCCTAAAATCAGACTTACTATTCGGTGACATCTTCAAGAACCATGTTGACATAAACATCGAAGCCTTTAAGAATACCAACAAGCTCCTTATCTCCTTTCATAATCACCCATATCTTCGATCCTATGCACCTATCGATTAGCTCTGCACAACAACACACCAAATCGCTCAAGAAATTGAAAACCAAAATCGCAGATCCGGTTCGATTTTCTTCCATATAAAAAGCAAAAAAGTGAGAGATGTATAGAGAAATTGCATACCTGATGGAAGAAGCTGCGAAGGATTGCTCGCCATGACGAAGAAGAGTGAGGTAAGTGAAAGGTTTTTGAGTTTTCTTCTCTGCTTTTTCTTGCTCCAGAGATTTTCGATTTTTAGGGTATTTTTAGCTAACAATCGTATAGTGTGTTTTACTTTTAAGAGATTTACAAGAGAGCCCCTCAATTTCTTTTTTTCTTTCAAGATTGACTTCCAACTTTATAAACTAAATGTATAAACTTTCAGTCTAATTAAAATCTGAAAGATTAAAGTCTCAAATTTAAAAGTGAGAAGACTAGGGAGAGTGTCTAGTGTGAATTCAATCAAACATTTGAATTTTGAAATGATTTGTGCTAAAATAACAACTGGAAAAAATATTAAAGACAATTGTTTCTTTTCTCTCTTCTCTCTTCTGAAAAATAGATTTAGAATTTTTCGTTGTTTTTGTATGGGAAAATGTTTATCAGCTACACGAACGAGACGTCATCACATCGTCACACATGCAGACTTTAAAAATGTTTCGTTAGCTACACGAATTATTGTTATCACATACGGACATTCCCGAATTAACATAAGTCATGTTGCAAACACCATAACCATCTAATTCCAGTGTACCGGTTGCCGGAATCCGGCGTTGACCACGTTGACCGACGTTGACCGGCGTTGACCAAAAATATTTTTAAAAAAATATTTTTTTTTTCTTTTTATTTATTTTTGATAAAAAAAAAGAAATTTGAAAAAAAAAATTATTAAGTAATTTTATTTAAAAATATAACAAAATATAGCAAAAATAAATGTACCATTAAAAAATTATACAACAAAATTTTTCTATATATTTTTGTAATATAACTAAATATACCGAAAAAATAGACCATAATTTTTTTCTTGTGCTATATTTTGTAATATAATTTGTGTAATATGAATTTATAAATTTTTTGTAATATAACTAAATATACAAAAAAATAGACTATAATTTTTTTCTTGTGCTATATTTTTTCATGTGCTATATTTTGTTACAAAATATACCTTTTCCTTTTGGCAATCATTTTCTTATAAATTCAAATGTTGGTTTTATTTTTAAAAACAAAATATATCTTTTTCTTTATGACCTTTGATATATATATATATATATATATATAATATGTAATTGAAAGTATGTACCAAATTCATATATCTACTATACATTTTTGCAACACTTTTTGGGGTTCCTAATCGGGTCAAATTTTGTTTAATTTTGACCCGAAAATCTTCAATCGGATCTTAGATGGTGGGACGGGTCGGATTTGGATTGATATTAATACGGGATAATATATCACGGGTGAAATCCTGGGATTAACAAATCAAAATACAATTTTTTTTTTTGTCAAACATCAAAATACAATTATACAATTTTAAACACTAAACAAAACAAATACAACTTAAAATTTTCATTTTTAGTTACAACGCATGTGACTCGCAATGTACAACAAAAAATATTATATACAACAAATTCATCGGTTTATAAAAAACAAAAAAAATCAAATAATTAACCCGCGGTGTACCGCGGGTAACAATCTAGTATATATATATATATATATATATATATATATATATCTTTGTAAACACCACAAATCAAAACATATATTATGGTGTTTATAAATTAAAGAGAAATAATAGAAAAAATGAATTTATATACTTTTATTTTGTTAATATAGCAAAATATACATTTTCCTTTTGGCAATCATTTTTTTACCAAAAAAAAATATATTTTTCTTCTCGGTTGTTTGAATATTATTTTGTGGTAAAAAACGAAAAAAAAAATATTTTTTTTGAAAATATTTTTTTGTCAACGCCGGTCAACGTCGGTCAACGCCAGATTCCGGCAACCAGTACACTGGAATTAGATGGTTATGGTGTTTGCAACATGACTTATGTTAGTTCGGGGATGTCCGTATGTGATAACAATAGTTCGTGTAGCTAACGAGACATTTTTAAAGTCTGCATGTGTGACGATGTGACGACGTCTCGTTCGTGTAGCTGATAAACATTTTTCCTTTTTGTATAAACGTTTTTATCGTCATTGGGTGGATCGTTCAGCGAAGCGGTGGCTTTCCAGTGGTCATGAAACGTGTAGATATGGAGCACGATGCAAGTGGGCGACTTATTATCACCACGCGTGAAAAAATAAGCGGCGGAACCGACTGAATCCTACATGGCTAGTTTCGGATTTCGACGGTTGGTGGTATGTTTGAGCCATCGTCCATCTTTGTCGCCGTGATTAGAATTCTTTTCACCGGATCAGAAGACTGGTTAGCCTAGGGCGAGGTTCGAGGGTGAGCGGCATCGGAGGTGAGGGTTCGTATCTAGGTAGGGGGTTGAGAGATGGGGTATGACTTGTGGCGGATTTCCCTTTTTAAAGAAGAAAGCTCTAGGTTTGATTTGTTTTCGGCGTGGATTTAAGGCGGAACCGCTGACTCCGGTTAAAAGTTTAGTATCGAGAACGTAGTTGCAAAAAAATTGTTTTTGTTTGCGTCAAATCTAGTAGGTGAAGTTTATTTTTTTATGTACCATCTGTTTCTGATTTTTTTCGGTGGACTCTAACAACACGATGTTAATGTATCAACTAATTATCAACTCTTACGTAGATTTCAGAGAATGATGTTTCATTTGCCCTTAGTGATTGAATTGCTCCCATTTTTGTTCACCAAAATTCAAATTTTCTTATCAACATTGTTACCGTGATATATTCCGAAAATCTATCCTAAACGGATTTTTTTATTTAAATATAAGATATTACAGAAATATATATGGAAATATATATTTCTGTAATACAAAAAGCAGCAGGATGTGTACTTTGGTTTAAGACTTAACACAAAAAGATGAAAATGTCTTTCTAACTATTTAATTAATGGAAAATAAAGTATATGTACCATTACGTAGATGCGAACAAAATTTATCACATTATTTAAGTGCATTTATGAAAATTTGTAGTAAAGTAAGATGTGAATTTTTAAAGTTGAGCTTAGAAAGTTAAACTTGTCTCTTAAAAAATAACTCATGTTTTTATTACTAGTATTTGGTCTTCTTTTTTTTTTTTTTGTCATCCGAAATTAATTAGAGCTCAAAAGAATCATTCTTGAGGAATGTTGTTTACATAAGTGATATGAAGCGGTTCTGTATGAACTTTTCGTGCCAGATTATCCGCCTTAACATTAGCCTTACGAGAAATTAAAGATAAAGAAAAAGATGAAAACTCCTCCTTGTCGCTCTGAAATTCCTCCAAATACATTGAAAACGCCGGCCATTCGGTTGGAGAAGACACCATCTTCACCAGGTCTGAACAGTGTAAAGAACGCTACCTCTTGATTATCTGCACCAATCATACACTTCATCGCCCAGAGAAGGGCCTCGACTTCGGCATGTAGTGGAGATAGACTTCTACGGAGGTTCGCAGCTCCCATGGTTGGCGGCTCTCCATTTGACGATGTACAGAACCAACCTGTACCGGAGAACTTATCACTTTCTTTCCATGATCCATCCACAAAACAACGGTATCCCGAATACTCCGTCTCAAGTGAAACATCCCTCACTCGAATTCGATTTACCAAGTGCACAAAACCATGATTTTCATGATAAAGCTCAATTTGAGCGGACTACCACAATTGTGCCTTTTTTTCCGCTAATCGTAATACTTCTAATGGGTCTGTATCTATGTTTTCAAAGATCTTTTCGTTCCTTGATTTCCAAATATACCAAATTATCCATGGGAAGGCTGATGAATCAACTTCCGTAGGTATTCTCCAAAATAAGTGATCAAAATTCGTAAAATTAGATTCTGTGGGGAAAACCCCCCATAGCCGTAGGAATCTGTGAAAACGCCCAAATCTGCCGTGTCGGGTGGCACTGAAAGAGTGTATGATTGATCGTTTCCTCTGCTGCGCCACATCTGGCACAACCCGTGTCACAATCAATTCCCTTTTCCGCAACTTTTCCGTAACCGGTACACATCCCGTTAAGATTTGCCATATGAAATGGCGTATCTTAGGTGGACACTGCACTTGCCAAGAATATGCTTTTAACGGGTTGATATTAGGGCCAAAACAGTTTAAATTGGTCTCCGACTTTTCCATCCGTGTAGAATGATATCCCGATTTGACTTTATATTTTCCAGATTTTGTAAAATGCCAACAAAAAAAATCTTCTTTTGTTGGCGAACCCACAGGTATAACGCTTATTAGAGCGACATCTTCTAGATTAAAGATTGCTCTTAAGAGATCAATATTCCAAAAATTTGACCGATTATCTATAAGGTCTTTAACTTTTAAAGATGGGTCAGCAACTGAACCATTACTTTTTGCTGGTCTCGGGAATTGAGCTGGAATCCAAGGATCTTCCCACACCGAGATGGATGTCCCAGATCCGACTCTTTTAATTAGTCCTTTATTAATCAGAGATCTAGCTGAACAAATACTCCGTCATCCGATGGGGAATATGATTTTATATGTATTAGTAATATTATTATTTGGTCGATAACATTACATATGTAAATGTAAGTGGGTTTTGAACCCGATATGTTGTGAAAGTTATTTGATCCAAAAATATAGCAGAAATCATAGATATAATTTAAGATATAAACCAATATTTAAAAGTTAATACCATATCATCAATAGAAAAGAGTAGATTATTTTAAATGAAACTAAAAACATTAAGATATAGGAGATTAGAAAATTATAAGTCTAAAAATAAAACATTAACACAGTAAAATACCACAAATTAATATAAACATATTGAAAAATAAACCAATATTATAGTTTTTCAACTTTTTTGCCAACAAAACATAGAATAGTTTATAGTTAGTTTTTTTTCTATTTAAATAGTATAAACCGATATTAGACTATTACTTCTTACGATTTTACAAGTATTAAACAAATTTATGTAGCGTGGATTATATTCTACGTTATTATTACATCTGTTTTTTTTATTAGTACATGTTTTTGGGAAGAAATTGTGTTATGTTGCATTTTATGCAAAATTTCTATACCATCTTTTATTCTATTATTCAATAGAACTAAACTAATTGAAGAAAAAAAAAAAACTAATAAATAATTATAAAAATGAATATTATTTGCTAAAAAACAAGAAAAAAGTGTATATACTAAACGGAAAGTCTAAAATATACTCATTTTCGAAACAAAAATGAGTATAACGAATTCAAAGCAATGACTGAAATGAGATAATGGGTCCATAATCAACTTTAATTGAGGATAGGGTCAGAATCGGCCATGTTAACAAATTGATCAGGTCTCTCTGGTGATTTTTTATATTTGTTTTGTCGGCAAACTCAATTCTGGTTATTCGCTTTTCGATAATATTGTCAATAAATTACTCGTGAAGACACAGAAGCAAGAAGACTCAGTGAGGACAGCTCTTAGAGATAAGGAAAAAAAAATCATGCATGATTACACATATTTTAATGGGCCACATAGACTGCTTCAACAGCCACCACTTTTAAGTCTTTAACAAGCTTTCTCTATTATTGTCTTTTCGATTTTGTACCCAAAATTGATATGATTCATATAATGTTGTTGTGTTCATAAATTCAACCCAAAAGTAAATGAAGAACAATATGGACAACAAAAAGAGAGTTTAAATTATGGAAGATAATTGGTTAAATTAATTCGGATGTAGGTTCTTTGCCTATACTGATTGTTCAACCAATTAATTAGGATCGATTTTGAAACTTATGGAGCTAAAAACAATTACGGTTTGGAAACTATCAGGTTTTTATATAATTTTTTTTTACCATTTGAAAGCTAAAAGATTTATATTTATATTCGCAAGACAATGTTCTATCAGACCGGCTTTGCAACTAAATAAATTAAACAAGTTATTAGTCATACACTCATACTAAAATATGCAAGCATCCATACTCTAAGGGATGAATCATCAATCTATGTTTCTTAAAAAAAAAAAAAGTGATGTTAGTTGGATGCAAACTAAATCAATGTTGAATATTGCTGATAAACCGTCTTAATTCATGTGATCTCTCCTCTAGTCTCGGATTTATATAAAATATTCAATATTGACTTATAGCTAAGTCTCAAGTCCGTAGAATTATTATTGCCTTATTGCTTGTGGTCCAAAATGTTTATCTGTGAGCGGCAAGTCTTGTAAACTAGTGAATTGTCCAGATTCATTGTGTTTTGGCTTATTATTGTATATGCCACAAAACGACTGAGAGTGACGATGATTCGTTACGGGTTTTTTTTTTTTATAAATAAAACTTGTAATTATTGATGTGGCTACCACTTAGATATTTTTAATTAATTATATCCTTGTCAATGATTCCAATGACGATTGGATAATAGAAATTAGATAATGAAGATTTTTGGCTACTTTTTTCTTTTGTATTGAGATTGAAATGCTTTGCACTAGTTGGGATCGAATCTGCTTATACTATAGTACTTATTATTCCCACAGTAACTCTCCGACTTCTTTTAAATGATACTATTTGCAACTGATCAATATAAATGGTACAAGAATGGACTGGTTAATCTCAGAAACATGAACTGTGTGATTTAAGCTAAGAAAATTTAAAGCAAATGCCTAAAATAAATAGTGAAACAATATAAACATAAATCAAGATATTACTCCCTCTGTATCATAAAGAATGATTTTTGAGGTTTTATTTTTGTATCAAAAAAATTGATTTTCTGTAAATTTTTATCAATTAGTGTTAATAAATTGTGAATTTCAAGAATCATTAATTGAGAATTTCAAAATTTGATGAATTACTATTAGTTAGTAGCTATGAGAAATGGTTTGATATGAATAAATAGTGCATTTATAACTAAACATTAAATGTTTTCTTTAATTGGTGTGAAAACTCTATAAAATCAATTTTTTTGATACAGAGAGAGTATTTTTATATGAAAAATATACAAAATTTTAATTTATATGCAAGTACTGAACAAAATCTGAATCTACAAAAGATACAAGGACAAAATAACAAAATATTTGTATGATTGGTTAATCACAAAAAAAAACGTTGTTTGTGATGGACATGAATTAAAACGCCGTAAATGTTTTATCACGTTTACGATGGATAACGACTCGATATATGTCACAAAATTTTATTTTTGTAACTATGTTGCTACAGTTGTGCAAGTTTTGAATTACAAGTCTTGCTACAGGGGATCAGCGTCACTAACCGTCACAAAAATTGTAATTGTGATGATTATGCGAATTTTGAATATATACTTTTAAATTAATAAAATATATTATAAATTATAGTTATAAATAAAATAAAGATAAAACAAATATTTGACATAAAAAAAATTAAAGAGGTGTGTTGAATTCTATATTTTAAATGATTTGAGTTTTATTGAGTTTTTATATGATTTTGGATGAATTTAGGGAAGTTGTTATGATTCTTGTAAAATCCTCCCAAACCCCAAATAAAACCATGAGAGTTGGATCAATGTATTTTTAACCAAAGAAATCCTCTAAATCTTTTAAATTCATTAAAATAAAATGATTGAAATGTTTTTAATAACAATAGATTTTAAAGTAATTTTTGAAATCATTAGTTCAATAATAAATGATATTAGAACAAATTTTTAAATTCAAGATTAAATAGCATAAAATTTGTTATTTAGAGATAAATCACTTCAAATGAATCAAACTTTGGCTCTGCCTTCCTCTTTTATGGAGAGAACATTTGTCTCCCTTTCCTCTTTTATAGAGAGAAATGTGTTAGGTTTCCGCTTTGTAAGCCGCAAAACTGCTTGATCTTCCTAATCGTTTTACTACCTTGTTATGTAATGTTTCTTGTGCCAACAAGTCTCGAAGCTACAAAATCATTCTCAACGTCACTATGTCTTGCGAGAATGACCAATTTTCTACTTCCCGGATTGTCTATGGTTGTGTCTCCGATTTACCATTTTCTCGCATGTGGCATTGTGTTCTACAATCCTTGTCTCCAAATTTTCATGAAACTATCGTCAGATTCTCGAACTTATACTTTATTGATTTTAATTTTGTTGCATCAAACATTGAGAATGTCTATTCTCCTAAGCTTTGTATTAAGTTTGAGTGATTGAATGAAAAACAAAACTTCTGCACACCAAAAAAAAAAGAATAACCTTTTTAAAAAAGAGTGAATTAGCGCAGAAGGAAAAATGAGAACATAAATTAGGAATTAGATATTATGGTTGGATTTCTCAGAGGAGAGAATAATAATTGGTGAAAATGGTTTGGTTTACATACTTATTACAGAAAAAACAAAGCTCGTGAAATGCATGAGTGTGGGCGGTACCAACACGGTCTTACGAGTAACTGAAAAAACATTCTGACAATTCATAAATGCCAACCAGTTGAACTAATAAATGACCCTTACGTGGCCCACCACCGAACTTCCAGTTGTGCATGTCCAACATAAGATGTACTTAAACATCCACATTTTAATATATACGTCTACATAGTTAACAATTTACTCATTGTATATGTAGTAGTACATAAGCAAGTATATGTGCATTTAATTTATAAATATAGATACCTCTGATTAATGAATGAACATGTATATAAATACATGAATGTATAATATATCTCATCTTATCCATCTAAATCTCATACTTTGTCTAATTTCAAATAAGTTACAGGAAAGACATCTTCATCGCCAGATTTTGGGTTGGTTCCATCACCAACTGCTGAAAGCGCGGTCGGGACAGTCTCCACGAAAAACAAGTACAAGAGCATGTATAAAACCTTGGATTGCCATAGTTGACTGACTCACTGTATATGTAGTTGTACATAAACAAATAGACGTGTATTTATAAATATAGATTTCTATAGCTAATGAATGAACATGTATATAAATACATAAATGTATAATGGTAACCAAGAGTCAGACGATAACCAAGGGTCAGACGAGACATACACGCTTTACTATTTCGAAAACGACATAAATTCTCTACATCGTCTCATGTAATGGTCTATTTTTTTTAGATCAGATTGCTCTGACGCGTAAGAATAAAATCATATATATGAAAGGAGGTTATCTCTCTCCATATGGTCACCACGTCAGCATTTTAGGCTCTTCTGGAGATGCCACATCAGCTTTCTTTCCATCCAATTAAAACATTTCATTAATATGAGTCATCTTTTATTTTTTACACATCAACTCTTAATTATAAATGTCAAATGGGGAAAACACAATAGCCCATGAGGGATGGCCCATATGAATTTGAAAATCTATTTCACAAGTTAATAATATATTTCTTATTTAATTCTATATATTATTTAATTTTTTTACATATTGATTTTTACTAATACTAACTTATTTTGTTATTTTATGTTATTTTTCCATGAAATTATTTTATTGGTCATATATACTCCAAAGTTTTTTTCCGCTAATTTTTGTAATCTTAACTCAAAATATGAGTGGATAATAGTATAGTGGATTAGCTAATGGTTTGAGTAAGTTTTTCTCTTATTTTTTTGATCTATATATGACACTGAGGGTGAAGAGTACGTAAGTTCATCAAATTTTGGAGGTTCTATAATCCCAACATTACCATCTATAAAATTGGTTTAGGAAAGATTGTTTACGGATTGTGTGAGTGATGCATTGTTGAGTATGTTGGTTGAAAATGTATTTTAATACTAAGAGTAGTTGTTCATTGTATGAGTAAATGATTAGATAATTAAAAATTACATTTATCAAAATATAACATCAAATAAATCAAAATAAAAAAAAAACCGGAAAAACCGAGGCGTAAAACGGGTGATTAACTAGCAACAAGAACAATCAAAATAATTTGTTATTAACAACTTTTAAAACAAACTCACGCATAGCGTGAGTATTCATTAGAATAAAGAGGCTAAGTATTTTCATTGTTTTGAACTCCGGCTCATATTACCAAAACTTTTATTTCATCAAAAATGGTTGTCTCTCAGCTAATTAATTCTAAAAGTATTACTTCAAAAAAATATTCTCATTTAATTTGTTAGTCAAATCCCGAGCCATGAGATCTTGAGCCACCGCAAACTTCTCTGCCATAAATGGAACAGCTGTGGCACCATTTGTCCCGCCTACTGATGATGTCAACGGATGCATCCCACATGTATCCCATAGGAAGCGAGTGTGGAAATTTAGACAATTTGGTCAAGATATTCAGACCAAATTATATAATTTGTGTACCAACTTTACAAAACTTCAGAATTAAAATAAACATAGCAACAAAATCCTGAAGTTATTTATGAATTAGCCGTTTTTTCTATCATAAACTAAATCAATAAGTTTTTTATTTTAGCTGAAACCGAGTTTAGCTAAAGTATTTGACCGAAAAGTCAGAATTGATGGGTACAAGAACATCGAGAGTTTTTTTTTTTTTGCTACACCGTAATAGAATCTTTCGACGGTTAAAAAGCTAATTTATACATAAAAGACACCAAAAATGTAGAAAAAGACAAAGCCAATTGTAAAAGAACACGTTTTGCTCGTTCACCTACGTGGTAAGAAGTCTCGAAGTGACGTGGCAGCTTCTATGAACAGAGCCGAAATATTGTCCAAATTCATTTCTTACAGTAACAAACGTACGCATATTTAAGATCAAGTGCAGAGGTTGTCTTTCCCAGCCTGTCAATAGACACATCTGTATAATTAATTAATTATTCAGAGAAAGAGAGAAACAGAGAAAAATATGGATAGAAGCTTGAAGAAGATGAAGAACAATTACAACAACTCGATAAAGAGCAATCTTATGAAAGATGATGAAATGTTTCATGTGATTCACAAAGTTCCTTGTGGAGATACTCCTTATGTCAGAGCCAAACATGCTCAGGTCCAGATTCTTTATCAATTCTTGATTTGATGTTTTTTTTCGTGTTGTTGTTTATGAATCTACAAATTTTGAAAGGTTACTCGTTCTTTCATATGTTAAATCTATGTCCTTAATTTTATTTTTATGGGCTTTGATAGTAACGAAATTAGTGATGGTAGAAGATATTGTTCAAGGTAGAAATAGCTATGTTTGGTGTGCATATTGGTGTAATTTGGATTGGATGTTATTGCCCTAAAAAAATAGATAATTTACCTAATAAACATGCTAAAAGAAAATTTTAGGTGATCTAGTAAAAAAGAAAAAACAGTATATATATATATATATGTTCTATATATATATATATATATATATATATATATATATGTTACTCAGGTTTATTTGCAAAAGAAAATATGAAAATATCGAAAACAACTGGAATAAATTTTTCATATGTTTTAAACAAATATCATGCTATTTTTATTTTACATGGTATCACATAATTTAAAAGAAAAAAACATGCGCAAAATTAATATCCACTTATTTACAGTTTTGCCACTACATTATTTTTAAAAGTGTGCTCCCAAAACTTAGTTATCTAGCAAATTAACCAAAAAAATAATCTTTTTTTGTAAACACCAAAAAAATAATCTTTTTTTGTAAACACCAAAAAAAAAATCTAACCAAAAAATTTTGTATGTAACTTTTAGTAGGAAAAAAATGTATGAGCTATTTTTCGGTTAAAAAAGGAACAGTTGTGAAAAATCCACCGATGGAAAAATGAAAGTAATTTTCTTAAATTTAATTTCAAATAACGTGTCTAAATTTATTCCATAACTGAAGTTATTTTTAGCTGATTTAGCAAAAAAAAAAAAAAGTAAATTGTTCCAATTTATAGTCTAGATGTTGCCGTGTGCGTATGAGAGTCACTCGTCGCACCGGTCGGTCCGGATTCTCGTTTACTTTCCCTAACAATAGTGCAAAAAGTCTTCTACGTTTCACAGAATATTATTCTTCACATTTTTTATTGGTCCAACGCTTCATATCCTAACTGGTCAAACACATTAATGTATTTCTAGATGAGAATGGTAAAGTAAGGTTATTAATAATTAGTAGTATGTCTTAATGTTGGTTGCAGTTGATAGAGAAGAACCCGGAGATGGCAATCGTGTGGTTTTGGAAAGCCATCAACACTGGAGACAGAGTAGACAGTGCTCTTAAGGACATGGCTGTTGTAATGAAACAACTTGACCGTTCCGAAGAAGCCATCGAAGCTATCAAATCCTTCCGTCCTCGTTGTTCCAAGAATTCTCAAGATTCCCTTGACAATGTCCTCATCGACTTATACAAGGTCTTACTATAATCATACTCCCTAACATAATTTATTTGTGGAATTTAAATAGACACTACAAATTAAGATTAGTCTGGATTTCGATCTAGAATCTTCGAGTTGTATAAAAATGATAATAGTCCTTTATTATACACTCACACGGCGCAATTTCTTACTATGAATAGAAATGCGGTAGAATGGAGGAGCAAGTTGAGTTGTTGAAGAGGAAGCTAAGGCAGATCTATCAAGGGGAGGCTTTCAACGGTAAACCCACCAAGACCGCTCGCTCTCACGGCAAAAAATTTCAAGTGACCGTTCAACAAGAAATCTCAAGATTACTGGTACGTAACTATTTGGCCAACTCGATTTGTGTCTAATTTCACTTAGTGTTTCTTTTTTCCAATGGACTAATTGATTTTATTGGAACTCATATACAGGGTAACTTGGGGTGGGCATATATGCAACAAGCCAAGTACTTGTCGGCAGAGGCGGTATACAGAAAAGCCCAGATGGTTGAGCCAGATGCAAACAAATCGTGCAACCTTGCGATGTGCCTTATCAAACAAGGCAGGTTTGAGGAGGGAAGATTGGTTCTTGATGATGTTCTCGAGTCAAGGGTTTTGGGTGCGGATGATTGTAGAACAAGGCAACGGGCCGAAGAGCTTCTGAGTGAATTAGAGTCTTCACTGCCACGGATGGGAGATGCTGAGATGGAGGATGTCTTGGGGAATATCTTAGACGATGATTTTGTTCTTGGGCTTGAACAGATGACATCCACTAGTTTTAAATCGAAGAGACTCCCAATCTTCGAACAGATCTCGTCTTTTAGAAATACATTAGTTTGCTAGTTTATTCATTTTGTGTTTTTTTTTTTCTTATGTATCATATATCTTTGCTGCTTTAGTTTTGATGAGTTGGTAAATATGTGTTATGTTTCTCTATAGTGACTTTGTATATATACAACAATAATAATGGGAATAAAGTCATTTAAGTTTCCAAGATTTTGCAAAATCTCTCAGTATCCCGAATACAAGAATACTTTTAGCGAAAATAGAATGAAAAACACAAAGCTGTACAAAAATTTTAGCCGAAAGCTGAAGTAGTAAATTTTTTACGGAATAATGCAAAACTGTAAGAAAAAGTGATACATAAAAATGTACGAAAAAGTTGAGAGTAACGTTTTTGGTAACGTTTTTAGTAACGCTTTTGTGATTGGTAATTGTTAAAGCGGTACATCCTGTATCACAACCGTACATGGTTACCAATCAAAACGAAATTTTATGCGAAGAATGTAACCATGTTTTTAGACTGGCTACAATTTTGGTTCGAGAAATCTATCGAAAACAAACCGGAATACTTCAACAAAATTCAAATTCGGTTTATGTTTAACCAATCATCAAATCCCCTAGATTTTACTATATAATTGGTTAATTTTGGTTTGCGATTAATTTTGGGTTTAGATAATTCCATTTATTGTATCTTCTTTACGAGAAACACTCGTCGGAAGACGATCGCAGATCTCCGACAATGGAACCAGAAGTAATCAGAGACAAAGACTCGATGAGAAAATGGTCTCGAGCCATGAGATTACAAGGCAAGACCATTGGTTTAGTACCAACAATGGGTTACCTCCACGAAGGTCACTTATCTCTCGTTCGTCAATCCTTAACCCTCACTGACGTCACCGTCGTCTCAATCTACGTCAATCCAGGCCAATTCTCTTCCACTGAAGACCTCTCCACTTACCCATCTGATTTCTCCGGCGATCTCACCAAGCTCGCGGCTATTTCCGGTGGTAAAGTCGTCGTCTTTAACCCCAAAAACCTCTACGATTACGGCGGTGAGACCAAGAAGATAAATGACGGTGGTGGTGGTGGTGGGAGGGTTTTGAGTTGTGTAGAGGAAGGTGGATTAGGGCATGAGACGTGGATTAGGGTTGAGAGATTGGAGAAAGGTTTGTGTGGGAAGAGTAGGCCTGTGTTCTTTAGAGGTGTTGCCACTATTGTTACTAAGCTTTTTAATATTGTTGAGCCTGATGTTGCTGTGTTTGGTAAAAAGGATTATCAACAATGGCGTATTATACAGAGAATGGTGAGAATTGGGAACATTTTGCACAGTTTTTGGATTGTTTTTAGGAAAGATTTTGTGCAAAATCTCTTTACAAATCCTCTCTTGTTGCTGTATACTTGTGAGATTTCGAGTTGTTCTTGCACTAATTTCAGATTTGATTGTGTTGTTATGTAGGTTCGAGATCTTGATTTTGGAATAGAGATTGTAGGATCAGATATAGCTAGAGAAAAAGATGGGCTTGCAATGAGTTCGAGAAATGTGCGTCTTTCAGATGAAGAAAGGCAAAGGGTAAATGTAACAATTCCATGTTTTTCTGGCATTTGAACAAGGATCAAGAAAGTGGCTTACTTTGTTTCTGTTGATTTGTTATTATATGGTAGGCGTTGTCTATTAGTAGGTCACTGGCCATGGCTAAAGCTTCTGTAGCAGAAGGGAAAACCAGTTGTGCAGAGCTTAAGGATATGATCATTAAACAACTTGTTGGATCTGCAGGACGAGTAGATTATGTCGAGGTAAACATCTCATCGTGTTGGAAGTGGATCAATCTGTTGTGAAAAGATTCGCTACACATTACCATTTAGTTATCATGTGAGCATTGATTGTGTGTATATGCAGATTGTTGACCAAGAAACTCTTGAAGGAGTAGAAGAGATAAAGAGTGGAGTAGTGATTTGTGTTGCTGCTTGGTTTGGAACGGTGAGGCTCATAGACAACATTGAGATCGATGTCTCTCTTTAGATCTAAATGTCTGCATCAAACTTCATAACAAAACTTGGAAGCTTTGTTTGAAGCTAATGAATTTGGATGCGGAAGAAACCTTTGCAAATCGAGAAGATTGATGAGAATCAACGTAAACTATCACAGCTTCATTATGTTGGTATGTAAGAGACAGGATGGAAGCAGGAATGATATTTGCACATTCTCATTGTATCTGTTATAACCTCTTTTCATTGCAAACCTGAGTGTTTGAGTTTTGAAATTTACACACAGCTTTGTTATTCTATACGCAAGTAGGAATAAATTATACTTCACAAGTTGGCTATGATAGAGATTCATCTTATACATGTATATTACTTAGATAGAAAGACCTGTCTGATGGGGATCGATAGATAACTGCAGAACATAATGATATTCAATCACTTAGACAAGGTCCTTGTACTTGATATGTAACACAATGGACATATCAAGTAGATTGAAAGAAATCTAAACCAAAAGTTCAAAACCACAAACTTGACCGCTCTTTTTAGCATTGCTTAAGCAAATGTCCACTTTATCACTAAGAAAGATTGAAAATACTCTTCTCAAATGGTTTTCAAAACACCCAATGACATGAAAGTTTCAAAGTCCAGTCCAGTTTACAAAGTCCAGATACAAGGAAGAAGATGAAAATGCCTAAAAACAAAGCCGACCAAAATTAGGAGCAAAACATAGCCTCTTGCTCTTAATTGAGCTCATTCTAAAACAGAAATCAAGTTACTAATTTGCTCCTTCTCACCAATTCAAAGAAAGATAAAATAAAACAAAATATAATGGGGTGAGAGAGGCTCGAACTCTCGACCTCAGGATTACTCAGATAGCTATGAGACCTACGCGCTAGCCAACTGCGCCACCACCCCGATTGTTGATTCTCTTTAGAAACAAATATTCATGTTGTCAACACTATCGATTCGCGACGAAAGAGAGAAACTTTTCATGTACGCACAAGCCCAATCCGCTTCTTCTTCCCTGCTCCTTGTTGCTCTTCTCTTCTCTGCTAATTTGAGGTTTGTTTGCTACTTTTCACTCTAATGTGAGTCTCGTCCTTTTGACTCTTGAATATCACTGTAGACTGGTTTCCTTGTTCTATTTTGCTTGTAATTGGTGTTTCTTCGGATTGTCTTATGCCATTGACACTGGAATCTACTAGTTTCACATCTGTATCTTGGTGCTAGAACTGGATTCAAACCTCAAATTCTATAGCTCAATTAGATTCTGGAATTTGATTTCTTCTTCTTTGTGATGTAGAGATTGGGCTTGAGGATCTGTTTCCCGTGATTAGGAAATGCTTTAGTTGCGAGTTCTAAGGTTTCTTTTACCAATGGTTGGACATGTTGTTGTGTCTCCATCATTGTGCGTTCAGCTACGGATGCACAATGTTCACTTCTCCACGAATCCTCGTGTGAAAATTTCCCAAAGGTTTGATCTCAGTATCTCTTCTTTAGCATATGAAATGGTTTAACAAGTGATAATGTATCACTATTGTGTTTAATCATGGCTTCTATTTGTAGGAAGACTTTTGGGAGTTGCAAGATCATATCGAGGGATACTTCCTTGAATCTTGGATCGTCTATTTCTCGGGGAGAGTCTACTTGTAAGTGTACTTGTTTGGCATCTCTGGCGGATTTTGATGGTGTTGCTGGTTCTGGTTGGGTTCCTATTGGTGACCAAGTTCTTCTGACGGCTAGTATCTTTCTTACGTATATGGCTGGAGTGATTCCTGTTCAAAAGAACTCTAGTTACTCTTCTAGAAAGAATACTACTGTGGAGGAGGATCCAGAAGTTGGAACTTCAGAATCTTCTGGTAGGTAAGAGTAGTCATCCGAAAGAAATTCCAAATGTGAATGATATCTCTGTTCTATTATAGCTGTAAGGTATAGTGTTGTGTATTTACACACATCCTTTCTTCTATGCATTGACTTTAGGGAGACAGATTTTGAGGGTGATTTGAAGTCTGTATGGGATGTGGTGAAAGTAAAACTTTTAGATTCTTTAGACGCCATCAAGCGTGAGAGTACACTTGGAAGCAAAGTTCTCAAACCCAAACCTCCCCAAGGGAAGCCCCCATTGAGTTTGTATGCGATTTCTGAGGGGCCTCAGTTGTACTTGCTCTGGTCATGTTTTCAGAAACTTGAAGAAGAGGTCAGCTTGCACCTTCTTTCTCCAGTATTTCACTTTGCGCATATTTGTTTTCAAGAGATTCCAATGATTTCTAGTTCGGGGGCATATCTTATTATAAAAAGTAGAGTATCAACATGTGCACTTTGAGTTAAGTAATTGCATCAATGTCCGTTCTATTGTAGCAGATACCAGTCTATGTCACAATGTTAAAATGTATCAAATACCTGTGGCAAGTCCTTACTGACATATTAATTGTTTCCTTCCGCTCTAGTATTAATATTTGTTATTCTCTACCTTTAGTAACATTCAAGACATTAGTTTGATGTGATTCTCCATATGTGCTGATCAGCTGGTGTATTTGCTTTTCAGACAAATAACATATCTGACACAATCAATTCAGATGAGTGGATGATTGGTTTTACTCAAATTGTTCGGAAAGCTTATCAAGCAGCATGCACGGCTTGGCTTAAAAGGGAACTATCTGTGGGAAACACTGATTCTGAGGTAAGTAGATGTCATATAACGTGTAGTGTGGCTACAAAATTGTATTCTATTTTGTTTCTTTCAGTATGAATAGCAGATTTAGAATGAACTCCCGAATCTAGCCCGTGATGTGCAGGCGATTACTCCTTTGCTGATCAGAATGCTAAATGAAAAGGACGCTATTTTTGGCAAAATAAGAAAATCAGGCAAGGAGGATCTGTTTGCAGAATTTTTATATTTCCACAGATTTGGATCTCCTGCAAAAGCTTTCTGCTACGACGTTAGCTTCTTTCGCACTCACGGAGTTGCCATTTTGGAAGATTTCATGATAACATTGGCGGATGGGGTCGCTAGCATCTATCTAGAGCTCATTTCTGTAGACAGCAAATTTTCAAATGAAATGAATAGTGGAGGATTAGGTATCTGTAGCCTTTCTAGTCGAGCACTCCAAAAACTACGTAACGAGGTAAAAAACCCACTTCACTTTTGTTTAGTTCCACCTTACGTTTCATCTCTCATGGACTTAGATTTCATTTATTCTTGTTGATAGGTAGCTCTATACCAGTGGTTGCATCAGAATATGGAAGCAGTTGTATCGATGTATGAGGATCGCTTTGACCTCTACATTCTTAAAACTCAGGTTATCAACAACCTTGATGGTAGTGACGATACAGAAAGCCTTAGTTGGTGGAGAAAGTTCAAACTGGGAAAAACTAAAGCTGCCTCATCATCACCCATGCGATACTCCATAATCAGCGATTTTTCATTGCCCGTTAAACGAACCAAGGAGCTTAAAGCTCTATCGGGATGGTAAACCTCTCTTCTTTTACCTTGACCACAAAACCAAAAATTCCATGAGAATTTCTCATAAGAAAGTGTTTGATGTGTACAGGAGGTACTACTTCAGTCTGTTTCTGGAGTTGTCAGACATCGGAATGCCAATTATCAGAGTGGTGTTGGATAAAGTGAGTAGCGTCATATCCTTCTTTCTCGTCACCTTGATAGGTAGATCAGTCGGACTCATCTTCACCGGCATTAGACAGTCTCTCCGTTGGAAGTGAAATCTCATATAACCTTGATGGTAAATTTTTGCGTCGACCTCATTTTTTGGTGTTCTTTTGATTATTCTTGTATGGTAAGTGATAAATTGATGAAATATGATTTTTAACTGTTGAGTGTTGGCATTGATTCCATTGCTTCAACAACATTACCAATGTTCTTGTGCTTCTGTTTTTTTTTTTTTTTTGTCTTATGCAAATTAGGAAATTTACGTGCTACCTAGGTATGTGTGTCAATTACCAATATGTGTCAATATATTTAGAATTGATGTTAGTATTTGTGACTGTTATAATAAGAGTAATATTATAAGATATTCAAATTTTTAATCAAAATAAGTAAATAATTACTATCAGTTTTTTATAGGTAAATAATTATATGATGATACAATAAAAAATAAATATGTTCATGTAAGTTGAACTAAGAGCAAGTTTTTGAGGAGAAAAAATAATAGATATAAGAAATTTTTAACAAATAGCGTGAAACATGTTAAAATAGCATGACATTTATCAAAAAGCTACTTTCATAACGTACATTTTACAAAAATAGCATGTTATATACACAAATACCATTTCATTTGAAAAGATATTGTGCAAAACATAACAATAACATATACTTATATAATAACAAGTCAAACAAAAAAATTAATTAATATTAAAAATAACATGAAATTATACAAAAACTATTCATTATCAATCGTCGATTACCACTATAACCACGGCCAAAATATAGAAAGTGTGGTGTTATCCAGGGGTGGACCCACTAACAATGAAGAGGGGTCACCTGACTCAGGTAAAATAAACAATACGCTTTTGTGCATATAAATTCTAAAAGTTTTAACAGCTTGACATTTTCTAAGTAAATGACACACCCAAACTCGGGTTCGAGTAGCCACTATAATACATTTAGTTTTTTTTTTTCCCATTTCAACTTAAAATACATTTTTTTTAATCTTATATACTCTAGAGAATTATAAAATTAACAACCTTTAATATACCTTTTTTATGTGCTTATAAAAATATTTTTTTAGAAAAATATTGACTCGGATAAAATTTATTTTTGGGTCCGCCATTGGTGGTATCAACATTGGTGGGGCTGGTTACCGCAACGGCGGTCATCAAAGAGAGATAGAAATTTCAAATACAACCATTGAGACAAATAAAGGAAATTGTGTTCAATTTCGTTGAAGAAGTGGAAGTGACCCTGCTTTTCAAACGGAAGCCTTACATGCAACATAATAAATCTGTTAAGTCTCCTCTTCATACACTCGTAAAAGGCTAACATCTTATATATGAAACTCCTAAATGCTTTCCGCATTACTCTAATTAAACTGATTTAGATAAATCATGATATTTTGTGTTAAATCGTATCTAATGATTAATTAATTAATGATATAACAATATTTTTTAATGATTAAATGAAATCTTTGGTTTTATCATAAAAATCTTTTCATCCTAAATTGATTTATATGAATTTTGCATGAACATAATTTTGCAGACTTTGCATTGAAAATTTACATGGTTACATTACATGCTGCTTGTTGGTTCTCATGTACGGTCTAATCATCTTGTTTGAAATTTTTATTTAATTGTCATATGAGTTTGTTTGGTAACTTGATTGCTTAGTTGAGAATCTAATTTAATGGCATGATAGAACGAACGAGTCAATGATGATGATTGATTGAGTTATGTGAATGTATTTTACTTATAATATCTAGAAGATAAATTTGAAAATCTTGCTATTTGGCATGATCGGTTAAGCCATTCCGGTTCAATAGTAATGTGAAAGTATAATCGAAAATTTATATGGATATTTATTAGAGAACAAAGATTTTTCTTAATGAATCCTTGTGTGCTGCTTGTTCACAAAGCAAGCCGATTATATGGCTTTCACCAACTCCATGAATTTGGATAATGTCAATTTGTTTGTACGTATACGAGGAGATATTGTGGACTGGTCATCCACCATATATTCTTGCTATAAACTAGCAACATGTAGTTTGCGAGAGTATTTGGTTAATGGATAATGGTGATGAAACCATGTCTTAAGTAACTTTTGATCAAGACGAGGCGAAAGAAAAAAGAGCCAGACTGTCGCCTACTAAAGTGTCCTTCGATTCGGGCGTGGGTATTGGCAAGGACTTATTGAATCAATTGTTTGGGTTCATAATAAATGAAAAGATCGTGGTCCATTTTCCACCTCTTTCTTTTGTCGAACCATGTTAAGCAAAGATATGTTAAAAAACAGAGGTCGACCTCTTCATCCTTCAAGCTTTGAGTGGACCGGGTAGCGTCAATCAGAATCATATATAGAAAAGTTGGCCAACTCTCTCCATATGAGTGCCACATCATCACACAAGAAAATGACATGTGTCATTCAACATTATTTAAATTAAAAATCAGCAAAATTAATTGAGGGAAAATCAAAAGTTTCATATTGTATTAAATCCTCCATTAATCCCTTTCTTAAATAATTTCTTCAAAATAAAATTAAAAATAAAATTATTTTTAGAAATCAATTACTACTTTCATTTTACTTTTATTATTTTTCTATTTTTTTAAATTTAATGGTCAATGGTCATTACTCGATAATGACTAAATAATTATTTGTATTATAGTTTAGTTGTTTACTACCTAATATCTTATTAGTTTAGTAATTTTACCTTGAATATTTTTTTTATTATTACGTTATGGTTCATATCTTATAATATGATATTCTCTCTTTTCATTTTTGTGTCTTATGGTATGTTCGTAACATTGACATGCAAATTTTTTCAAGTAATGAGCTTTTGAGACGTTAGACATACCACGAAATTCAAGACAAATCTATTCCTCTTATATGTCTATATGTAATAACATAAAATCTAAAAATGTTACTTAAATAACTCTTTGATTTTTGCTTTCTTTTTTCTTATTTTCATAATATCTTATATTTTTGTTGTGTGTATTCATGATAATGAACAAATATTAGAATCTTAGATATAAAAATAATCAGATTATACATGAAAATGTATAAATTGATATTTAGAGTCAAAAACAAATCTAAAAATAAAAATTGTAAGTATATAAGATGAGTCTAATTTTATTAACTATACAATAATAAAAAAAACATAAATTAGCGACAAAGACAATTTATATATTTTTATCTTAACAATTTTCAAAACAAACCCACGCGTAGCGTGGGAATTCATCTAGTGTAAATGAAAGGTCAAGGGAACTGACTATTATATGTCTATTAACTTGCATCAGGCGAAAGATGAGTTTTTTCATTACAATTGGTCTAGGTCATAGACTAGACATTTCCCATCTAAATATTGCCCAGAAGATCGTAAAGGATAGAATCTGCCCTGAAAGATAGATGCTGCCTTGAAGGATTCTATTGCTAGAAGCAACAAATTATAGTTCTCAAAAATATAACTATATTTATGAAATTAAATCAATGTTGTTATAGATTGATATAATGAGGATGGATGAAAGATAATTGCCTTAGTTAGTACTTGTCAAAAGAAGGGTACAAGAATAAGTACAAAATATGTTGATGATTTAAACATTATCGATTCTCCTGTGGTGATTTTATATACAGTGAAATATTTAAAGAAATAATTTTGAGATGAAATCATTCTTCAGGAAGACGTAGAAATAAGATTGTGCAAGAATCCGAGTCTTCAAAAATTTTTTTGGAATTTCAAATTAGACATCTAGCAAAAGAGATGTTGTTACAAAGATCCTTGAAGGACTTTACATGGAAAATAGTCACATATATTTGGTCCAGAAGAATAATAGGCAAAAAGCTAAAATCGTAGTTTTATATGATAAGCATGAATAACTCATATGTACAAGACGAATGTTTAGAAGAATATATGTCGAAAGAAATTTGGACTTGAAGTTCATATAGACAAATAAAATATTATTCGGTGTAAGAAGATATACAAAGAACCAAAACTCTCATGATCCTAAAGGTTATATGACAATCATACCAGTTTGTTTACTAAGACTCTGAATATAATGATTGTCGAAAGGATAATATATATGATCATAATGCATATCCTGAAGATGATGCTTTCAAGAAATTTGGACTTGAAGTTCATATAGACAAATAAAATATTATTCGGTGTAAGAAGAGATACAAAGAACCAAAACTCTCATGATCCTAAAGGTTATATGACAATCATACCAGTTTGTTTACTAAGACTCTGAATATAATGATTGTCGAAAGGATAATATATATGATCATAATGCATATTCTGAAGATGATGCTTTCAAGGGAAAATATAGGCCCGGGCAAAATACCCGGAACCGAATACCCGAACCGAAAAACCCGAAAAATACCCGAGCCGAACCCGAACCCGATGTTTAAAAATACCCGAATGGGTCCTAACCTCCTACCCGAAAAAAACCCGAACCGAACCCGAACCGAATCCAATACCCGAATGTACCCGAATACAAATATACACCTAAAAATATTAGTTATATTTATATTTATAATACCCGGAATACCTAAAATTACAATCATAAATCCGAATATATTAGGTATTTTTGAGTAATTCAGATACATTTGGATATATTTGGTTAAAAAGTAACTAATGATGTAGTTTTCTTTTGGGTAATTTTAGTATTTTTAGATATTTTTGGTTATATTTGGGTAAAGAGTAACCAATGTATTTTCGAGAAATCGGGTATTTCGGTTAGATTTGGGTATATATGAGTTAAAAACCCGAAACCGACCCGAACCCGAAAATATTTCGGGTATTTTTGGTTATTTTCGGGTATTTTGCTTTTTTTATTAAAATACCCGAACCCGAACCGAACCCGAACCGAATTTTTATAATACCCGAATGGGTCTTGACCCCCTACCCGAATAGACCCGATACCTGAAAAAAAAGAACCGAACCCGAACGGGTACCCGAATGCCCAGGCCTAGGAAAATATATGATTTTATGCGTGGTTATACTCTTTTTCCTTTATCATTGTTTTTGTCCTATTGGATTTTTTCATTAAATGTTTTTAATTAGACAACAAAGAACACGCAAATGATAGACATCTAAATGGATTCCAATGATGAAAGGTTATCATTCTTCAAAGTCTTTGACATACATTGATGATGTCATGAGAAACAAAGATAATGATCAAGATGAGTTACCTACAAAACCAATAAACTGAAGAATAATGGTGATGTATGTGTATTACAAATTTGACTTAGTTTCTTATGGAATTACTAAGCTTAAAATACAAGGCAAGTAACTCAATAAACTACCATATAATGTCCCACATCGTGCAGATACTCATCTAGTGAGTTTTAAAAGTAATAACTCTCATGTCTTTACGCCATTAGCCTCAAGAAATTTTATCAAGCTCCATAATACAAATACAATTTGATCTATTAACAGAGTTATTTCTCCAATATTGTCTATCTCATTATCTTTCATTAATTGATTTGGAAGATGCTACAAAATATTTGAATAAACACTTCTAATTATTGATCAAAACTCAAAATAAAAACTAATCCATCTTAGAGAGAATTTTTCTACAAACTTACTAATGTACACGCTTTGACAACTTTAGAGAATGGAAGAAACATATCAAATGGAATACTGTCGATGCTAAGTTTTGTTCCCAATATTTTTAGCTTAACCATTTTTTTTTCTGATGAATGAATTGGATGGAAAAAGACCTCGCATTTCATATGTCTCTGAGCTTCTCCTATGCTTAACATATGAAATGCTAGGTCTTTTGCCATCCAATTCATTCATCAGCAAAACAATGGTTAATCTAACATTGGGAACATAATTTAGCATCGACAATATTTCATCTGATACGTCTTTCCAATACTAAAGATTATCTGCTTTGATTCAGTTTGGTTTGGCAGAAAAGAGTCCTCTGATGTGATTCTTGCTGGTTACGATATTGATACCTAGTTCGAAAGTGATACAAGACAGTAAGGAGAGTATTTTCAAAATCTAGCACGTAAGAATCTGTTTCCAAAGAACTTAGCAATAGAAACAAAACCAGAAATTAAAAACAAACATAGAGGAGATGAGTAATTCATCTTTAATCATCTAAAACCAATTCAAGACATTAGCACAACAACAATTTTTATGTTCTACTAAGAAATAAAGATCAAATCTAGCTTTCACAAGAGAATCCAAATTACGATGTCGATACCTACGCCGAGCATAACTAGAGTAGTAGAGGTTGACCCGATTTCGTGTCTCAAGGGAAGCTTAGCGCGTACAATCATCATCATGAGCAAGTTTATAATGATGGAGAGTCTCCTAATTGTTTTGTTGGAAATAACATTTGACTTGACACACCAAATCTTGTCTACCTCTACTACTTTAATTATTCTCGGCGTAGGTATCGACATTGTAATTTGGATTCTCTTGTGAAAGCTACATTGGATCTTCATTTCTTAGTAGATCATAAAATTTATTGTTGTGCTAATGTCTTAAATTGGTTTTAGATGATTAAAGATGAATTACTCATCTCCTCTATGTTTAGTTTTTAATTTATGGTTTTATTTTATTGCTAAGTTCATTGGAAAAAGATTCTTACGTGCTAGATTTTGAAAATATTCTCCTTGTTGCCTTGTATCACTTTCGGACTCTGTACTTGAAACACTAAGCATCGGGTTGGATATTTCCAAGTCGACTAATTTGTTGTGAACGAGTTACTAATCTCTGAGCCGTTTTCTTTAGAAAATTCTTCCCAACCCATTTCCGAACTAATTCTTCATGTGTTTTTCGAAATTTTCTATCTATTTTGCACCATTTGTTTCCAACAAAATTGCCGTCAAATCTTTTTGAGGGTTTTCACCATTTCCATTCATAAGAGAAATTGGCATGAATTAATCTAGGATTATAACTTTGTTGGAAAAGATAGAATATAGATGACAAATCTTCTACGAGAAAGCACTAGAAGAATGAGTTTGGGAAAAGGTTGGAAAGAATTTGCTAAAGCAAACAGTTTAAAAATTGCTAAATTTTTCACATTGGAGTGAATTTGGAAAAATGTAAATCCTAAGCTCAATTTTCTAGTACAAATTCCAAAAGTGATACAAGCGCAACACAAATAATATTGAAAGCTAGAGAGAAAGAGTATGTTTTCACTAAACCTAGCAGTGGAAATAAAACCAAGAACAAAATTAACATAGATGATACGGTAGCTTTCTAATAATGGTCTCCTAATGTGTTGTAAGTAGGATATATTGAAAGAATTAAAGTTCAAATATGATATACATGTGCTCTTGTACATATATATATATATTTATGCAGTTTAGACATAGTTTATAATTAAAAGTGAAATACAAGTAAATTCTCAATAGATAATTTATGAAATATACTGAACTTTGTAAAAATACTAAACAAAAAGAAATCTAGGTTTTTATTTATTTTGTCTTTGAAATAAAACCCCAAAAAGAAGATCTTTTCATGAAAGAGAAAAAGGTAAAATTGGTTGTAAATTTTACTTCGGGATAAAAAAAATTGTACCACACAAAACCCTATTATTTAATCAAAATAAAATGAACCTTAATGCTTGAGCTGAATAATTGGGGACTATGTGGTTAATAGTATGGACCATGAATCTTATTCAACAAACACTATATGGATTTTCTAATTGGACTTTCTAATTATCCTAAATGGATTTTCAGCTAATAGTAGTTGATTTGCTTTTGTATTTTAACATAAGAAATTTGAAATATTTAGATCCAAATTCATTGTTTCCAAATATCTACACTTCAGATATCAAATTTGTGGTTTAGTATATATATATATATATGTATCTAAATTCGGATCAGAGTAAATGTAATTAAAAAAAAAACTGAACTTTTAATATTTAGTTTGCCATTAAAAGATTTTAGATATATAAATTTTCGATAGGCGACTATTATTCGGGATCATAGATCCGATCCGAAATTCTCTCCGGCCTGATCCAGAAAACCGGATCCAAGGTAGTCGGATCCGGATCCGAATAATGAATTTACGGATACGTATATCTTGATTTTAAGAACCACATATCATGATCTTGATTCTTAAATTACATTAAAAAAATATATTATACTGTAAAATTTTAAAATATATTGAGATTTATATTAAAAACTAATTAAATAAATTTAAAAGATTTGGATAGTCTCAGATTTTTGTTTTTCTAATAAAACATTATTAAAAATGCTGATTAGATCATTATTTCTAATATTTTAATTGTACTTTTACGAATCTGGATATCCGTGGATATTTTGATTTTTGAGCAAGTATCCGAATTTTGGATATCCGTGAGCCATGGATCCATATCCGTATAGTTAAAAGTCGGATCCTTACACCCCTAGCTTTCGAATGTGTAAACCCACTACCACATTGAGAGTCAAAAATAGCAATCTTATAAACATCTCAAGCTTGTGGAAATGCTCAATATAATCGACATGGGACAAAATAAAAGTAAAAAGAGAAATTTTGTCAAACATCGATTACTCAAGAAATTGTTTTTTTTTCTTAAAAGCACTATTAGTTACTATTAAATAATTTTTAATTAAATACCAATATAGTAACAGTCCAATAATATTTTAATATATATATAACATATCAGATTTTGATATTCGATATACAGAGTCATGAACTCTGGATCTGGTTTTGACGGATCTAAATCAAATCCAGATCCGATCCTTCCTCATTTCTTAAATTTTAGAACGGATTAGAACAAATCTCATATTGGATTTTAGAATCATGAATTATAATTTTAATTCCAATTTATTATGGACCGGATACGTACCTTCATCTTTGTTGCCTCTTTCTACATTGCTCTTCTCCGTAGTAACATGTTGCAGATGATTCGCTCTTAAAGGTTTCGATTGGTATTTTATACTTGCCACACTCCAATCGCTATGTCAGCTTCTGATTATATCCCGCATAATAAATGTTTTTAGAAAACAAATGAGAATTAATATTGAAGATTTGTTGCTAGATCAAAAATCTAATAGCGAAATCATACCTTTCTTTGCATGTACCACGAAAACTCCAATGAATCGAAATTCATCACAAGAAGCGGTATGATGAGTATAGGTAGACATCTCTTTAGGGTTATTACCACAATCTCCATAGAATTTTTTTTTATCAACTTGGTTTAACAAATCATATCGAAATATTTTTTATTTTCATGTTTTAAGGTAAATAAGAAATTGTTTATTTTCTTCTTTGTAAACCACTAGATTTTAACCCGCGGTACACCGCGGGTCGACTTTTTAACTAAAAAGTTTTAAATTTTAAGTTGTAATTATTTTGTTAATATTATTTGTTTTGTTTAGTGTTTAAGATTATATATTGAATTTTGATTATTATTTCTAGGATTTTAACCCGTGGTATATCTTCCGGTATTATTATCGATCTAAACCCGTCCCACCATATAACTCCGTCCCGTGAAATTAAACATCATTTTTTTTTAATAACACATTTGTTTAGAAAACATATAATTCGAGTCAATTTAAAAGTTTGCTTTTAAGTGGTTCCATAGTATAAATATTTATAATTTTTATAGTGTTCAAATATTATTAATATTATAAACTTTTTATGGAATTAAATATTATAGATACTTTAAATATTATTAATTTATACTTCTTATAAGGTTAAAATATTTATAATATTTGAAACCTTATAAATAATAATAATCTAAATCAACATATTATTCTTTAGACATAAATAATCTTTATATATTTGGTAATAATTTTTTGGGGGTTAATCTAATTTATAAATAAACATTATTTATTGCCAAAATGAGTTTGGTTTAAAATAAGTAATATAGCCAAATGAGTTTGTCAAATAACGAATAGTAACCATAATTTAACTAATCTACATTAAAATAAATATATTTAGAAAATGATTTACTCAAAAAATTGATAAATATAGATTAATCTATAAAGGTTATTTTATCACATGATTTTTTCATTTGATGGTAAACCACTAAATATTTTTTAGTAAACAAACCAAAGAAAATTTTCAAATCAATACTAAGAGCATCTCCAAATCAATATTAAGAAGCTACAACGGATTATGGTTAACCCTGCAAATATTTTCACACTCAAACATGAACCAATATACCAAAACAATAAAAATCAGAATCATTTCCTCATTTGTCCAAACACAAAAACATGTAGATTAAGGTAACGTAGAAGGACCAGTTTCCGAATACACTGGGAAGCTCCTCAATTCAACGTGAGGCTATCAAACATAAAGCCATAGAAAGATGAAAGTGAGTGATTTATCAAAAAAAAAGGAGATGTAAGTGATTCAAATCAAAGAAGAATAGGAAGAACCTTAGTCCAAGACATGTAGAAAATGAAGCAAATGATTTGCAGAGCTGAGGGACGGCGAGAGTGGAACCATGCACATTGATTTGATGACTAAATAACCTCACTTATATATAGAGAATAAGTAGTCCATTGATTTAGGTCTTGTTATGATACAATATTAACAAAAAAAAAGATTTGATGAGTAATTGTTATCTTTAAGTTATATATTTACGTAATTATTTTCCTAAAAAGTCTACAACAGTTATTAGGTTCTGTAATTGTTTTAGGAAATTATTTATTTTGCAATACATTTGTCGTTAGAAAGTTTTTAAAATAAAAGGAAATTATTGTTTTTATTTATTATTGCAATTAATGATGGATCTTTAATTATGAGAAATCATACCAAATATATTTGAAGATTACAGTAAATCACGGAATAGTTATTATCGAGATTTTTAAAGTAATTAGTTGGAGGAGATTTGAGGAACGATCTTTAGAATAATATCTTTAATTAATTTTTTTAAATCTTAAGAATTAACTCCAATGGCATTATTTGTAAATACATTTCAACTCTAGGATTTATTTGCTAAAAGTCATCCAAAAATGTATATATAGATCGTTGGATCATATATTTATATAAAACGTAGAAGTCATGCTACCGTGTACAATGCGCGTTAAAATGATGAAACTTTTTTTATGTAATAATGATTGATTGACTAATTAATTTAAAAGATAGAAATGTATATAACTGATTGTGGTTCCAAATGGTATTTAATAGTGAAAAAAATAGTCGCAGATTTGTTTTTGTTAAATCGAGAAATAAAGATAATGATATACCAAAAATGGCGATTTTTGGTGAAATGTCAGTTGACTAGAAATTTTGAAAACAATTTATATCAATATATTTTTTAAAAAATATAATGTTTAAATACGTAAGTTTAATATTCATTCGTGTCCATAATGTAAGAATAATTTCTTATTCAAATAAACATTTTCTCTTATATGTTAATGTATCTTACAAGTGATTTATTGATATAAAATGAAAATTATGTGCTATTAACTTTATATGATTTCAATAAATAAAAAGTTCAATACATTTTCTATGATTAATATATTTGATAAAATAATCAACGAAAAATCATGTTTTAAAAGAAACATGTATATCCAATAGAAAAGCAGTGTGTAATACGCGTTGGTCCAAATGGTAATTTAACTATGGAAAAATAGTATAGATTTTTTTTTGTTAAATAGAGAAATAAAAATCATGATTTACCAAAATTGTAAACTTAGCAATTTTTGGTGCAATTTCAGTTGACTCGATTTTTTGAGAAAAAGTATGTCAATTTCAAAGAAAAAAACATCACGTTCAAATACGTTTAATAGTTATTCTTCCCATAATAATAATGTCCTCTTCACAAAACTATTTTATCTTATATGTGAATGTATGTAACTAGTGGTTTATTGATATATATGTAAAAAGTATGTACTATTAACTTCATATTGTTTCAATAAATTTTTCAATACTTTTTATGATTAAATTATTTGATAAAATTTGATAAATGAGAATTCATTTTAAAAAATTTATATTTATATGCCGTAGAAAAGTTGTGTGCAATACGCGTTATAGTGTTATAGTTCGTAGAAAATTTCGTAGTCAAACGATGATGTAATTAGCAATTTCAATTTTTATATAAGAAGTTCAAATTTTAGTCAAATGATGAATTTAAGTTTATTCGTCAACAAAAATTATTGATAAACCAAAAATAAAATATTGACGATTTTTTTATGATAAAACCTATGAAAAATAAAAAGAATAATGAAGAATTTGAGGTTTTATTTAAAACTAATTATAAAAATATTTTATTGTTTTTTGACAATTATATTTAAAAAAAAAAGGGAAACCCTTTTTTTTTCTTTTTCCTTTGCTTTATTTTAACCCCACAAAACTCGAAAACCTTTTTCCCATTTTCTCACTTTCCCTCTTCTTCTCCTTCCTCAAAGCTTTTCCCTCCCATTTTTCTCTTTCCGCTTTCAAGCTTTTTTCCCTCTCTCAAAAATGGGGAAATACATGAAGAAATCCAAGATTACTGGCGATATCAGTGTCATGGAAGTCTCTAAGGCAACAGCTCCAGGTGTTCGAACCAGAGCCGCTAAAACCCTAGCCTTGAAGCGGCTTAATTCCTCCGCCGCTGATTCAGCTCTACCTAACGACTCTTCTTGCTATCTTCAGCTCCGTAGCCGCCGTCTCGAGAAACCCTCGTCGCTGATTGAACCGAAACAGCCGCCGAGAGCTCACAAATCGGGAATCAAAGAGTCTGGTTCAAGGTCTCGCGTTGACTCAGTTAACTCGGTTGACTCGGTTCCTGTAGCTCAGAGCTCTAATGGAGATGAATGTTTTGATAATTTCGTGAGTGCCCAGGTTTCTTGTGGAGAGAACAGTTTCGATTTTGAATCAAGACACAGGTTCGTTGGTTTTTTTTTGTGACCTAATTTTTTCTTCGGCATGTGTGTTTGTTCTGTCTTATCCAATAATCTTAGTTTTGAGTCTTACATAGTTTTGAATCTCTGAAACTTTTGTTGTTTTGCTTCAACTCAAAGGTCTAGTTTTTTTTTGGGGATGAAAATAGTTTAGTACAAAAAAAAAATAGGTTTTTTTATGTTTCCCTTATTGGTTTGGTTTTGGACTTTTGGTTAGTGAATTCTCTTATGATGTACTGAATTTTGTTATAACTGCTTCACCGTATAAGTCTCTTTTGGTGTTAGATTTACATGATTTCAGATTTATTGATGTATGTCCCATGTGTACTTTTTTGCAGAGGTTATCAATGAATGTATCAAAGCTATTTTCTTTATACATATTTCATTATTTGTTACAAATTTGGAGGAATTTTGTGAATTCCAAAGTTATGTTGGTTTAAGAACCTTTTGAATCTCCTTGTTGATGGGCTAATGGCATTGGAAGCATTAGGATTTGATTATTGGGTTTACTTAAACACATGGTTTTCGTTTTTATAAAAGTGGGTTGTTGTATAAAGGTCAGAAGCTTTTAATGTGTAAGATTATATGAGAATTGAGACTTTCCTCATAAGTGTAATGCAAGTACTGTGGTGTCATGTTCATGGGACCTAGTGGTTTTTGCATACTTGGGGAATACTTTTGTAGGATACTCTGTTTTTTTGGGGTAACCGTCCTGATACTAGTTGACAATGTGGTTTTTGCCTTCTCTTTGTTATTATCTTATGGGACCATATTACTCAGAAAGTCTCTAGCTTTTGTTGTTTACTTAAATCAAGCCTCTTTTTTCTTCTGGATGTTTAGTTTTGGTTTGATTCTTGCTTTGGTTAAGTGTCTTTGTGGTGATAAATTTATTGAAGTTACTTTTATCTGGTTTTATTGTCTGCAGCACAAGAGAGAGCACGCCTTGTAACTTTGTTGAGGATCTGGAGATCATGGTTACACCAGGGTCTAGCACAAGGTCGATGCGCAGAGCAACCAAAGAGTACACAAGGGACCAAGATAGCGTGATCCCGACCACTAGTGAGTTGGAGGAGTTTTTTGCCTATGCAGAGCAGCAACAACAGAGGCTATTCATGGAGAAGTAAGCATGTTTTTATTAATATTGTTTTGTGTCATTACGAGAGGATGAACCAACACTCATCTGTTTTTGAAAATCTTCAGGTACAACTTCGACATTGTGAATGAAATCCCCCTCAGCGGACGATACGAATGGGTACAAGTCAATCCATGAAGTTCAAAAGGAAACAGCTCCAAAAGACATGGTGTGAAGTAAAAGAACGTGATGGAATTAACAGACTAACCGAACATCAAAAATCGTGTAATCTTAAGTAATAATGTGGTTAGAAAAACAACTTTGAAAGTAGCTTAGGGACCTTGAAAACCTCACACCATTTGTACTACTAATCTTCAGATGCTTAGTGAAATTTTCTCATCTGTTTCTTTCAAGTGTTTTTTTTCTATCTCTCCCTCATGTTTATTTATTCAAAACTTTATGTAATGATGATGATTGATGGGGATGTGTGTGAACATGTTAAAGCTGGGCATATAGTGAAAAAAAAAAATGATTTCAGATGCAGAAGAAAGAGACCCAATTGGGAGGTTCACGTGTGAATTTTGGTAGGTGCAAAAATCTGAATCATATCCTTTTCTTTCAAGTGTACAAGATTGGTCCCTTTTCTTTCAAGTGTACAAGATTGGTCCCTTTTCTTCTCTTACCATAATTATGACGCACGTGAATGTGTGTAAATAATTTGACGTATACATTGAAATATTGTAATGTAAGATCAAAAGTTAGAAGTATGAACATAAGGGTGAGTTTTGTAGTAATTAGTAAAGAGATAAGAGTGTTTTGAATCTTGAATATCAAATTATTATTAACAAGAAACTGACAAAAAGATGAGACAGTGTTCATTGAGAAGATCTCTGTTGTTTTAACTTTTTAACGTTACTTGGAAATTGGCAAAACCCATGTGATGAAAACTGTGTAAATCTTATCTCGAACACAATCATTGTTCTTTGTTTTTCTTTAATCTTTCAAAGTGAAAAAAGTGAATGCATGAAACGTAAACACACATACATGAATACATGCATACATACATGATACATACATATGGTGATGTGTGTATGTACACGGGTTCTTGTTTGATCACGGGCTCACTGACTAGAAAAATCATGTTTTTGGGACACATAGATTCGCTTACATCAACAGTGTGACCAATGGAGTATCTGAATTCAGCTTGTTTCAATGTTTTGTTTGACTCTTTTTAACTATTTGGTCGAGTAAAGCCAAAAAAAAGAGGAGCACTGATTACGAAAGCTTTTTGTCTTTTTGTTTCTTCTTCTCTAGCTCTCTTTCGTTCTCTTTTTGGCTCAATCCTTCAAAATCAATGTCTTCTTTAACTTGTTATATGTAGTTTCTTTCTCTCGTTGAACACCAACCATAGGCCTTGCAATGTGAGCCTAAAGCATGCATTAAAAATGTGAATTTCAACACGAGAAAAAAACACAGGTTTTATTGGACAAAGCATCATGAATTTCTCCACAAAACACACGAATGAAACTCGATATCAAAAGTAAGCATAAAGAGTAAACTTAACTATTGAAGCAAAACGCCCAAGAGTTCTCTTGTGTATTTCATTCAGTCTTTGTTTCTCAAGAATTCGTGAGTCTAGTAGATACTTAAATTTAAGATTTATAAATTAAATAATACTAATTAGTAATTATCTTATTTATTCAGTTAATAATTAAATCAAGTAGATTGGGTTATTTCTTTGGATTGAACACATATGCCAATCTAAGTGCCCTGTTTGCAGAAGAGGATACTAGGCCCACTTTCTCTAATATCTCTCGCAGATGAGCAACCAAAGAGCCAACAAATTGGGTCTATGATCATATTCAATTTAGCCTAGAGCCAACAAATTGGGTCTATGATCATATTCAATTTAGCCTATAACTAAAAACCACACTTCGTTTCGTTAAACTCGACCTTCCGACCAGTCACTTTGTCTGTTTCTAACTTAAGCGCCAGAAAGTTTTTTAGGAGGACATCCCTATCTCTTTCCTCCCATAAGTCATCATGTCCATATTGCTAGTTCATGAAAAAACTATCTACTATCGACAACTAAAGAAAAGAACCGGATCTTGTGGACCGAGTGAATGGTTGGGTCCGGTTAGAATGGTCTGGCCTAACGAGTGAATGGTTGGACCCGGTTAGAATGGTCTGGCCTAACAAATGAGATTGGAGTAACATCTAGCCACCCAACCGTTTAGAGTTTGGCTAAATTGATGTACATAAAAAAGCTAACAATATTTTAGTATAAACATTTATTTTATTGTAAAGAAAATTCTAGAAATACAAGTAAAACGTACCAGTTTTTTATGACATTATAAATAGTTTTGATTTGCACATAAATTAAATATTTAAAATAAATAAGAAAACGGAATCTCTGATTAATTGATGATTATTGGCCACTGATTATTTTGCCGACCCCATATACACTTAAAGTAGACCAAAAAAGCGGTTGGTAAAAGATCCCAAATCAGATTCCCAATTAATAATACTCGTCTTCCTCTTCGAAACTCTCACCACTCACCAGCAGATCATCGGAGATGGGCGGAGACGGCAAAGTTTTCACCTTGGCCGAGGTTTCTCAGCACAGTAGCTCCCAAGATTGTTGGATCGTCATCGACGGCAAGGTCCTATCTCCGATCTCTATTTCTCATTCGTTTTCCCTTAGATTTTATGATCCGATTTTGTATCTAATCTTCGTGAGATCCGAAATTCTGAAGTTGTGTTAACTTTGATTTATGAATCTTGAGTTATGTGGTAATAATTTTGTGGATAGATCTGATTTAATTTGCGAGATTTATGTTAGTTTACTCTTTGCTAGATTCTTATTTGAATGTGATTGTTGGTGATGCTTAAGAAGCCACTTCTATGGTCTCTTTTTGATCTTGTATCTGTGGTTAAAGCTAGTAGTGGTGAGGTTCATGTATGTTTTGATGTGTGAAAATTTGAAAACCCACTTGATTTCTGTCTTTGATACATGAGATTTGTGTTTGTTTGCTATGTCTAAATCACAGAGAATTGCTAAAAACTTAGTCTTTGTAATTGAATGTGATAGTTGGTGCTGCTTAAGAAGCCATTTCATGTATTTGTATGATCTTGTATCTGTGGGTAAATCTAGTGAGCTAGTGAGGTTCTTGTATGTTTGATGTGTGAAACTTTGAAAACCATCTTGGTTTAGTGATCTATAATGACAAAGTTTACATTTTTTGTGTGTGTTTCGTTTTGATGGTTATATATAGGTTTATGATGTGACAAAGTTCTTGGATGATCATCCTGGTGGTGATGAGGTTATCTTGACTTCTACAGGTAACATAAAGATTACTTTTTTGGTTTGTTAGTTCATGTTTATGTTTACAAGAATGTGTTGGTATTCAGGGAAAGATGCGACCGATGATTTCGAGGATGTGGGACATAGTTCGACTGCGAAAGCCATGCTAGATGAGTACTATGTGGGTGATATTGACACAGCTACTGTCCCAGTTAAAGCTAAGTTTGTGCCTCCTACTTCGAAGACAGTCAAGGCTAATCAGGATAAGAGCTCGGAATTTGTCATTAAGCTCCTTCAGTTCCTTGTTCCTCTTCTAATCTTAGGGTTGGCTTTCGGCATCCGGTATTACACTAAGACCAAGACTCCTTCTTCTTGAGGATTGAATTGTGGCCTAAGTGAATTGCTTGTATACGACGTGGTAAAACTCTGTCTCTACCTCTGTTTGTCTTGTAAGACATCATTATATTCTCTATTGCAATCAACTGAGAGACCTTTGATTTTAAGTCATCTACCTTTTGTTGTCTTATATAAATCAAATCCATTTACAAAGTCGAACTCGATAGTTGAAAATATCACTCACTCACACACTAATCTCAAGTCTTGTCTTTGCACTCGCTTAAAAAGCCGCAACAGGTAAGAGAGAATGATATAACCTGAGCTAATCTGTGCTTGCGCAAGTTCTTTCCATCACCTTTGAATCTGTTCTGAAAGACTGCTTTGATGGAGAGCTTGATCCTCTTGAAGAGCTATGCCCAAAGAAGCTAAGCTTCCCCATTTTCTTTGAGAAACTGCTCATGAATTTGCGCGAATGAGATCTCTGCATATCTCTCTTCATACAGATATGTTCTTTCTCTAGGTCGTTGAGTCTCATTCTCAACCTAGCTAACTCGAGCTTCAGTTCCCGGTTTTCTCTCCTTAGAGACGCGTAGTTGTCTTTGGGCGACATTGCTGCGCTGAGAGCTCCGCTATTGATTCTCCATGACTGTTGTTGCTGTTGCTTTGGCTTTGGCTCTTCGTCCGAGTAAGAAGAGCACAAGGAGCTTCGAAGCTTCAGTTGCTCAAAGTAGAGAACTTGAACTATGGATTGCAGAGGAAGCCGCTCGTTTTGGGCAGCGTGTGCTCCAGCTTCTTGTGAGAGTTTCTGGAAGTCAATAAGTTTTGACAGCTTCTTCTTGTCTGAATCTGATAACCCTTGATGTGCCTGAGAGCATAAAGCCTAAGTTTAAGTATCAACACAACAAGAGAAAGTAAAAAGTTGTCGTGTAGAAACTTACTTTAAGGTAGAGATCAGTGGCACGGTATAAACCATCGTGAAGGGTACGAGCATGAGGCGGTAAGGCTTCTGCGATAAGCAAGAACTTAGAAAGGTCAAGGTTAGCATCAGGAGCAATCTCAGCAAGATAACTGTCTACAAGCTTTGCCACTTTAAACATGGCAGTTTGTGAAGGCGAATGTGGACTATCGCATTCAAACACAGACTCTTCATCCTCACTATCATCTCCTCCTTGCTGTGAGAAATTCACCAAGATTCTATGAACCGTGTCAATGTCGAACAAAGTGTCTCCTGCATGACGAAAAGACGGGATCAAGAGATCATCTAGAGTCGCCATATCGAGCTGAGAACCGATCCTTCTCTCTAGATCAAGCCTGCAGGAAACTGAAGTATCAAGAATCACTGCTCTTCTCAGTAACCCGAAGAGAAAACTGATTGGAACCACGAGGTTTTCGACAGGCAAAAGTGTAACAATCGTCTCAACAATGGTTTGTTCATGTTCAGATCTCTTTGTCAGCTCTCTCTCGGCGTAACTAACCAAAGAAGCTCCTATACTCTCTGGACGCACACCACGACACTTCATTGCATTCATAACTCTCTGATACAAATCAATCCTAAGAACCGAAAGATCTTCGATCCACCAATCTCCTCCATCACCACTGTTCTTCACTTGCCTGCTCATATGAAGCCTCCCTGAGCTACTATACTCTAACCGTGAGAAGCTCGAAGCAATCTGTTCAGCGCAAGCCTTCGAGGCAATGGCATCGATACATCTACCTATGATATTGAGTTCATCTGCAAGAGGGAGAAGATTCTCGGATTGTTTCAAGACTTGAACACACATCTCAAGATTCTTGCACACAATGCTCTCAAGATACTCCTCTGTTCTTGAAGCCAAGTTGTCTTTGGAATACTCTTCTGTCATCTCGAGGTAATCAGAGATGCAAAAGAGCTGTGCAACGTTTGAAGAAGTGATCTCAAAGTTAATCCCATAGCAGAATTTGGCTGCTAATTCAAATGTTTCTGCTCCTCCTGGAAGATTAAGAAGCTCTACTTTGGAGATATCTGAATCTCTATGTTCTGCAACTATTCTTCGGATTCTTCCACTTCTAGAGACTAAAGGGAACTGAGAAATGGAGAAGCAAAACATATTCAGTAATGGTTTACATGAGAAAGAAGTGATGGTTGTGTTATAAGTATGAATATACCTTATGCAGAGCAAAGTTTCCTCCATTAACTTCTATGGTTATATCACTTGGAACGTCTCGAAAGATCCTAAACAGTTGCAAGAAAGAACATCATTAGCAAGATTGAGACAGAGTTATATAAAGACACTGGTTTCTTGATCACAGAACTCATCAAGAGAACAAAGGGAACAGAACATACCATTCACTACAGCTTTGTCTAGAAGATTTGGCAAGAGAGAGCTTCTGGTGATGGTGGAGATGTTGATGATGCTGTAACAAAAGATGCTGATGATGATGCTTTTCCATGAAATAGAATTATGTTCAAGATTCAAGAACAAGAGAAAGAAGAAGAAGAAGATGGTTATGGTTAGTTTTTTTTCTCAGGCAATTTCCAAAACCAGAGAGAGAGAAATGATGATGATGGAAATGGTAATGGGAGTGTTGAATGAGCATTAATCATAGTATTTGGCAAAATCCAAAGTTTTTGTCTTTGTCTTTGTTGTTGGGTCCCTTGACTCACTTCTTGTGTCTCTCCAAATTTTTCTCCTTTACTTTTTTCCCTCTTTTGAAATTTCAAGATCAAACCTTTTTCAAGCAACATTGTCAAACGTGAATTTAGCCACTTCTTTTCTTTGAGATAACAACAGATTCTCTACAAAGTTGGAGCAGAAAATACGAATTAAAAATTAAAAGTTAAACAATGGTAGCTACTAGCTAGTGAAGGTGAAGTCGACAAGTTAAATATGTTTTGATAAGAGATGAGTAGCAACAAAATAGAGAATGGTGTAAAAAGTATGAGGAAAAGAAAAAGTGTCATGAGGCTTAAATCCAAAGGTAAAATGATTTGAGAGTGGGAAAAGTTAAAGTGGGAACAAAAAGGAGCGTTGATTTTGGAAATTTATTACATTTTAAAACCTTTCTTTTGGTTTGCTTTGTCTCTCTTGTCATCATTTCTATTACATATCTTTTTATTTTGTCTTTGGGGTAGAAGAAAGAATAGAGTCCCTTTCCAAACACTAGGTTCTACTTTAACATTTTACATTTGTTTATGGCATATGTTTGGGACAAATTTTTGGTTTCCATCATAGGGTCAAAATTTTTGTTATGGGGGACATTGCTTGTGTTGTATTGCATGCTGTTGAGCGTATGTTAGGTGATTCGACCACTTGAGCGTGGACCAAGTTAGATTGTTTGTTAGTCAAGTCGAGAGACTCTTTACCTCGGATTCAGCCCTCTCATCGCTCTTCTAAACCAAATGAACAATCAAAATGACTTTCGGGAGGACAAAAATGTTGTCCTTCTGAATACTCCTTAACTCTCAAACAAGAAGGAAACAATATGATTGAAAGCAGAGCTGATTTTACAAGAGAAGATGTGGACATGTGGTGGTGCGGTTCAGAATTTGGTCAAAAGATATCAAACCTAGTATGATGTTTGTGGATTTCAAGGATGCATAACTAATTAACTATCAATTCATCTGTTCTATGTGGTTAGGAGAGTGTGAGTCGAATGATGTGATGCTGACACCACTTTGTAGATATGCATTAAATGCTTTACCAACTTTGAATGCTTAATTGCCAATCAGAAAGTTCAAGAAATGGCTGAGAGACACGATTCTCCGAAGCGTTATACTGGGAGTCGAGCTGTAGAGGATCTTCACGTACCGGCTTTCCAAAAAGGTAAATATTTCGCATACTTATTTACTACTCCATGTATACCCATTGTTAAAATTTACTTATATTTCTCATTGATAATTTCTCATTATACATTATATACCAATTTGAGTCAACAACTAATAAATTTATTGCTAGTCATATCACTCTTATTAACTTACCAAAAGTGTCAAATACAAAATTTTAATTATTAAAAAGAAAATATTTTTGGTCAACAATAATAAATTTATTGCTAGTCATACCGCTTAACGGGTCTGATTGGTAACCAAAAACTGTACAAGTTTTTTAGCTGTTAGCTGGAGCTATAAACTTTACCGGAATAGTGCAAATTATATGACAGAATTGTACGAGAAAGTTGAGAGTAAAACTTTTAGTAACGCTTTTGATAAAACTTTTGTAGTCGGTAAAAATAAAAGTTGTACCACTTGTAATACTTTATTTTATTATTTTTTTTTTTTGGACAAACTGAAGTAATACTTTATTTTTGTTCACCAATCAAAGCCAACATGTTCACTATAATACAACACAAAGCAAACAAATTTTTTTACTCAATTCTTTTGGACCCACCAGTAAAAAGTAACTATTTTTTTTGTTACAAAATCAACTTCTTTTCTCAAAAAAAAAAAAACAAAATATCCAACTTCAAATTACTCTATAATATTGAATATAACTTCTTTTTTTTGTTTGTTAAAATCCAACACAATGTTAAAGTCATAAATCTCTTCTTAATGATCGTAAATCATTGATTTATAAATTTAATATTTTGAACAAGTCTTACTATTAAAGTCACACTCGTTCCTCTATAGTAACGATATATTTATTCTAAATCAGACAAATTTAGAGTTTGTTGGTTGGGGTTGGGGTTGGGGTTGGGGTTGCGTCTTGGTGTGATGTCGATTAGTTTTATTGCTTGAATCAAGTAGGACCCTAATCACGTTCTTCATTACTTCATTCACATTCATATGCCTTAATAAATCGTTGCAAATACATGTATTGACGTATAGAAAACTTTAAAGATAGGCTAGTGATCCATTAAAATATTAACTAAATTAGTATCATAATCCTCGAAATAGTCAAATAAATCTATTTAAACTTGTTGAGCTATTAAATATGCTATACTAAAATAAAATCTAATATGGTTTGATTTTGTATTATTATTATTTATTGTATATAAATAAATTTAACATGTTTTTTTTATTAGTTAAAATCTACTTTTAAAATATGATCATTCCCGAGAGAACAAAAAAAAATTGAAAAACGATGATGGGTGTGTCTAAAGAGGTTTAATTAAACGGTGGATAATATAAATAGCAAAAGCTGAGTATGCGGAGATGATTATATGAGAATGATGTCTTCTCCACCTCCATTATCACCTTTCGATTTTGATTAGTGCTTTTAGGTACACTACAAAAAAAGTCCTCATTGATAGCATACCGTAATAGCACGGTTTACCAAACTGCTATTGAAGATGTTATGTAATTATGATTGTTATATGATAGCATTTCATAAACGCTAAGATAGAACTTCAATGAGCGGGAACCCAAAATCTCTAATTCCGCCAAACACTTAGTCAGAATTCCCAAAAAACACTTAAGCCAAAAGACGCGTTTTCCCTCTTTCTCGAAAACCCTAAGACAGAACTCTATCAGCCATAACTCTCTTTGACCGACGAATTGACTCTCCCAATCGCCGATTAAGCCCTCTGCCGCCGCCGTTGAAGGTCGCCGTGAAACTGAACCTGACGCCGGCACTAATTCCGCCTTAGATCTGTCGGATTTGAGCTCAAATCGAAGGCATGTCCTTTATTCAATTGATTTTTTCTTCTTTTTCGGATTTTTTCTAGGTCTGTTTCTTTCAAATCTAGCTCACGTCTGATGTTCTAGGTAGCTCAAATCTAGCTCAAGTCTGATGTTATAGGTAGCTCAAATCTAGGTCAGTCTAATCGATTCTTGTTTTGCATGCCTCTGTTATTTGCGATTTCAGAACGATTTCATAACATTATTGTTTTTGTGGTTTGATTTAGGCGTATTTGAACGAAATTTCTTTAAAAACTTGGATATGTGCTATGTAATTCGGATCTTCTTTTCGTTATTGTCAGATAGAAATTGAGTATAAACTTGCTATGAAATTGTGTTTTGATATTGTCATATATATTCTCTTGATTGTTAATTCAATACCTTAATAATCTGTTTTTGCTATGTTGGATTCCGCCTTACTTGTGTTTACCCTAAACAAAACCAAACATCATAACTGGCATGTTCACTTGTGTTTCTTCAGACATCATAACTTGTGTTTCTTCTGACATCATAACTTGTATCTGATTTTTTAGTTCTTTGAAAAAGAAACAAGAACTGAGCAGTGAATTGCGTTTTTCCAGTGAATTGCAGAACTGAGCAGTGAATTGCGTCTAGTATTTGTCCTTTTTCCAGTTTTGTTTCTTACTAAGATTGTGTTTATCTCTTTCGTTTGATTGGCAAATTTATCAGGTTTAAAGTTCAGATTTTTTTTTGTATTCTACCTTGTTTGTTGTCTGAATCTTGTTTTTATTGTTAGATCGATTAAGTTATTTTTTTTAGTCAAACTTTCAGTGATTCACTTTCTTGCATAACCTTATACCCACTCTATAATTTTGTTTTGCAAGTTTTGCTGAGTGAAATAATGGGACTTTGAAGCTTATCATTTGCTCTTATCATCATAAGACAGGTTAGTACCATCTTCTCTTACATGAGTTTGATTGTTTACCATGTTTTTTTGATTATAATACATTACTGTGAATGTCTTGTTGTGTATGCTACTATATATGAGGACAGGTTAGTACCGTATTTCTTGTTTCTAGCATATGAGTTTGATTGATTACAGTGTTTCTTGTTTTCAGTTTTATTTGTTTTAAATATGCTACTAAAGTTGAGTTACTGCACTTATCTTGTCTGATATTAAATTATTGAGATTTAAAACACTTAATCTAGTACATTACTGTTGATGTCTTGTTGGTTATGTTACTATATATGAGGACAGGTTAGTACCATGTTTCTAGTTTCTTTTATATGGTTTTTGATTGATAACCATGCTTTTTGTTTTAAGTTTAATTTGTCTTAAATATGCTACTATAACTGAGTTAGTGTACTTATATAATCTGATATTGAACTATTGAGATTGCTTTGATTGAATATTATATATGTATGAGTTATTTGTTTACTGGTCTGAATATATTTTGAGTTAATTGCTTATGGTATTAAAGGTTTATATTACGGTATCAACATATAATGTTGGACAAGGATTGGGTGCATCTTGGCAGGTAAGGACTTTAATTATATAGGTTAGGTTTCAGTAGGGGTTTCAGAGACTTTACTTCTTCTTTTTTTCCCCTTTTATTCTGCAATGAAGAGCTGATCCTGCTTATGAGAGAGGGGCTACAAAGTTTGTACGGGCTGTGGCTGCAGCTTTGGGAGACGTCGATATGATTATATGTCCTTGCATTGATTGTCGTAATATAGATCGTCACCTAGGTAGTGTAGTTGTTGATCATCTTGTAACAAGGGGAATGGATGAAGCTTATAAGATGCGGTGTGACTGGTATCATCATGGAGAATTGAATGCAGTGGCTGAAAGTGAAAGCAAACTAAGTCACTGGAATGACGAGGTATTTGAGTTATATCAAGCTGCTGAGTATTTGGATGAAGAGTTTGCAGAAAAGCTTGACTTGGCTGAGATTGCAGAGGGTGATGACAAGAAAGAAGATGAGTTTCTTGCAAAGCTTGTAGATGCTGAAACTCCTTTATATCCAAGTTGTGTGAACCATAGCAAGCTGTCAGCTATTGTGTCTTTGTTTAGACTTAAGACACAAAATGGATGGTCTGACAAGAGCTTCAATGATCTTCTAGAGACATTGCCGGAGATGTTACCAGAGGGGTGTGTGCTACACACATCATTGTATGAGGTGAAGAAGTTTTTGAAATCTTTTGATATGGGTTATCAAAAGATTCATGCTTGCGTTAATGACTGCTGCCTATTCAGAAAAAAGTACAAAAAGCTTGATAATTGTCCTAAATGCAATGCTTCAAGATGGAAGACTAACTTGCACACTGGTGAAGTAAAGAAAGGTGTCCCACAGAAAGTATTACGGTACTTTCCGATAATCCCACGCCTTAAGAGAATGTTTAGGTCTGAGGAAATGGCTAAAGATTTAAGGTGGCATTTTAGCAACAAAAGCAGCGATGGAAAACTCCGTCACCCTGTAGATTCAGTAACATGGGATCAGATGAATGCCAAATACCCTTCATTTGCAGCCGAGGAAAGGAACTTGAGGCTTGGACTTTCCACAGATGGATTTAATCCATTCAACATGAAGAATACCAGGTATAGTTGCTGGCCCGTTTTGCTAGTAAACTACAATTTGCCTCCAGACTTATGCATGAAGAAGGAGAACATCATGTTGACATTGTTGATTCCTGGTCCACAACAGCCCGGTAATAGTATTGACGTCTACTTGGAACCACTTATAGAGGATCTATGCCATCTGTGGGATAATGGGGAGTTGACTTATGATGCTTTTAGTAAGTCAACATTTACTCTTAAGGCAATGCTGCTTTGGACAATTAGTGATTTTCCCGCGTATGGGAATCTTGCTGGCTGCAAAGTAAAGGGTAAAATGGGTTGTCCTTTATGTGGAAAAAATACAGATAGCATGTGGTTGAAATTCAGCAGAAAACATGTCTTTATGTGCCATAGAAAGGGTCTGCCCCCAACACATAGTTTTAGAGGGAAGAAGTCATGGTTTGATGGAAAAGCTGAACATGGGAGGAAGAGGAGAATATTAAGTGGCCAGGAGATTTATCAAAACCTGAAAAACTTTAAAAATAGCTTTGGGAACTTGAAACAACATGCAAATAAGAGAAAACGTGTTGAATGTACTAGATCAAGTTCTGATAGTGATGATCTATCTAGTGAGTCAGAGGAGGATGAAGAGGAAGAGGTAACAGTAGATGAGGAGGAGTTATCAAGATGGAAGAACCAGCAACAAGAAGAACCAGCTGAAGTTCAAGCTGAAGATCCAGATCATTTGGAACCACAACATGAAGAACCAGCTGAGGTTCAAGTAGAAGTCCAAATGGGTGATAAAGAACCACAACATGAAGAACCAGCTGAGGTTCAAGTAGAAGTCCAAATGGGTGATAAAGAACCTGATGTGGAAGAGCCAGAAGGAGAGATAGAATTTTCTGAGGGTCATGAGGTTGCTATTGAACCTAAGAGTAAGAGACAGCGAGGACCAACTAGGATGAAAGACATAGCCAAGGATCCAAATACCAGAGTC
>NW_003302548.1:12211302-12212411 GCF_000004255.2 Arabidopsis lyrata subsp. lyrata | reverse complement strand
CACCCTAAAATCAAAGGAAAAAGAACATATCTTCCCGCAGCACTTTGGTCTCTGTCCAAGACAGAGAAGAAGATTTTCTGTAAGCGGCTATTTGACTTCAAAGGCCCAGATGGGTACTGGTTCAAACATATCAAGAGGCGTCTCATTAGATGACTGTAAGGTCACAGGTCTGAAATCACACGATTATCACGTGTTAATGCAACAGCTTCTTCCGATTGCACTTAGAGGGTTGTTACCTAAAGGTCCTAGGGTAGCAATTGTGCGCTTATGCACATTTTTCAATCACTTGTGTCAGCGAGTAATTGATATGGAGCAGCTTTTGGCAATGGAAGCTGAGATTGTTGAAACCCTTTGCTTGTTTGAAAGATTCTTCCCGCCAAGTTTCTTTGATATCATGGTGCACTTGACAGTACATTTAGGCAGAGAAGCTCGGTTAGGTGGACCAGTTCATTTCAGATGGATGTACCCGTTTGAAAGGTATATGAAAGTTCTGAAGGATTTTGTGAGGAACACTGCAAGACCTGAAGGGTGTATTGCTGAGTGTTATCTAGCTGAAGAATGCATCCAGTTTTGTAGTGAATTTTTGAAGAAGACAACCAATGTTAAGGAAAGTGTAGATAGAAACACTGAGTATGAAAACAACACTATACTTGAGGGGCGTCCAATCTCTGCAGGCATCTCACTTAATCTTACTGAAATGGAGAAAAAAATAGCTCACATGGCTGTCATCCAGAATATGGCTGTCGTGGAGCCTTATGTAGAGTAAGTTCCACATTTTGCTAGTTCATTCATTAATTATATTTAGGATAAATGTCTGATTATTTCTTTTTCACTTTTTCTTTTAACAGTGAGCACCTACAGCATCTACAAGACTCCAATGGAAGATGCAGACGTGATGCATCACTGTTATGGAGTATGCACACTCAGAATTTTGCCTCTTGGCTTAAAGAACAGGCTAGTTATCTCTTACATAAACACCTAATGTAATTCAGTTTATGTATATAGGTGTCTGACCTTTTCTATTTACTTTTGTTAGATACATCTTGATTCAAACAGACATGGAGAAACACTGAAATGGTTGGCATATGGTCCACGTAGCTGCGCTAGGT
>NW_003302548.1:11959265-12211090 GCF_000004255.2 Arabidopsis lyrata subsp. lyrata | reverse complement strand
CGCTACAACTGGGCAGTAAAGGGCAATGGAGTGAAGGAAGAGGATGGTTTTACACTTGTAAAACTGAATCATAGTCAAGTCTCCTTTTGAAGGGATCCATACATACTAGCCTCTCAAGCAAAGCAAGTGTTTTACCTAAGGGAAGATGACTCATCAACTTGGTATGTTGCAATGAGAGGTCCTTCGAGAAGATTCAGTCAGAAAGAGTTTCAAGATGCAGTTGCAGACATTGGGCCATTGCCAACAAGTGTTGACATTGATGTTGACTTGGATGAGGCTGAAAATGAGAGATCTGATTGTGAAGGGATATATGTGTGAAATGTCTGATTTTTTACCTTAGCTCAAGTCTGATGTCTGCTTTTTTTTTTTAATTGTTTTTCCATTGTGTGTTTGATAGTTATTATGTTTGTTTTGCTTTGATGTCTGCTTTTAGTTCTCTTTAATCTACTAACTCTTTCTTCTTTCATTTTTATTAGGTGATTTAAAATGGCTGGGCGCAAGAAAAAGCGAGGAAGAAACACTAAAAAAAAGGATGAGGAGGTAGAGTATGTGGGTACAATGGAACCACAACAAGAAGAACCAGCTGAAGTTCAAGCTGAAGATCCAGATCATTTGGAACCACAACATGAAGAACCAGCTGAGGTTCAAGTAGAAGTCCAAATGGGTGATAAAGAACCACAACATGAAGAACCAGCTGAGGTTCAAGTAGAGTCCAAATGGGTGATAAAGAACCTGATGTGGAAGAGCCAGAAGGAGAGATAGAATTTTCTGAGGGTCATGAGGTTGCTATTGAACCTAAGAGTAAGAGACAGCGAGGACCAACTAGGATGAAAGACATAGCCAAGGATCCAAATACCAGAGTTAGAGTAGAGTACAATATCATGGGAGAGCCTATTGGTAAAGGGTCAGTTAAGCTGTCATCATATGTTGGTGCATTGGTCCGAGAACATGTTCCTATCACAATTGATCGTTGGACAAAAATAGGTGAAGAAATCAAGACACTTCTCTGGAAATCTGTCCAGGTATCATTTGTCTAATTTTTCTTGTATTGCATTACGTTTTATCAGATATTGTAATTAAATTTACTGTTTTTTTCTATTGAGTGCAGGCTAGGTTTGAACTAGATGAAGAGTACCAAAAGGTTGCAGTGCTTAAGCAGATGGGATGTTTGTGGAGGTCCTGGAAATCAAAGCAAGTTACAAACATCAGAGAAGCTAAGACTAACCAGCAGAGGATGAATCTGCGACTTAAAAATGTTTCTCCAACCGATTGGCGTAAATTTGTGAAGCTCAAAACTAGCCAAGAATTTAAGGTATGCATCTGGAATCAGGATAATTAAGTTTATGTACTATATAGTATATTACAAGTTAACATTCATCTGTTAGGTTGTAAGCGATAGCTACAAGGAAAGAAGGCGCAAACAAATTCCTCACACTTGTAGTCGCAAGGGAATGGTTAGACTAGCAGAAGATATGGTAATCACATGACAGTTATGTTGTTTATATTGCTCAGCTTCTTTTTAAAACACTTATTAATATGTAATGATTTTTGTTTGGTTTAGAAAACTGGTAGTGCAGACCCATCTGAAGTGACAAGGCTAAAGGTTTGGGTTAAATCACGTACCAAGAAAGATGGTACACCAGTGAACACTAATGCTGCTGAAAAGATTGTGAGTTTAAAATTTTGCTTCTAATGATGTGCATATTGGCATTTGATTCTTAATCTGCTATTGAATCTGTATCTTATGAGTTGCAGAAAAAGGCAAATGAGATTGTTAACAGTGATGATCCATCGACTGCAACAAATGAAGCACAACAAGATTCACTTAGCCAACTGTTAGGGCCTGACAATCCTGGTAGAATGAGGGCAATGGGTAGAAATATGAATAAGACCAAGTTAGCTTGTTTCCAAGTGAAGCACAAGTGTATGGCTCAAATGCAAGAGAATCAGATTCAGCTCCAGCAGAAGGTCACTGAGTTAGAAGATGTAATTCTGAAAATGAAGAATCAGGTTAGAAACTTATCTATTTATACATTGTGAAGCTTATCTATTTATACATAAAGAAGCTCAAATAGTTCATAGTATTTGACTTTGTTTTTTATGTAACAGAGACAATCACCTGAGGTTGGTGAAAACTCAGCTGCAAGAGTAAGTGACTTATATCAAATGTTTTTGATTTCTTTGTTACTTTATAATCTAATATATTTTTCTTCTAATTACTTTTATAGAGTGTGAATAAAAGATCACAACCAAAGTGTGTCTTGATTGATTGGGCTGGTTCTGAGGAAAAAGTTGCTGAGGGGCTTATTATGTCTTCTGATCCTGATGAATTAGTTAATGAAAGTCGCTTAGGCCCTACGGATGTTAAAGTCTTGATTGTCACTGCTATTGTACCAGAAGCATTCCTTTGGAGACCTGCGATTAACATGTGCACCATTGAGAAAGCTGTTGGACATATGGTGGCCTGGCCATCTAGTTTGTGTGTTAATCTAGAAGAGGAGCTCCAACCAGAAGACATTGCAACCCTGGTAAACTTTATCACTCATTCTCATACTCATACATAGAAAGTATATGTTAACACTGGTTGAATGTGTTTGACAGGGATCAAGACCTAATTCTGTGAACAAGTGCAAGCTACTGGATTTGTCTTCATATGATGTTGTTGTTGCAGAAGGACGTTGGCAGACACAAGATGCCAATGCATTAGTTAATGGGCTTCCTCTCGGACCAGCAGCAGTGAAAATATTTGTGGATGCAGTGATTCAACCTGAGACATTTATATGGAGGCCAACGATTGATGTCATGTACCTTGAGGACTGTTTACAGTCTTCTGTAGCTTGGCCTGCCAACAAAGTTGTCTTTGAAAACCATGCAGATGCAACATGTCAGAAGTCTCCACTTCATCAGGCTTCTGCATCAACTCATCAAACAACAACAGAAAAGGCAGCAGCATCAGGAGGAACAGCACCATCATCAGGTCCACTAAATGCAGCAGCTGGTTATAAGTCTTCTCTTGAGATATCAAAATCCGCAGCCACAACAAAAGGAACGAAATCCGCAGCCACAGTTTCAAAATCTCTTGTTGAGAAGTCTCCAGCAACATGTTCAAAGCCTCCTGTAAAGAAAAGTCAGTTAGCTTCACCCTCCCCTCTACGAAGATCTCCGGTAAATTTAGCAGATGTTGTTACTTACTGATTCTGGTTATTATTATACATGAATTAAACCTGTTTATATTGTAATATGGCAGCGTAAAACTGGAGCTGAAGTTATCAAGGCTAATCAGAAGTGCAAGTTAATGGATATTAGTGGAAAGAGGCGGGTGGTTGGTGAAGGACGTGTGCATTCAATCGACCCAGACCAAAAGGTACACCATGTTCGCTTGGGGGCAAATGCAGCTAGAGTTTGGGTAGATGTAGTGAAGATAGATGATGCAGCAGTTTGGAGGCCATCAGATGAAATCGAGTATATGAGAGATTCACTTGGTTCATCTATTGCATGGCCAATGGATAAGTTGGTCATCTATTGAGTAGATGAAGAAACTGGGGTAAGTTTTGTAATTACTGTGATGCTTGTGTTTTGCTTTTATATCTGCTACTGATATGAGACTTTGTTGATTGTTGCAGGGAATGAAGAAACTTTGGTCCAGATTAGGTAGTTTTAATTAGTTTAAGACTAGACTAATCAGCTTCTGTTATGTACTTTGGAATCAGACTTGTTATGTCTTTTGGATTTAGACTTGTTATGTTGAATGATTCTGTATAACTTTCTAACTTTTGAATTGGAATCAGACTTATGTTACAATTTATATTCAGACTTATGTTTTCATGTTTATATTATGCAAAACAGGTATAGAATCAAAATATATAGCTCTCTGAAAATATATATAATAGCAAAATTAAAAGCCATAATTAAATTAAGTATAGCAATTCTTCACTGTCATTGTAGAAAATCAGATATTATAGCACAAAAAATGAAGCTACGAAAACAAATTAAACAGCAAGAACAAATTGCTAACGTAGAAGAACCTATTATAGCACAAAATTTGAATTGTCGTTACTTTTTAACAAAAATTTCATCTGCTATATCAAAATAAATAACAGCAGTTAAATAAAGCTATTGTATCTAAAACTATCATAGCATATCAAAATAATGCTATCGTAGGGGAAACACCTACCATAGCTGCCGATGTCACAGCATTTGTGATTTCGCTATCAATAACGTAAGATAGCAGATGGTTTGCGCTATCAATGAACGTTTTTCTTGTAGTGGTACAAACAAAAGCATTGTCTTTTTAGTATCTATCTTTAGCGAAAAAATTGTCTTTTTTTTCTTTAGTCTACCAAGTCAAATCTTTCTTCAATCCTGTCGTTTATATTTTATTTCGGCAACTCGGCACTAGCTAGCTACCAATATTCAATGATCATTTTTTTCCCTTTTTTTTTTTATAGAATTTGATTTTAAATATAAGGAATTGGAGTATTTGTTGTGGGGAGATGATATATTATCCGATTGTCACTCAAACTACATGTGGACACGTTGCGGTAGAATTTCTAACCAAAATTTTTAAAACATATTGGCTTTGCGGATGAACGCTAAACCTAGGCTACAATGGCTTAATATCCTAATAAGGAGCTAATAAAACGCGGCTCACTATCCTTCCTAAGTAATTATGGCAAACAAACCAGTGTCCGCATCACACAAAGCCGACTAAGTGCATTTGTACGAAGAGTCATTTACCTCAAACACGCATAAAACGTTCCATCGACGGATACAATATCTACCACAAGTAAAAGACTACACCAACACAAGCCAGTAACATCGCACATTGCATCCAGTCTTCTAAAGTCCTAAGACTAGATTGACCTAACACAAAAACTGAATATAAGATAAAAATCATGTATTTTCTTATAATTACTCTCTCATTATCTTCCTAGAAATCGAAAAATGTTTGGAAAAAACGATAAATATATATATCAAAAATTCAAAACATTTAGTCGTGTACACAAGCCTCATGTTAAATAAATGTTTGACCTTACATTGTTGGCAACATCTCTTCAATCCGTCCCTTATCAAAATTCTCCGATTGGAGTACTCCAACCCCCATCCAGGAACCCTTCTTCGTTCACTGAATCACTTACCAAACTCACTAAATATCAAATTGGACATGAACCACTTTTTAACAGGGTCCAAAACTAGATCTGTCTTTTTTTTTTTTCCATATATATCCGTCTTGCAGTCTAATCACGTTACATTTTTCTACTTTAAGTGTCAAAAAGTTTTCGGAGAACAAATAGTTTTTCCTCGAGAATGTGCATCCTGAATCGAAAGTCGAAGGAGAAGGTTAGAAGCCAAAAACCAAGTGAAGCGGAGTTACTCTCCTTGCGCTCACCCGTAATCTAACACATATGACGTTCCACGACGAACACTCCTCCCTAAAATTGCAATCGTTTGGTAAATCCAAAAATATCGTCCCCAACAATATATTAAAAATTGAATAACCCTTTCTATATTAACCACTTTTTAAAAAAACATGCACATACAATATCACTGGTCATTGGCAAGACCGAGTACAAAGTTTCCTTGCTCGATATATCTTCCAAGCAACAATGTATACCATATGGCGTGAGAGAAACGGGAGACGACATAGCGAGACCCCGAACCCAGCGGATCGTCTAATCAAATGGATCGATAAGCAAGTCCGAAATCAACTCAGTTCAATCCGAGCAAGCGGGGGTAGGCGCTATGATAAGGGCCTCCAAGCTTGGGTTGCATCAAAAATCTAATCATTAAACATTTTTAGTTCCTATTTTAAATTCCTTTTCAATTAAACGTTGCACATGTTGTAAAAACGATATTTTTTTTTTGAATTTAATTTAACATTACATTAAAAAAAAAAACAATATCATAATGTAAGTGTAAATGTATACATACAAGTAACACACAATCGACTATTTTTTTAATCATTAACTATTTGTTCTAAAAGAACTTATTTTTTTAATCATTAACTATTGGTTAGATTAGAAAGAAAAACTTAACTTAATGCACGGCAAATTGGCAATTGTCCGTGTTTCAAATTTGGTTACGATTTTCATGATTTGTTTTCGTTAAATATTATAAAGTTGAAAGTCATGTTTCAACGTATTCATATAATTAAGTTAAAAACTTAAAGCATAAAATCTCTTAAAAAATTTCAACGACGGAAATTATGGGAATTCTTGTTTTCCTCCCAGTGATTGATGGGCATTCGAAAGAAAATGATTATCATAATTCATAAGACAACAAGAAACATGAGCGGGTCAATGGTAGGTATGATATTCTTTGGTTTCGATTATGATGGGATGGTGTGTGTTTTCTCATATGCGTACATTTATCTTTGAAGATTTACAATGATTCAGATAGATATCTTTCAGGTATTTATGAAATAAATTTAAAACTTTATATAGAATTTTAATTTTATAGAGTTTTAGGTATTTTTATAGATCCATAACTGAAAACCTACGAGTATAGTGAATTCGAATAACTATTTTACGGTCATAACATTTGGATATCTTAAAATTTCAAGGTATCTTCTTAAAATTCCAAACCTTAAGTAATAAATATAGGAAAAAAACAAAAAGAGACAATAGACATGAAACGAAAGGAGATCCTTTAAGAACGCGTAATTTGTCTGCTCGCACGGTCTTTGATTGCTTCGTGCATTTAACGCTTTGATTGTCATTATTATTGTTTGGTCTCCTTTCTCCTTTAGAAGTCTTTTTCTTTTTGTGTGTAAACATACCAAACAAGCATCCAATGCAAACACACAAATAGATATTGAAGTTTATCCAGACAACTCTTGTGGACCGGTCTTATTCTCCCAATATCAAAGTTTAGCCCAACCCAATTTCAGTTTCTTCGACGTATCTTTTAACATATAACATGTTAGTCCAATTAAAGTCGACAAGTTCGAATTATTTTCTGAAAGCGGAATAGATTTTGAAAATTGGAAAGGGTTAAACTATTAAAATTATGAAAAAGCTATTTTTGCAAACGTTCGATATTTGTTTATTTATTATATATTATTTTCTTTCGTCTTTCTAAATCTTTGGATGATGATATCACTAATCAGAAATAAAGTCAACGAATTGCACCGTACGTTTTTATACCTCAACAAAAATCTAATGTTGTTTTTTTTTTATTTTAATGCGTAATTTATTTTTTAAAAACTATCCAAACTCTATAATTTGGGCCTAAAATAAAATTGACATAAGTATGAGTTAATCAACCATTGATTGAGCCGATTTGGTGACAGTGACGTATCAATTATTTTTAACATAACTACGTCATTTTGATCGTTCGAGTCCATAAACTCAAAATGACGTTGTTTTGAATTGTTTTTAAAATAAATTAATATTAATAATGATTTTTTTAAAAATAAATATTCATAGAGAAACAACAAAGGCCCAAATCTGATTGCCAGAATTGTTACAAAAGAGAATCGCTGCCAATCGTACGTAGCAACCGGATTATTCTTATGGTTAAAACACCTTTTTGGAGAAGAAAGTAGTACTGCCTAGTGTAGTACTCAATGAAGTTGATCTAGAGTAATTGTCTTTGATCCGTTTACCTTTTTTATATGTTTGCTTGGAAATCATGAAATATAATTCAATCTTTCAGTAAAAGAAAAAAAAAGAAGAGAAACAACAAAGGCGATTGCCATGTAAATGGAGATCTGCATGAATGTCCATCTAAAATCAGTCTACGTGTACTTATTTCCAGCAAAAGATGATTTAATGGGTTCTTAGCTAAAGCCGGTCCAATAGCATGATCGTCCTCCCTTAAATATAGGATTCGATTCCCACCTTTAATATTTGAGAGAGTTACTAGATTAACCCAAATTTTGAGTTTAATTACTAGATTGACTCACAAATAATTTGAGTTAAATGAGTTATTTTCATACCTAAAATACCCTTGTCTCATGTGTAAAAAAAAAAAAAAAAAATACCATTCATAAAAAATTCCAGCAATTTTAGAAAAATCTGTTATCTACTTAACAGATTTCTTTGATTATGGTTACGACAGACTTACAAAATTTTAGCAGATTTGTTTTCCTTGACAGATTTGTTTCCATTCAATCACAGACTTGAACAATTTGTGACAGACTTGAACAATTTGTGACAGACTTATTGTAATGTCTGGCTGATTCAATTTGTAAGTAGCGGCAGATTTATTATTTTCGGAAAAAAACTGTCATGTTGTGACAGATTTGCTTACTAAAAATTAATTACTAGATTGACCTCTAATGGTAGCAGATTTGTTCTATGTTATGACAGATTTTTATAATGTTACCATAAATCTGTCGTGTTACAACAGATTTGTTTTCAAAATATAATCTTTTGTGTTATGACAGACTTGTTTTATGTTATGACAGATTAAATTATATTACCACAAATCTGTCGTTTGATGGCAGATTTGTTAAATTAATGAAAGAATTGCTAGAATGACCTTATAATGTTTGTATGTTGCGACATATTTGTAATTATGAAACCCTTTCATGACAGTTTTTTTTTTTAATTTCTGGCAGATTTTTTTCCTATAATAATATTTATAGTGGTGACAGTTTTTTTTTTTTAATTGTAATGACAGACTTATTAGACCAGTTACCATATTTACCAATAAAACATTAAATGTCGACATCTAGGGTTTTTGTGAAAAAGCGTGGCCTCCATTGTTTTCTTTTCTCCAACGTGGAGCTGTTAGGTTTTATCTTTTTGGGGTTTCTTTCGATTTCATCATATTTTTCCTATTGGGGTTAAGCAAATTACGTATTTTTTTTTAGTTTTTTCTCTCAATTTTGGGTTCTTCTTCTCGTGTCTGGGTTTAGAGAAAAACAATGTCACACAGCAAAGGCGATGGATTGGATATGGATCAGATGATTGTCGTATGTGGTAGTTGGATCTATGAAAAAAATCAATGGTTATTTGTTGTTGATAATGATAGGGGTTGTCGTATTGTAGAAGGTAACCGTCAAACCAGTTATGCTGATTGCATTCAAATGGTGTATAAAGATTACAGGCTGGATCACAGAGAATATGATGTCGTGTTGAGCTACAAGCTTTCGAAGGTGTTGTTGTAGAACTTACCTGGTGATACACCTCCGGTTATTATTGGTAATTGTCGACAATTACACAATTTTTTGGGTCAACTGAAGAGGGAAACAGTTAGACTTTGCGTTGAAGTGAAGAAGAAAGTATTGGTTGAATCAAAACAAAATTACAAAAAACGAGCAAGAACCATGAACGATTTCGTCAATGAAGATGACGATTTTAAGAAGGCATTGAGTGATCAATATGTTGATAGTAAAGAAGACGAAGACATTGACGATGAAGAAACGAGATTCGATTACTGTGACGATTCTGATGGTACAGACTCCGATGATGAAAATTTTACCTTGTATGGGATTCCTCCAGAAGAAGAAGAAAAACCCAACGAATTGTTACCATTGAAGAAAAGGAGTTCAGAGATTTTTATTGAAGAACAAAAGGAAGATGCTAATTTCTTGAAATTAGACTTGTCTTGTGTCAATTTGGCTATTGGTCAATCTTATGAAACGAAAGAACATTTGGAGACGCGATTGAAGATACTAACTGTGGTACAAAAGTTTGATTTTTATGTTGATAAGTCGACACCATTTTTGCTGATTGTCAAGTGCTGGGTAAAAGGCTGTACGTGGAGGGTGAGAGCTACAACATCAAAGGATTACCCAAAGTTTCACGTCCGTGTGTTTATTTCACAACATACATGTTCAGTGACAGAGCGTTCTTCACGTGCCCGACAAGCAACTCATGATATTCTTGCTTCGTTGTACAAGGATTTTGTTGGTGGAGTTGGGCCCACAGTATTGCCAATGCATGTTGCTGAAGCGTTGAATAAACGCTTTCAGATCAAGGTAAAATAGTGGTAGCTATTTTTAAATTTTTATTACATATTCAATTTGATTCACCTAAACAAATAATATTTTGTTTTGGATAGATGGATTATTGGAAAGCTTATCGGACGCTAAGGCATGCTCGCGAATTGGTTAGGGGTAGTCCTGAGAGTGGTTACGAGCAGCTACATACTTACTTGTACATGCTAAGGAGGGCAAATCCTGGTACTTATACGTGCCTTGATGTTGACGAGACCAATCAATTTAAGTACTTGTTTCTAGCCTTTGGAGCAAGCATGAATGGATTTCCTTTCATGAGGAAAGTTGTTGTCGTTGACGGGACATTTTTACAGGAGAAATACAAAGGGACACTTCTGACGGCAACTGCGCAAGATGGTAATTTTCAGATTTTTCCTATAGTTTTTGCCGTGGTTGATACAGAAAATGATGAATCATGGGACTGGTTTTCAAGCAACTCAAGTGTGTTATTCCAGATGACGAGAGCCTTGCAATTATTTCGGACAGGCACAAATCAATAGGAAAAGCAATCGCTGCGGTTTATCCAAAGTCTAGCCGGGGAATATGTACATACCATTTTTACAAGAATGTATTGGTTCGTTTTAAAGACCGGGAAGCATTTTGTCTGGTTAAGAAAGCGGCGAATGCATTCAGACAAGTCGATTTTCAGACAATATTTAATCAGATTGAAGCGTTGAATCCGCTTCTTCATGATTACCTTGAGAGAGCTGATGTGCGACTATGGACACGTGTATATTTTCCTGGTGATAGGTACAATTTGCTTACAAGCAACATTGCAGAATCAATGAATAAGGTGATGTCACACGCTAGGAGTTATCCTATTGTTGAACTGTTAGAAACCATTAGATCCATGATGACTAGATGGTTTGCAGATCGAAGGAAAGATGCATTAAAAATGACAACATCTCTAACACGTGGGGTAGAGAAAATTCTACAGGTATTACTTACTCCTCCTCAAACATTTGATGCTACATGTATATATGTTTCACTAATAACAATCTTTTTTTGAACAGAGTCATATCTCCATTAGTAGTGTTAAGAAAGTCTTCCCTGAAAATCAAAACATAAGAGTGATTACAATGACAAAGTTACATTATGATATTTGAAGATAAATTAATTGTCAAGTCTTACTCGTCATCTGTCTCTAGGAAATCATACAATTGATGAATTTTCTCGTCAGAAACATGCATCATGTGATCAGGTATCGAGGAAGAAGGTTCTCCATCCGTAATGATGCGCTTCACTGTAGAGTTACCAAGAAACGGGTACTTTTGAGAACCAGCCAACTGTGGCACTCTTTTTCCCACATTAACACCCTCATCTAGATCCTTTAACTTCTCTACCATTGCTGTCAATGTTGCATCAAGTTCCTTATTAGCTTTCTGCAGTCCAGGATCCGAGTATGTGTCTTCAGAACTTGAAACCATTTTCAGAGCTTCTTCTTCAACTTTGTCAGTGATATCTACAACATCGTCTTCTTGGGTAGTAGATTTCTTCTTCATCTTATTACCAGCCTTAGAACCGTCTTTCTTAACAGCCTCTTTCTTCACCACAGCCTTCAAACCCTGGTTCTTAGCAGCTTTTTCTTTCACTGCAGCTTTCACCAGAGGCTTTGAGACTCCTATCTTGCCAGCCTCTGTAGCTTCTTCTTTCAGCGGAGCCTTTTCAGACTTTTTCCTCTCAGCCTTTGAACCATCTTTCTTTTCAATTAAGAGAAGATCTCCAGATGTTTCACCTTCTTTCTTTACTTTCTTCTGAACAGTATAAGTTTTCTTCACCACTCTTTGAACAGGCAAACCTTCCACTGAAGATGGCTTCTCCTCTACTTTCCAAGACTGCAAAAAATAATAAACGTTATCAAAACAGTATTTTCATTCACCATTTTGCTTAATAAGATCAACAACTTTAAAACTCACCAAACTATAACTTGCAGGAGATTTACTCGATGCACCTTCATCTTCATTGTTGATGGAATTGGCGACTTGGGCAGTAGGTATTGAAGCTGGTTTTGCTTGTTTCAGTTCCTTCAAATCAGTCTCGACTGCTACAATCCGTGAGTCAAAGGTATTCTCCAAGTCATCAATCCTACTACTCAGATTCTTACCCATGTCTACAATACTCCCATTCATTTTTTCCATCATCAATAAAATATCAGAGAAGCCTTTCTTGTCATCCTTATCAACCTACAATCAGTAAGATATTCAGATTTTTTTTTTAAAAAGTTGAAGCACAATAAGTACATTACTATAAAACACAACGAATCAGGAGTAGGCATGAAAACATAACCTGTATATCTTCTGAGACTATCTACTCGTCTTCTTTTAGAGTTTTGACTCTTTCTTCGCCAGAAAATTCAGCCTTTTTGATCTTTTCCCCTTCCGTGTGATACTACCTTCTTCATCAACAGTAGCTTTTACTTTCCGTTTCTTCTTAGACACACCAAAAGCTGGCACACCTTTCCAAGCATCTAAAGCCAATCGATTATGGATGGTGTCTTTTATCAAGTTGTCTAGTGCTGGATCCTTATCATCCTCTGCATTACTCCATTGAGGGTACATGTTTTCTTCAGTTACAGAAATCATGTGTCTTACACGCACCTATATACAACATACAAAATGTTAAATAAAAACTGCAGCTTAAATTAATAGGTTGGTGTTGTCATGACACTAAAAAAAAAAAAAAAGACTGCACCTTAAGTTTGTGTAAAACAGTCATAACACTTCAATAAAGTCAGATTCTAAATTTCACATTGCAGAGAAAGTACATGAAAAAGACACATAAAGAAGTTACTGCTTTGACACATAAAGAAACAACATTTAAAAGATCAAGAACTAACCTGCCCATGCAAAGTTTTCTCGTTTTTAATGAATTCTGTTAGGTCGATATCCTTCCGAGTTGACTGCCAATCAAGAAGTGGAATACCAGTCAAGATAGGCCTTCTCAACCCATAACCCTCTCCTAATCCAGGGAAACTCTCATACACCCACATAAGCAAAGCGTGAACGCATCCTTTAATAACAAAACCCTCTTTATTAAAGTCAACTGTCTTAACCGATTTAAGTAGACATTCAAAAGCCACTCGTCCCCACGGATATTTCTCAAAACTCACTGGATCAAGAACTCTTATAGCACTAGACAAAGGAAATCTAGATCCATGGTGCACTCCATGTATTGCCACTGATAATAAACACAACCTACCCACCATCATCCTCTCCTTTAAGTCCCATGCTTTGCTAAGATCCATCACAGTTCGCAACTCATTGAACTTTGGACCTTCTGAGATTGGTACTTTCATTGCCTCCCATAGCTCACGGTGATCAGCTTCAAACTTTTCAGACGGGTCAAATGGATCGTAATTCAGTCCTGTTATAGCAGCAAACTCATTTAAAGAGAACCGGACTGGTCTACCATCAATCATAGACCATATCTCATGAAAGTTATCCACTTTCAACTGATTTGTGAGGAATAGATGTACTTTTTTGGCAGCCCATGTGTACTCTAGTTCAGCTAGCTTGATAAACACACCTAGTGATGACTTCTCCAATTCATCCCACACATCAATACCTAATCCTTCTCTGATTTGACCAATCTTGGACAGATAACAATTGTGGTTCATGCTTCTATGTTGCAAAGGTGATTTTCCTTCTGCATATAGACGAGGAGGATATTTGAAGACATTACACGAAGACGCCATTCCTGAAGATTATCAAAATAATAAATCAGCATATAAGAGGATTCATACAATCAACTAATAAACAATTTAAAACAAATCTGATGCAAAACAAATTTATATCAAATGAATTTATCCAAAAAAGGTGTCATTAAATCTCTAACCTTGGATCACAATAACAGTGGCTGTAACGATCAGTTTTCATATCAAGATCAATAGATTTAGCTAATAAACTAATAGCATATAAGAGGATCAACATAATCAGCTTCAAAATCATGCCACAACATTAACTAGATCTTGAATCACCATATAAGAAGTACAAAAGGTTCAATTTAAATACCATCAAAACCAAAACATGTTAGAAACTAATGACTTTATCCAAAAGTCTGTCACTTACTCTCTAAAATAGGAAAAACTGTGGCAACTACGATCAATTTTCATCTGAATAAAATCGCAATTGGCAGGACAAAAGCCGAGACAAAAAAAAATCTGCGACTATCTTACTAAAGAACCATAAATCTGTAGCAAAAAAAATCCAAATTCATATCAAGCACATACCGGAATAAAGAAGTATTTTATGAATTCGATTGCAGATGTTACTGAAGAGGAAGATCTGCAACAAAAAAAAAAAAACTTGTCAATCAATATTGAAAATTGAACAGTGAAATAGAAATTTCTTGAATAATTTTCCTTATAAAAAACGATGATTTTGGAATCATTCCTTACCAACAGAATGAAGAAACCGGTGAATGCGACCAGAGATGCAATTGAGGAGGACGATCTGAAACAAACAAAATTTGTGGCAATTCAATTGAAAATTGAAATAAAATTGGAACCGAGAACTCAAAGCTTCACCAAGAAAAAACGAACCTCAACAACGGCGGATCGTAGAGATGGTGTTCTACGGCGTATTTGGCAGCTCCCCTCGAAGTCGGGGTGACGAACAAAAAAGATGTGGGACCCTCGAAGCCGTGAGAGAAGCAATCGTCCGTATCTGGGTCCTCTCCTCCAAGCTGCGGTGACAAACAGAGAAGCCTCAACGCCGTTTATGTGGCCGGAGAAGCAGAGCAGTCACCACCGGAGATTTCTGAGCGGAGGATTGAAGGAGATACGGCTAGGGTTTAATCTCAAAATCGACAAAGGATTAGAGGAAGAAGCACTCGCAAAGCAGACCCACGGAGACTCTAGCGTCAGTGGCAAACGAAGATTAGGGTTCCGGTGAGTCGCCGGAGATGACGGGACGACGGAGAAGTGGTACAAAGATGAATAACTCGAGATGATGGGATATTAATAAAAATGAATAACTCGAGATATTAGGGTACAAAGAAGATTTTTTTATTTATTTAATTTTAATTTAATTTTTATAGATTTTTTTTTTGGTAGAAATAAAAACAAAATGGGTTTTTGGTCTTTTTACACAAAATTTGTGTTATTCTAGTTAGCCACAAATATTGGGTGTTAATCTAGCAATTATCTTCAAAATTTGTGTCAAACTGGGTAATTTTATGTTAATATTTTGGAGATTTACGAAAAAGCAAAATAATAACCTCTGTTTTTTTTTACCCTTTCAAAAATCTATCACCTAAAACTAGCCTCACAAGTCACAACCGTATAAAACAAGTCAATTGTTTGATTTTAATTGCCTCGTAGATAAAAATAGAATCATCATTCGATTCCCACCTTAAATATCTAAATATGTTGTATGAACCGTTGATTCTAAATTACCTATTTAAGGACCTAAACCAAAAATAAATAAGAAGAAGCATACAACATTTTAGCAAAACTAAATTGTTTCCGATTGAGTTATATTTTTCCATCAGCTAGTAGATTAATATATCAGACATGAAGATCATTCCATTGATGTCCATTGCATTGGTCATAATACTCTTGACATCATTCCCGGCTCCCATCAAAGCTGTCCGTTTGAGTAGTTGCGAACATGAGTTTTACACATGCAGAGAAAAATTTAGGAAAGGAGTCGGTCAGGATTGTTGTTATAATTTCATGGGATTAGAAATAGGGAATAAGTCCCCATGTATGTGTTTGTTTATGAAGTACCCTAAGATGAAGCAACCTGCTCTCGACTTTTTTTTAGCTTGTGGTTTTAAAAATTATCCTCTCGATCAAGCTCTCTCTATTTTCTGTAAGTAAAACTCTCAAGAGATTTTCAAAAAATCCCCACAAAACATAGTTTTTTTTTAAATACTACTATATGTTGTCAATTTTTAAAAATACCCCATTGTTACCATCCGGGTTCAGACCTGGTTTTTCTATAATTTAATAAAGTTTCTATTTCATGTTACACTATATCATCCATAACCGCGACAAGCGGCCGCCACAAAGTATTACTCCTTTATTTAGCATGTAATGACTCGACCATTTGTGGATGTTGGAATCTTCACTCAATTATTTATTGAGGAATTAGGGTTCTCATTCCCGAGAAATTAATTATGTCGATTGCTTAAGCGAAAAGAAACGAAAGAGAAAGCGGTTTTATTGCGTAATAGAGTTTAGTACAAAAGCTTTTCCGTCTTCCTTACAATATATTTTGTTTCCTTTTTATAGAGTTCGAGCCTAAGACGTTACACTCTTTTAATCGAAAAATCACATTAAAAACCTTCAAAGTGGCAACCACTTACATTTTAAACCTTCAATATATTGAACTGACACAGTAAACCATCAAAATGACAATTATGTTACTATAAACCTTCACACTGACATTTGTGTTCGCTATCCATAGAAATTCAGGAAAAAAAATTGATTTCATCAATAATACTATTTGTTTTTCGTTATAAATAATGGCGTGGCTTTAATAAGTAATTTATTTTAATAAAAATTAATCATAACTAATTTTTCTATTTATCATCTCTACAATAATTATTTGAGAAGTAGAAACGCACCATATTGAAAGTTAGGGCATTGGAGGCATGTGGTTAAAAGTTAGAATGATTTGTCCTAAACACCCTTAATGAATTGTTCTTCTCGAAATTTCTCCTTCTTCGTAATTAGGGGTATATAAGTCTAATCGTGTGTTGATCTCTATAATAATGTCCTAAACACCCTCAATTCGAAAATTTTTGTTCTTAGTTGTTAAGGGTATATAAGTCTAATCGTGTTTTGTGATGATTAGTCTTAATCACCCTTAATTTTTTTTATTTTATAGTATGATCGTTGGGGATATGGAGGTCATAATATCTCGACTTTAATGATTATGGAATCTTAGCTTAAATTTATTTGTTAATTTTTTGGATAATTCTATAACTTAGCAGTTAAAATTCGTTTTTGTTAGTTTTCTGATTTTGTTTCTAATTAAAAAGTTAAATTTCTTAAGATAATGATTGATGTTTGCCCTAATCTTAAAGCTATATATATTGTTGATCGGCCAGAGGATTAGGTATTATTTTTCTGTGGCCATTAGATAGTTTTCACCGTTATGGTTTTTTTATATAGCTACTACGATTCTGATGAATCGAGTTGTTTGTCATGCAAATATTGTTTTCATGGACCTTTAAAGGTCGTGTGCATATTGTTTGTGTTGTTTGTTTTATTTTTTTGCATTATTCGATGATTTATTGTTTTGCTAATTTGGTGTTTTTGGTGTGTGTTTCAGTTTTGTATAACGTGGGAGGTTCCATCGACAAAGCTCTCTGACGAAGGTGGTGTTGACGAGCAAAGAGCGAGGTTTGGGGAGGTACTTCTATAGTTTTAATTTGTATATTTTGATATTTATTTACCCATATACATTTATGTTTTTTTTCCTGTTATCGTATATACTTTTATATGCGATTTTATTGCGTTTTATTTTTTAGTATTGATTTATAATTAAATTGTCAAATAGTTTTGAGTTTATGTGCAAGGTTTGACATGTTATTGTTTGATTTTCATCTTACCGTGATTTTGAAGGTACTCGATGAACTCATATCTCGGTTTGTGTCGGTTTATTGGAAACAGGTATTTCTCTTATTTGTATCTAATATGTTGGTTATTGTGGATCGGTTTTAGTTTGATATTAATTTTCTAACCTTTAAATGATGATTTGGCTTTTGTTTTTTGTATATATATTTCGCGATAATCAAATGTTACGGGTTATTCTTATTTCGTACCGTTGGCTTAGGTAACCGCTGATGTTTCCTTCTCCCGAAGATGCACGAATGATATGTTTTATTTTAATAAGGTATTTTGTCGAATATTGTGTATTTATTATGTAACGTAATAATCGTTTTATGTTTAATTTATATATTTGTTTCTCTGATGTTTTAGACCACACGGAATTGGCGTAGAAGATTTGTTGCTCCGTCGTGTTTTACAGATCGCGTGGGCTTTTGTAAGCATGTATGTTTATTCTCTTATTGTCTTATGTGTCATGACTTGTATATATAGACATCAGAATATCTTACCATTCTATAAGGTATGATTTTAATTGTTTCATTTGTTTGTAAAGGTTTTGAGTGGGCTGAAGTATTCATTACGACCGAATATTTTGAAAGAGGTATGTTGTGTGTAGTTTACGTATTTGTTAGATCCTATGTCCTATTATTATAGATGTCTTCGTGTTTTCTAAATTATTTGTTTGTTTTCTATTGTCGACTTATTTTTGGTTTTTTTTTTTTTTTTTTTTTTTGATGTAGAGGACTGAGATTGGTAGCAAAGCTAGGAGTTACAGCAGTATCTATTTGTTGTTTAGTTATATTGCTAAGGGTAGTGATGTATCTGTTGATAAATACGGATCATACCCTTTGGTGTTTGGTATTGATCAAACCGTACCAAATTTTGGATCGGGGCCTATATTTGAAGACTCTGATGATGAGTAATTATTTTATTTGAATTTGTTGCTATTTATTTTGGCTTCTATATATTTTATTTAGTTAATGATTAATATTCTGTTTTAAAAATTTATGTCGATCTAACTCATTATATCATATTAGCGATGGTTCGAATTATTCTTATTGGCGTTATCTATCTTAATATGGTGTGAGTTTTGTTTTGTGTATAATCTAGAGATTCACATAGTTATTAATATTATTTTGTTGCTATTCTTATGTTTTAAATAGTTATTAGGAAAAAGATATTTTTTAAATTTAAAAATTTGTGGCTATGACTGCTTAGTTCAATTTCCACCGTGTATGTGCACTGTAAACAATTGGTTCATTTATTTCGAGATTTTCTATCTCTCTCTGATTCCTAAAAGAAAACTGAGGGTCTTGGGCGGTGGTTTCGTTCAAAGATGTCCGAGCAAATCTACCTTTCTAATCTTGCTCGAGGTAGGACGGTTAAGTACGTTCGGGTGAAGATTCTGAGTCTTTGGAGGGTTCGCATCTACGGATTTAGGTGGAAAACAGAAATGCTTCTTGCCGACGAGCAGGTGCGTGTGTCTTTGTCGTTTTTTCTTTTGATCGGTTAGTTTGTTGATTTTGGGTGGATCTACTAGATTATTTTTATAGTTTTGCTTATTTTATTATAAATCTTTAAGGATTATTTATCTTTGGTTTGTGATTTGTTGTTTAGTTGTGTTAAGAAATATTTGATTTTTGTTGTTTTGTATGTACCTAGGGGACAAAAATTGAGGGTACAATCGGTTGTGGTCCTTTCCATAACGTTGATATGAGGGAGTTAAGGGAAGATGCGTGGTATACTATTTCTGACTTTGTTGCTTCTGTTCCGATCCGGAGGACCCCGAACACACTTCACCCTTTCCATATCAAGTTCCACAGTGATACAAAGATGACATTGATTTATAATCTATACTCGCTCAATTTTTTTGAGTTTGCAAAATATTCTGTCATTAAGAGGAGGCTTTTGGAGGCAAATCGCCCTTTGGTGTGTCACATTCTTTTAATTAGCTAATCTCATTTTTGGTTTCTATTATTGTTTGAAGTATCTTTAGTTTTTTATTTGTTATATGTTCTGTGTTGTTAGTAACCTCTTATGTCTCTATTGGTATGATTTGTAGTGATATGTGTTCTTTTTGTGAGTTTGCTAGATTTATGTGGAGTTGTGGTCTATGTGTCCGCAATTAAAAGGATGACTTATGTTCCCGGAGAGTATGATGCAAGTACTGCATGCAATTATCTATATTTCCGTCTCATGGATCAGAAGTAAGTCTATGAATTTGATTTTGTTTTGGTGCTATATTTAGTCCATGGTTATTCTTGGTTTTTTTTTGTGATTATGTAGAGTTTATTTAAAGACTGTCACTGATCTTAGGTGTTTTTGAAACGGTGATTAATAAAACAGAGGTAGGGAGCTGCCATGTTTTGCGCTTGGTCATTATGCTGCTGATTTTATGAATGTGTGGACAAGCCGAGGCTACCAGGCTTCATTCCGTTATCAACCTGTTTTCTGTGTGTTGCGTTTCTGGAAAGTCGATGAGTTCATGGGTATGCATTTGGTGTATTGATGTCGAATCTATTATAGATAATATATATAAAGGGCTTATTCAAATTGTGTTGATGTGGCTATAGGTGAACCTTCTATCTCCACCAGAATTGGTTGTTCTAAGATATATCTTGAGCCAACATTACCGGAGATCAAGGACTTGAGGATGATGTAAATGATTATTGTGATTTTTTAGTGTTTATATATGTAGTTTGATTTTGTTATGGATTCAAATTTATTATTTTGTTTAATTTAATAAATTTAATTCTCAGGTCTGTTTTCATAGCTAGGGTAACATGGGCTATTGAAGAAGGTGAGGATTGTGATGACGCCGGTGAAGTTGTTGATCACAATTTTTAATGATCTTGGTGTAAATCAAGAATTGTATCCCTATTTCCGTAGTGTGCATAAACATGGATACCCTCTTCTGTTGGTTTAATTTCTTTTTGTAAAAATCTCTTCTTCTTGTGTTATGTTATTATGTCATGTTGAGATATTTATTTGGGCTTTGTAACAATTATCTTTTGTGTTCGAGTTTTGAATATGTCTTTATCTTTAGATTCGTTGAGGTTATCTAAACTACTTTATAGATTTTCTAATTATTTTATATTGTAGATTAGCTTGTGGTAGAGATTATGTCAGATTTTTGATGTATGACTTGTGTTGTCATATCTTGCATGGTTTGTAATAATTGCACAGCCGAAATATGGATATTTGCTGTTTCCAATCATCAAATCTTCTGAACGGATAAAAACATTTTTATTTAATTATTGATTATTCAGTAATCGATGTTACGTTAGATTGATTTCTATATTAGTTGTAATATACTTCCAATTCCACTCATTAATTCACGCTGCTACTTCTAAAAAAAAAAACAGAGAAAAAAAAACTCTTCGGTTTCTTGCTTCGTCTTTTCGGATTATCGAGATTTCTTATTGAAGTATCTATAACCAGTTATCAATTTTAGTTGTTTCCTTCACCATGGCTTACTTCCATGATGTTTCGATTTTGCGCCCTTGTATTACGGGTTGGCACATACGAGTGAAGGTTCTGCGCATGATTACTGTTTGCATAAATCCTCGGAATGCTCTCCGTTTGGTTCTGGTGGATGATAAGGTACTTTGGTTTTGTTCTGTATAGCTTTGATTTTAAAATGCTAATTCGTGTTAGTTACTAAACAGACTATGTCGTGTGTCTAGGGTTTTAAGATCGATTGTTGGATTAATAGTGAATATGCGAAACATTATGCTGAGTTTTTGAAGGAAGATCGATGGTTTTCTTTTACGGAGTTTCGTGTTCTTGAGAACTCTGATAGGGTCAGGCTTACCAATCATCATTTCAGAATGTCTGTCTTTGGAACGACTGTCGTTCTTCCCGCCGATCCACCATCGACTGAACCCCGTGACTCCTTTACTCCGTTCAGTTCGATAATTGACGGAACGGTTGACGAGAGTGTCTTGATTGGTAAGTTATATATAATGCTCATTTTGTTTGTTGTGTTTGGAAATACCTGTCTGAATTATAGTTGTGTCTGTTTCTTAACTAGATTTGATCGGGGTTTTGTCTGATGTTGGTGAATTGGTGAATGTCGGGACAAATCCATCAGATCTCACTGGCTTCAGACTGAGCTTTCGGATTCGTGGGCCTTGGTTAGTAAATAGATATTTTCCTCCTTTGTGAATTTTGTCTGGGTATTGTCCTGTTTGGTGTTAAATGTTAATTATATCATTTTTATTTTTGTTGTTTTGTTTGTGTTTTCTTGAATAAATATAAAGCGGGAATGCTATCGATGGTTTGGTGTCGGGACGCTCAGCGATGGAGTTCCGAAAGCACTATGACTTGTGTGTTTCGAAGCCTTTGGTCTGTATTATGCGTCTGTGGAAGGTAGACAGATATTTCGATGGACCAAAGAATGTTAGGATTGTTAACCAGGGGCTGATTTCTAAGGTTTTGCCATATCCTGATGTTCCTGAGGCTGATGAATTTTGCATTATGTCGGTAGTCATTTCCTATATTCATTATTATTATTATTTTTTTTTTTTGTTTTTATATCTGATTTTTTGTTTGGCTGCTTTGTCTTAGGTCTTAATGTGTTGGTGAGACAAGTGATTCGAACTAGGACATTAACGGTGGATGTGTAGTGTGATTCGTCTGGACGTTGCCCGTGTGACTCTTTTGTGAATATCGGAAATGTTAACTGTTTGTTTTTGGTTTTGTACTCCGATCATCTTGGTTTGTATGAATATGAACTTAGAATAATATTCTCCTTTATGCGGTATTGATATATTATCGTATTGACATATGATAATCTTCTGTTTTTATGAATGATGGTATGTTTTGTAATTAGTTTCAACCATGGTCGCTAGATTTAAACGGTCATATATATAGATAGATTACATATATATATATATATATATATATATATATATATATATATATTTTTAAAAAATATATATAGATAAAAGGTTGAATTTATTTTCGATAATATTTGATAGTTTTCCGTTTTAGTGAAGATTTTATTTATGATAGATTCTGTTTTAGTGGAGATTTATCCAATCATAAGTAAATTGTTTTGATAAAAAAAAGGTAAATTGTTTTATTTAGTATGTTGATATTGTTCAATTTCTATATTTTATATTTGTGAATCTTCCTAAACTAAATACTCGCGTATATATATTATACTTGATATATATATATATATATGTATAATAAATAATATTCTCGCACTTTTCTTTATTCCGCAAAATTTGTTTCTATTATGGCTCATCTTCTCTCTAATGCCATCAGGAACTCGATTCGTAAAAGAGAATGTTTTTTTAGTGTTTCTGATTTGAATCCCTTTGTTCATGAGTGGAAGATTAAAGTTAAAATACTAAGAAAGTTTTATTTGTATGAGATGTTGGAACTAATATTGGTGGATGAAAAGGTAAACTAATGTATATTGGGCTTTGTCTTGATCTGTATCCAATCTAATGTTTCTTCGTAATTTTCTGGTAATCTATTATTTATCGATTGACATGCCTTTTTTCATTTTTTCGTCTTAGGGTCAAAAGATTCATGCTGTAATAAACAAGGAGTATGAGGATCGGCGCACTTCCAAAATTGTTGAGGGCAATTGGATAAGTATAACTAATTTTGATTTGGTTCCTGTTACAGGAGCTTTTAGACCGGTTCCCCATCGTTTTAAGATTGTATGGAACTCAGGCACAACGATTAAGGACATTCGACCGTTGTGTTCCGCTGATTTCTTTTCGTTTGTCGCTTTCGAGGATATCAAAAGTGGTTCTTTGGACCCTACTTTATGTGTTGGTAATATCAAATTTTCTTATTGTTAATGTGTTTAGTGTAATTAATAATATTTTATCATGTGTTGATGTAGGAGATTGTTTTGCTTTTCGTTTTAATATTATCGTGTGCAATTTGATATGTAGATCTAATTGGACGTGTCGTGAGGGTTGGTAATGGAAGAGAGTCCGGCCCACCTGCTTCTGATTGGAACGAGCTATTTTTGGAACTGGAAAACGAAGAGTGAGTTTCTTTGTTGTTAAATATTTTTTTTTACTGTTATTGTGTGTTTTGTTGTGGATATATTTATTTATATATATTAATATATAAATATTTATATCACTCTGGTCTCAAGGGGAGAGCGTTTGTAGTGTCGTTTACCAAATGAATACTCGAATGCGTTCTTTAACGAATGGAGGAATTGTCTTCATAACATCATCATATGTGTATTGAGGTTCGCGAGGCTAGAAGTTACTCGAGGTAATTCGATTGACATTTCCTGCATGTCATTTTTATTTTTCTGTCGTGTGTTGGATTTAAATATATTATTTATTTGTGTTCAATTTATTTAATGCGTTATTGTTTTTTTGTTTATTCTTTGTTTGGTTATTAGATTTCTGGAGAGCTACCACTGTATACACATGTACCAGGATTTTGCTAAATTATCGATGTGTTGAAGTTACAAGAATGAGGGATGTGTTTTACGATAGAAGGGAAGCGGACGATTAGTTTTCAAAATGGATTTTGTATGCTTTTGGCTTCACATTTATTACTAATGATTTCTTATTCTGGCTTTGGCATTTTATTCGAACGATTTGGTTTAAGTTCTTAATGTTAGTAGTTGGTGTATTCTTTTATGCAAACGAATTAATCGTCATACTTTATCATAAAGTTAGTTAGTAAATTGCTTTCTCTCTCTCTCTCTCTTTTCGGCCCGTTATCACGCATGTGGTCCTAATAAAGTGGATTTGGAAGATGCAAATATATATGACTAATTCAAAATTTATATAGTGTTCGTGGTAAGATTTGTATATATATATATTTTTTTTGGGTTAGTAATTGTGTACCACCTACTTTTTATTTGCTTACCTTCTTTTGTTCTTTTTATAGATGTTGTTGGTAAGGTCGAGAACGTGAGTGAATTATATTTTGTTCCTTTAGTCGGCTCCTCCGGAGGATGTTTTGAAATCTTATTTGATTTGCGTAATTCAGAGTATGGTGTATTGTTTCTATTCGCATTTTTTAAAAAATGGGATAGTAACAACTCAACGATTTCGATAAACCTTAACTTTATACGATTGACATTATAGTACAGCAGCAATATTGCCCAGTGATGATATTGGTTTGGAATCTAGCATTCCTACAGTAAGCAATATATTCTGATAACAGAAAAAGATAGAATATCGAATCTATTATATTCTGATTAATACAATAAAGTAAGATTTCTATATTATAAGATACTGTTATGAGATTTTTAAAATAAAATATAAGATTGTTTAGGCCGATGAAAATATAAGATTAGGGATATTAACAATATCAATTTATGCGGAAAAATAAGTTGCTTTTTTTAAAATGTGATAGTAACAAATCAACTGTTTCGATAAACCTTAACTTTATACGATTTACATAATGGTAAAAATAGCAGTTTTGTCCAGCGACAATATCGTGTGGCTATCTAGCGTTTCCATGGTGAGCAATATATTCCGATAGCATAAAAGGATATTATATCGAATTTATTGTATTCGTTTGAATCTAATTAGGTAAAATTCCAACGTTATAAGATACTGTTATGGCATTTTTTAAATATAATGTTAATTTGCGTAGACCGTGAGACCAATGAATATCCCTGACATTATTTATTAATTATTAACCTCCTTATTTGGGTATAAATAAAGGTGCGCGTGTCCCCTAAACGATCACCTCTTGATCGATTAGATAGCATTCTCCCTGTTTCTTTAGTCGTAAAATGTCTCAAAATTCCTCACACGATATCACAAGTGACGTAGACCAACCGGATGTTTGTGTTGATTTTGCTGACTTAGGCCCCAGCATGGTTACTATGAGGGTTAAGGTGAGAATTATTAGGAGGTTCGTGTGTCCTGCGTATGGCGCTAGGTTCGTGGAATTCGTACTGGAAGATCCAAAGGTACATAATTATATACTATCATCAAAACGTTTATACTGTATGTATACTAATTAGTCCTTTATTTGTTTCATTAGGGTCAAAAGATACATGCTGTAATTGGTGGGGACGTCGCGCAACGGTTCTCATCTATCCTCATAGAAGGCAATTGCATAATTTTATCCGACTTTGTTGTACGAATGGCTCTCGGAAGGTTTAGACCGTCTTCGCATAGATTTCGACTTGGTTCAAACGCTCTCACTTCGGTCAATTTAATAAGGCCTTTCTCTCAAAGTGATAATTTCCATTTCGCGAAGTTTAGTGATATCAAAGAAGGACACCTAAATCCTTGCTTCTGTGTTGGTAAGTGTTGTGCGTTACATCGTTTAAAGTATTTTTAATTTGGATTGTTTATCACCCTCTGTATATTGAAACGCACAGATTTGATTGGGCGCCTTCTGGTTACTTTTGATTTTCGACGATCGGAGTCGAATCGTGTTAACCATCGCTTTTTTTTTTCAGATGAAAGACCGAAGGTATGAATTAAATTCTTTATAATAATATTAAAACGGAACGGATGTGACTCATTTTCTTTTTTCGTGCTTAAGTGGTGTACGTTTAATTTTTCGATAGCCGGATGTCTTTGTTGATTCGTTTATGAATGAACGGAAGAAATGGATTGGTGATTTCCAAATTCTCATCGTCATATTCGCTAAATTGGAAGTCATCGAAGGTCCTACCATTGCATTGTTACAAATAATATTTATATAGATTTCCCTGTTTGTGTTAAACTCGAGTTATTTTATTTTATAGGCAACGTCACTGCTACTACAGCTTGCACGTGCACTCAATTCTTCTTCGATCATGAATGTCCTGAGTTTTTGGTGATGCGGAGGTTCTTTACCCGTAAGTGAGAACCGCTGATAGTATTGGTTACGGAGCTAATGTGCTGGTTTTATTTTTTATGCATTTATACTTGCATGTGTTTTAATTTTCACTTGGTTTTTTATTTTTATACAAGTTTTGTAGGCAGAAATGCCAAGATTTTAAATATTCCAGTGACGCAATTTATATATTTTATGTTGCCATTTTATATCTAAACGTAAGTGATTTATTTTAGCCAACCGTCCCGATGTGGGATTATATCGTACTATCGTTAGATATTTGAACGTCAACCTCATCTATCGTCGTTTTTGTTCACTCATGACAGACATAAATTATACATGATATTGATAAATATATGTGCATGCGTACAAGTATATGCATTAAAAATATTGATATATATACATATCGTAATTAATATAATGCTACTACTGTATACGTATTAAAACGTAAATACACTTGATAAATGAAAGTTATAACCATATAATGACGTCCATAATATGATATTTATGATCAATATTATTGTTATAAATCTATTTTCAATATAAGTTTGGTATGATTATAGAGATATATGTAATATATTCCTTTTTAATTCGGATTTCGTTAAAATATGTTAAAAGTTGAATATATCTAAAATGTAAGCTTACTTTGTTTTGATCTTTCAAAAAAAGAGATTACCATTATAAAGTAGCCCTAATTACTATTTGCTTTCGAACTCAAAATAGTATAAATTGTTGCGTCGATAGAAATTACGCTTCACGGTGTCTATACTATGGCGAGGATAAACTTATTTCATGACATGACGCGTTAAATTCTTGCAAGTATGACTGGACTCTACGCATATAAACAAATACCAAAAAAGAAGTCCATAATTCATATAAAATGTTTTATATATTATAATAATAAACTTTATATAGAGATACATAGATTCGTAATAATAATTGTTTCTTCACTCTTCTAATATCCCATGTGCCCGACAAGCTTCTTCGTATGTTGGGTAAACAATACCTCCGTGAGTCCTGACTTCTTCGTCACATGTAGGTCCTCTTAACATTCCTGCGAGCCTTTTCAAGTGACGATTGTTGTTAATCTTACGCGAAACATACATTACTCCTCCTCTGGGGGGTCCTCTTTTCCTTGGCCTAAATTGTTTTTTGGTCCTATCCCACGTGAAATGATTTGGTATTTCGTTGAATGTTAATTGTCTAGCCATCGAGTTGATTTTATTTAGATTCAACCATGCCTTGAACACTTGATCTTCGTCGTGATTATCACCCATGATTCGGTGCCTTATGATTTGATGTATAGGTTTTGTTATATATATAAATATGCTATAGGTTTAGGTTAGATGTCACGCCGACGTGGTGTTATATATAGGGCTCCTTAAAATATAAAATCGATAACATTTAAATATAAAATATTTTAGATAATATTAAACTTTATATATATGGTTTCCATTGTGAATATAAATTTTATATTTTTCCATTTGGCAATTATCTATAAAATTAGTTGATCGGAATGTATATATATTCCTTTATGGTATTTTTTGATTAAATAGTTATATGTTAACATGCCTTCATTTTGATAAGTTTATATCTTATTGTATCTTTCCGATTGTCAACTACAAAAAATATAAAATATTCTTAAGGTAAGTTTAAATTTTGATCCAATATACTGTCGTTCTATTGTGGATGTAAATTTTCTGTTTTTCGTTTGGCAATGTTATAGAAAAGTTAATGGAAATATCTATTTTGTTTAATAAAAAAATATTTTATTCTATTGTTAAATGTTAATATTCCTTTGCTGTGATAAGTTCATATCTTATTGTATCTTTCCGAACAATATCTACCAAATTTAACGATGGGGATTCGTTTTGTTTTATATATATAGTTTTGCGGTTGGTTCTGTTATACTAAAGTGTTTCCTTGCCTTCAGATGGCTCGTCCCCGAAGTTCCATCTGTGTATCTGATCTAATTCCTTCTATGAATGAAAGAATGATGGGAAGATTCATAATAATTAGAAGATTTCGTTGCTCTTCACGTTTGGACACGTTGGAGCTAATACTAGCCGATGAAAAGGTACCTCGAGGCTATATATTAAAAGCATGCAAAATCTATAAACGATTCTGATTCGTTACTACATGTTCTATCTGAGTTTTGATTTTTTAACCGTTCATTCGGTTGTTTCTAGGGTGACAGGATACAAGCTTCAATTGGTTTGGATTGTTTGGCTTATGATTCGAGTAGACTTGTCGAAGGAACGTGGATATTTATAAAAGATTTTGGCTTGGTCGACGCTGTTGGGTCTGTTAGGCCAACTAGGCATGCCTATAAAATTCTTTGGAATCTATCGACTTCTTTTAAGAGAACTGTGGTTACTGCTTCTGTTGACTATTTTAAGTTTGTACGTTTTGAAGATGTTCTTGCTGGTTTAGTCGATCCAAGTGTTTGTGTTGGTAAGTTTAACTCTTTTGTTTGGTATGTTCAGTAAATATTGCATGTGAACGTGATATTGTCGTCGTTTGTTTTGTGTAGATTTGATTGGTCGTCTCATGTGTGTTGGAAATTATGACGAGGATGAGGGAATGAATAGTACGTGGAAGCAGATATATTTGGAGTTAGAGAATGTTAGGTGAGTTCTAAACTTGGTTTATATATCTTGGCTGTGAGGGAATTTTGTGTAGTTGATTATAATGCTTTAAATATACCAGGGGTATTCGTATTCGCTGTCGCTTGCCGAAGGGGTATGCCACGAAATTTTTTTCTGGTCTGAAGACTTGTGCTGATAATACCATCCTGTGTATGATGCGATTTGCTAGACTAGAGCTTTCTCGAGGTACTTATTTAAACACTAATACATTGTGTACGTTTTTATTCGTTTAGTCATGATTTGTCTATTGATATATTAGGTGATATGAGGGCTACTACTCTGTGTACCTGCACAGAACTTTTATTCAATCCTTCGTGTGATGAAGCTTCGAGGATGCGTCTTGCTTTTGCTTCTGTGGAGAGAAAACTATTTTGAACCCTTGATTTCTTATAATACTTAGTTGGTGTTTGGTTTTTTTTTTTTTTTTTTTTTCTGATTCAAAAATATCTGTTATTCGACAGTTGAGTTTTTTTAAAATATCACGGTTTGCATCTTATTCCTTGACTATTTAATCGATTTTATATATATATGCTTATTGTCTAAATATCCAGTGAGCGTCAAATATACATACCAATTAATTGTTTTTATGTTGTGTCTTCGGAAAAATTTTGACATTCAAAATTACATCCGAATATTATCTTTTAGATAACTACAATATATACAAGATGCAATATTCGTGAAACGCGCATAATTTAAAAAATAGTATATTTTTGTTTTGATCGGATTATACGGAATATATATTGACATATTTTTTTACTCATTACTTTGATATGAAATATTTATCTTCAAATCTATGGGATATTGCTATATCTTATTTTATATTATCTCCAATTTCCGACATTATTACACAAGGGAGAATATTATGGTCTAAATTATTCAAGCGAACAAAACAAAGTGCCCCGTAGTGGTGGAATTGGTCAATGGGAAATTATTGTCTGATTCTTTGCAGGCTAAAAGATGCCCTGTTGGTTTGGATTGATGGTACTCGATAGGTCTTGTATTTCTATGCATGGTCAAAATCTATGCGTATCTCGATAATGTTTTTATCAGTTTTTTGTGGTTTTTCCGATGCAATGCATTGTAACGATAAATAAACAATGTAATTTTGCTTGCGTTTTAATTTGAAAATATGTATTTAAAAAAAAAAACATTCTTGCCTTATATAATTGGGAATTTTTTGGTTCATATTTGCAGCATATGGAAAAAATCTCAGTCACTAAAAAAAAAATGGATGAGCATGTCGACGATTTAAAACCGATTAAGCTTTGTTGGTCTATCCAAGTTAAGGTTCTTAACAAATGGCGTGAGAGATCTGAAGCCGGTTATCGAGCTTTACGCATGATTTTGTGTGATAAAAGGGTAATAGCATTTGTTTAAGATTATCGATGTTTATCGTATGTTGATGTTATGTTCTTATATACATTTGGCGTTCTGTTTTTATCATAGGGTTCTATGATTGAGGCTAAAATCAATTCCGAACTCATTACTGAGTATGATTCCGAGTTCAAAGATGGTGACTGGATATCTCTTCACCATTTTGAATTAGATTTGGTAACTGGGGATATGAGAACTACACGTCATGCTTATCGGATCAATTTTCTTCCTTCGACAATTTTGAATCTGATACCTGACAAAGACGATCTTCACTATACACTATATCCATCCTCTTTCCTTGACGTTTTGGATGATAAACTCATAAGAACTTACCTGATAAGTAAGTATATATAATATTGTTTGATTTTGTTCATGTATTCTGCTTTTTAATTTTTATTTTTCTTCTCTCTTTTTACCACTAGATTTGATTGGATATGTGGTTGATATCGAAGACATAAAATACTCTGACCCAAGTAAACGAAGCGCTGGTTATGCGATGACGTCTTTCAAAATTAAGGACGCAAAGTGAGACTTATTAATTCCACCTATATTCGTATCATTGCTACGTGTATAGGGGGGCTAATGTTTACATTTGTTTGTTGTAGCAATTATGTACTGCCGTGTGTTGCTATCGGAGATCTTGCTGAGCATTTTCACGATGAGTGGAAAAGGACTAGGAGTTCGCGGGTTGTTTGTGTTTTGCGGTGGTGGGGAGTCTATAAAGTTTCCGGTTTGTATCTAATTTATGTTTTGTTTATTTATAACGGCCGTTTGTCTGTATAGCTCCCGTAAAATGTTTTAAGCTGTACAATTCTGATAATTTAATAAGCTCGATGTAACGTGTTAATTCAGGATATATGGTTATCCAATCGGTTGGTAGATGCAGTCGTTTGGATCTTGATCCTGATATGCCTGAGGTTGCTGATTTCCGAGTAAAGTAAGAAATTTGATGTTAATTTTAGGTAATTCAGCATTTGGAGTTGTTTAGGTATGGTAATTGATTTATTATTTCAGTTGTAGGTCGTCTGCTTCGACAGGCTCTTCGCGGTATAGAGCCTGAGAGGAAGTTCATGTGTTCTGGAGAAGTGCTTGAAGGGGATGAACTTTGGATCTCCTGTTTAACTTAAATGTTTGTTGTTTTTAATTTCTATCTTTGTTGTTTCCAATTTTCTAAAAACGATCGGATTTGGATAATGGAAATCTTGTATGAAAATTAGGCTTTATCACTATAGCGTCATTCTTGACTCTGACTTTCTTGCTGTTCTGTTGTGTGTAGTGCAAAATTCACAAGCCAGTTTTATAAAAAAAAAAAGGCTGGTTCGGAGAGTGAATATGAGATTGACTGGGGGATACCAATTCAGCGTAATTGGTAGATGTTTATCGAAACATCGTGTCATCCATCTGTGCTATTACTTGCGCTAATATAATTGTAATAATCTATGGAACTGTGAACTGGAAGGAAACTATGTGGTTTCTTCTGTCTGATTTAGGATTTGAAATCGTACTGTTATCTTTTATATTTTGTTCTTGCTCTTTGTTGGATGTCGATCAGATAACTTTCCTCTTTGTTTTTTTTTTGGTGGGAGGTTTATTACTTTTCCTTTTTTTATTCGGTTTATTTTGCCACCAAATACGTTCGGATTGTTTAGACAACTGACAAACTGTTATTCCGTAGTTGGGCTTTGGCCCATGAACGTAAGATTCAGTAAAATGTTAATTTTTCACATGTATAAAATCTATACATTATAATGCTGAGATATCAATTTCACAAATAAACCGGATATTTATCAACAATAAGTACATTAATATGTAGTGATATGGTCGTGTTCTTATAGTAAACTAGCTCACATGTTGATTTCTGTACGCACATCCTGATTTCCCTTTTTAGTAACTATAAAATGGTAACTACCTTAACCGGTTTTGTATATTTTCTATAATACTTTCGATATGTCGTCGACGATATGGCAAATTATCATTTCGTTATTGGGCTCTGGCCCATGCATTTAGGGTTCTGTAAAATGTCAACTAATCACATATGTAAAAACAGATCTATATAACACCGTAAAGTTAGATTTCATCTTTCGGGATATTAGTTTATAAAATATTTAATAATCTGTAGCGATAAGGTCGTATTCCTTATTTCGTAAAAATACGAATGTTAATTCCCTTTTTTTTAGAACCCTAAAATGATAACTACCTTTAACTTATTATATAGAGATAAAATCGAATAAGTTTTTAATAATATTTGTTAACATTTATTCACGGTTTGTGATATATATATGCATGTATTTCTGGGTGGAGATATCACGAAAAAAGTATATAAATACTGGCATCGTTTTCTTTTCTTTTAGCATCCAAGTTATAATATATCTTCGCTCTGCTTCGAATTAGGGATTTTGTATTTTTACGGATGGAGCCGTATCCTCTTTCGAAGCTGAATCTTGATACCAGCGAGTGGCGTATTCGCGCAAAGGTTCTTGCTATTTGGCAAGAGTACTACGATCATTATTCGACGGTTGACATCGTGTTGGTCGATGATAAGGTATAACTCATGTTCTGTGGATTGTTGTTTTTAGTATAGTTTGCATGTATAAGTCGTAGTGTAATCATGTGTTGTGTATATCGTATCTCAGGGTGGGAAAATCCATGGTATCATACCTATGGAGCTTATGCCACAGTTTTCGTCGAGAATCGTTGAGAACCGATGGATAGTGATAACAGATTTTATTTTGAGACCTGTCGTGGATGCGTTGAAGCCTGTTGCTCATAGATTTGAGCTGGTATTTCATAAAAAAAACATTATGCGATACTCTGCAGGAGAGATCGGGTGATGGTTTCTATGATTTCGTGGATTTTGGGAGAATCCTAAATGGGGCGCATGATACGTCCATTTGTGTTGGTATGGTTTTTATCAGTTGATTCTTTTTTTTTTTATAAATTAGTGTTACACTTTTGTATTTCGACCGACGTTTTGATTCATGCAGATATCATCGGAAAGGCCATTAACGTTAGTAAAATAACCTCTTTTGGTTGTCACGTGTATGAGGATCAAGTGGAACATATAGTCTTTGATCTCCAGGATACAAGGTACATTATGCCACTTTGATACACAGAAGAAGTTGATCATTTATCGATCTGATTTATTTAAACTATATAACGCTGTGAAAGAGTTTTGAGATGTGTTTTAAGCATTACGGATGCTTTACCTCTTTATCGTTTGTGGATGACTGATCCGTCCGATGTTATCATATGTGTACTGCGATTTGTCCGTGTCGAGTTTAGGGAAGGTACGTAGCATAGAAGAAATAATTTATAAACATTGATTAATAATGGTTAACGTGTGGTTTCAATTTAATATGTAGGCATGTGGATATGCTCAGGGGTGCGCTGTTCGAAACTGCTGTTGAATCCTTCGATACCGGGTGTAAAAAAAATGAAATCAGTGTAAGTTATATATTTGTTTGAGGTTTACTCATTTGCTTAAGATGCTGATGGGCATCGCTTTTTTCCTGCTGATACATGTTTTATTCGATAGTTTGTTTGCTTTTTGTAGCTTCTCGATCAAGCACGGTCCGGTTGCGAAGAAACAGAAGATTAAAGACTGAACGTGACAATAGATCTATATTTTAGTTTATCTCCTTATAGATGTTTTTACGTTATGTTATCGTCTCGGTCTATCGGTCATACAAATTATTTTATTTTGGATATTTATCTTTAGCGTTATTAAAATAAAACAGATTTAATTTATATATTGGATTACTCACGAACGAAAACTACATCGTATTAAAAAAAAATGTATAGTGTCGCTAAAATTATACTGTGTCTGTTGTTTATTCTTGGGATATTGAGATTAGAATTGCTTTTGCAATGAACAATCTTAATGAGGTATATATATATATATATAATCATTAAATTAATAACGATATGTGTTGTAAGAAATATTTATTTAGTTAAATTTATACCTAAATAGAAAATCCCCGGAAACCTTATCAAGTTATTTATAAAATTCATATATAAGTATATATTCGAGTTATTCGTGGATTAGGTATTTTTGGTTTCATTCATAGCATATAAATATATAGTCCCTTACGCGTCTATTCGTGTTATAATCGTCGTCATGTTTACCTCCAAAACATATGATAGTGTTTGGCGATTGAATCCTTCCAAGTACGAGTGGGTTGTCGAAACCAAGGTTCTTTGTTCGTGGACACGGCGTCTAGAAAACAGTGGCAGGCGTTTAGAGTTTGTTCTCGCGGATCGTGAGGTTTGTTTATATTATACTGTTTTGTTTTTTTATAAGATAATGCTCTTGGATCTTATTTTTATGGATTTGTTCGTTGTAGGGTAACAAGATACAGTGTTCTCTATGGGGAGAGGTTTACGATAAATTTGTGTCTGTAATAGTTAGCGGTAGTTGGTTTTGGATTAAGGACTTTAAAGTTGTTCATCAGACTGGGGATTGCAGAGCAACCTTGCACCGCCATAAGATGATCCTTTTGAAAAACACTACGATTGTCAAGATACCTGGTATCGATAACAATCAGTTTTTTGATTTTGTTGATTTTGGAAGTATCTTGGACCGAAGATATTCTGACGACTTTTTGGTTGGTAAGATTTGTGGTTCTAATTGTATCTAAACATGTTATCTGTTATATTCACTGTTTTATTGACGTTTCATATTTCCGTTGTGCAAGACTTGATTGGAGAGGTTGTTGATGTCCAAACTTCTAATATCGAAGCTGAAACCAATGGAACGAAATTACATGAGGGTTCCGTTGTTTTTAATGATAAGGGCGTCCCTTTATCTGATGAAGTTATACCAGACTATGATTATTTACTAGATAGGTCGAAGAGATACAACGAGGGTAGATTAGTCGTGGAAAACAAGGAACCTACTCGCTCTTTGAAGCGTAGTAACGAGGATGTGTATGGATTTTCATCCACAAAACGTTTTCGTCCTCTTACTGGTGGTTATAAAGAATTACTTGAAGAAGTAGGAGGAATAAACGATCAAGGCCATGGAAGACTAGGATCCGAATTTGGTGAAGATGACGAAGAGGACGATGATGAAGAAGAAGAAGAAGACACCGAAGGAGACGAAGAAGTTGAAGAAGATGTAGATGCCGATGAAGGAGAAGGAGAATACGAAGAGGAAGAGACGTATGGGGAATTTGATTATGATGGGGATGATAGCATATATCGCACAGTTTCTTTCTATCTACGTGACAGACGGTACATTCATTATGTTTATAATAGTTAGGGGATAAATACTAATTAATATCCTTACACATGTACTATTTTACGTGTGAAGGAATGCTATGTTGAGATGTCGCCTGTTTGGTAAAGTCGCTTTGACTTTCTATGATACATTTAAAGAGCAAGCTGATGGTGCTGTTATTTGTGTTATAAGATGGGGACTTATTCGTTGTTATGGAGGTTTGTTTTGCCTGCTTAGTATATAAGATGGTCGGGTTTGTTATAGATGTATGCATGTTAAATAGTTAGTTTGATCGAGTGCAGGTGATGTGGCCATACATGCTACAGATTGTACGCGTATTGAGATTAATCCAGATATCCATGGAGTGGAATGCTTTGATAAATTGTAAGTTTAGTTTTCCGTATAATTAGATTTATGATGTTGGGTGTCTGGACTATAATATTGTTAATTCCTACGCTTCGGTGTTATTGTGAAGGGTCAAGAAAAACATGTAGTTGGGTATCTTGAAGAAGAAGGAAGGATTTATAGTCTCCGGTGGTGGATGTTAAAGTTATTATGTTTCAATTTCCGTTACGTTTTAACAGAGTTGTTTCAGCGATACCTCTATTATGCGGATCACAATTATCCCTTAGTTTTGTTTATTTTTTATTCTATAGTTACGTTCTTATTATGGATCATATATTTACGGTGATACGTTCGTCAGCGAGTACATTTAAATTTACATCGAATTTGTTATTTCGTTGGGGCTTAAAATAATATTTTATATATATGTTAAATTGATCATTTCGTTGAGGCTGCGAACAATATTGAAGGATTCTTTTCTTTAGTCATAGGCTTCAAAGTGTATGCGTTATATAAAACTGGAAAGTGAAGGAGGACTTACACCTTCGTTAGTTTAAATTAATAACATAATACATAAATATTTTTGTAATTGGATTCCATTGAAAGTTTACTCTTATCGACTTTGTTTACAGAAAATAAAAATATGGATTTGTCACAAAAATGTAAACATGCTTAATCTATGATTTAGCGAGACGATAAAAGTAAATATTGCGGTTTTTATCTACGCATTCGTTTCGAAAATATCTATAATAACTATTTGGTAAAGCTATAATATTTCCAGAAAATTTTATATGCTAATATCGAAGATTTACATTTATCTCTTAATTCGATTTTGTTAATATCCATAACTATTAAATTTTATGCTATATTAGTCGAAAAGGTCGGTTAAACCCTAAACATTTTATGGCTATATATAGGATCTACTACTCGCTTTCAACATTAACGAAATCTATTAAGATATTATACTTTTGTGCGTTAAAAAATGTCGTCAAGCAGAAAAAGCAAAAATTCACTAACTTTCATCGATGATATCAATCCTATTCACGATCAGAATAAGATTAAGGTGTTAATCTTGAGGCTGTGGAAGGCGTATCAGAGAGATGCGGGCAATACAATCGAGATGGTTTTGGTGGATGAAAAGGTTATGATTTGATTATTATTTGAGATTATGTCTTCTATATCATGTGTTTGCTTTGTTTTTGTATCGTATAAGTATGCTAAGCATATTCTCTTTTTGGTTTTAAGTAGGGTTCAAGAATCCATGCAACTGTTGAAGACAAAAATATCAAAAAGTTCGACAGTGTCCTGAAAGAAGGTGATGTCGTTACCTTGAATCCTTTCAAGCTCATCAAGTACTCTGGCGATTATAAGAGCAACAGTCTTTCTTTCAAGATTTTGTTTTACCGAACAACCCAGGTCAAACCATGTGATGATTTTCCAAAGGAAGTCCCTGAGAAGTATTTTGTGGAATTTGGTGATGTTTTAAATGGTTCACGAGACACGCGTGTTTTCGTTGGTAGGTCTGGTTTAAAGAAAATATCTTAATTAGTTTGATATTTGTTTATCTTTATCGCTGTCAAACTAAATAACGATACGTATTGTTGTAGATGTTATTGGTCAGATTGTCAACGTTGGACCGATAGAGGATATAAAAATCAGAGGAAAGAGTACTCCAAAGCTCGACATCGAGTTGCGTGATCGTGGGTATGTTAATTATGCTTAGTCATTATAAGAGTTTGGTTTTCTGTATGCTTCGTTTTTTTGACGTGTTTATCACGTAAATAGGAACGTACGGTTAATATGTACTCTATGGGCGGATTTTGCTAAGCAAGTTAAGGTTTATACTGAAGCAAATCCAGCGGCTGTTGTTTGTGTGATTAGGTGTGCTCAGGTTAAGGAGTGGAAAGGTATATATGTTGGTCGAATAAACTTCAAATATTCCGATGACTGTTCTAATTTTAATTGTTAACTTATTTAGGTAATTGGACTATATCTAATGCTATGGGCGCAACACGTGTATTACTCGATCCTCCAGGCGTTTTTGTTGATGAGTTCAGATCAGGGTAATAGACATAATATTGTTTATTTATTATGTTTAGTGTTATTGTATATGTCTGTATAGATATTAATATAGAATTTTTTTTGTAGGCTACCAACCGATGGCGTGGTCTTGACTAATCATGATAATAGTGAATTGTTTGCTGGATCAACTGTATCGATACGTGATCAATTCTTGGTGAAAAATCATAAACGAACTGTCCGAGATATAGTCGAGGCGTTAGAGGTAGACACCATAAATTTATGCGTTATTCTTTATATTCATGCGTTTTAAAGGGTAAAAAAAAAATTTGTTTGTTAACTAGAACTGGTTGGTATTTTAAGTCTGACCTCTAAAATCTATAGGAGGGTATGTGTGTGACCATGGTCACAGTTGGATCCGTCGAGCGAACGTCGAAATGGTATTACGTTTCGTGTAAGATGTGTAATAAGAGTGTCGAGCCTTATCCAGAAAATTCTGGTGATGATGGAAAACCACCTCTTTACTATTGCGGCGTTTGTGACAAGGATGTATCTGCGGTAGTGTTCAGGTGATCGTGTCTTTTGAATGCATTGTTTATGTCGTCTTGTGCATGTTAATACCGTCATACTATGTTGGTGTGTGTAGTTTTAGAGCTCGGTTGTTCATTATTTGTTCTGGAATAACTGTTTGTTTTAGGTACCGATTGGTTCTGGAGGTTTCTGATGCAACTAACTACAAGGCAAGGTTTTTGTTGTTTGATGCAATGGGTAGTACCCTCCTTCGTAGAACTGCACAGGAGCTCTATAATGCAGTTTCTGAGGTAATGGATTCGCTTTTGCTATTGTTTGTTATGTTGTTTTTTATATTTTAAACGATTATTTGTTCGTATGTTTAATCTATTTGCATGGTTTAATGATAGAATGACCCCTCTATACTTCCCTCGGAGATTGGGGCATTGGTCGGGAGGCGGTTTCTTTTTAAAGTGAGTATAGGTGGCGATAATCTGAAATCGGATCGGTCGCATTACGTGGTACAGTTATTTTCTGATGATGATGAGCTGATTAAAGACTATTCTGATGGTCTAGACTCCGAGGTTCGTGTTTTGTAGCTTGGGTTGTTCTGTTTATATGAAACTGTATATATGTGTTAAGTTTACTAAATATTCGGTGTTTTGCTTTATATTTACTTATATTGGTGTTTCTAAGGTTTTGGTGCCTTTGCCCGTAACGCCTATTACAAAGGAGGCCAGTGTTCGCCGTGGCGGTGTATCCGTCGAGAATCCGAAACCTCCTGCGAAGAAAATCAAAATCGAGGGCAAGAAAGAAGAGAGTTTTGCCACAACTTAAAGAAGAATTTGGTTTTTTTTTTATATATCTAGATTTAGCGGTTTTATTTATATTTAAATATCATAGCAGACTTTACAATACATTGTGCGACTTTATGTTCGTTTTTTGTTGTGACTGAGTCTGGATGTTATTTGGTGTTTTCGTTATTTGTTTTTTTGTTTTTTTTGTACCTTCCCGAGTGTCATATTTAGATATTGTTCGTTTTTTGTTTTCTATGATCGGTCTGATGTTGTTTGGCAAACGACAAACGCGACGTTTCTGCTTATACACGTGCAAGTGTTTTCGCTAGGTCTGAATATATTCTATACGCAACTAATACATGCATTTTTTATTATACTAATGATATGTGTTAGGTGTTATTGTTTGACGCCAATGTATTCACTTAGAAATATTGTTATAGATTAAGAGTCGCATGTAGGTAACATGTGTTTAGCAAGACGTGGATATTATTATATATGTATTATTATAAAATATTGGATTTCGTTTTATGTCGTATATAACAGTTTCACGTTATTTGTGATATATTTGGTATCTGATTTAGCATGCTGATTTATAATTAGTTAGGGTTATGTGAGCATTCACGAACTCTATATATTTGCACGTTTTATATTATGCTTATATGGTCTACTACCGTAGGTTGATATCCCGGCCGTATCTCTGAGCAACGCATAAATTGGTAGGTCTGTTGTATTGAGATATGTAACATTAACAATTCTAAAATATTAAATATTCGACGGAATTAGAATGTTTCTTTTTAATTTGACATGCGACATACGCATATATAAAAACATATATACGGATAAATACTGTTTTTGTAACAATATGTTAGAGTTAACATTTTAGGTATTGATAGATTTGATCATATCTCCTATTAATATAGTGGTATGTTTGTTATTATCCATAATAGAAAATATTATTTTCCTTGGTTTTAAGTCGCTCAATATTTTACGTAAAAATATAGGTCTTATTGGGTACCCTAATACCTAGCTTATATATACGTCTATAAATAATACATGCATTCTTGTGTTAATCATTGCGAACGCTCGTGTTGAAAAGATGGAGGTAGTCGTTAGTATTTTTACTTGATGTTGGTCTGATATAGTTTATTGGTTCTGCGTTAAGTTGGCTTTCTCTTTCCGAAAATAACAATCATGTTTATTGATTATTAATACGTGAATGTTTTGATCGGACATGTTAACAAGCAAAACACTAACTCAACCCATATTAGCCAGACGGATGAATGCATCGTAGCTATCCAACAAGCGGCTTCGTGGGTGTTGTCGGTCGATAGATTGCGTGGTTTATTTGTTATGCTGATGGATGTTTTCTGCGAGGCAGATCCGTTGTCGGTCTGGGATGCTACCTGGGATGTATTGTTTAAAGATGTGTTGTTTCCACAACAAATTATTTTTAACGATCATGGTAAATGTACACCGTTAGTTTTTGCCAATATTTACAAATATCGTCAGATGGCTAATGTTTTATTATTTTGTTCTAGAGCCGGAGTATGCCTAAAATGAAATACAAAACTTTGAGACATTTATGCGTAAGGAAAACTCTACGTTCAATGTCTATGCGGAATTACGGAAGAGAGTCGCTTTAGCTGGTGGTCCTACATGTGATCCTTCGTTGGAATATAAGATGCGTGATCAGTTTAACAATCTTAAGATAGATTAGATTGTTTGCATCGTTTTGATTTATTTCTGTTTATTTTAGGGTTTTATAAACTATGTTTCTGCTTGGTTCTCGAGTATACTATTATATTTGTTTCGGCAAAATAATAGAATATTTTTTTATAGACAGTGTTTTGAACTATTAACGCTGCAATGAAGATTTTATTTTATTATTCCTGTATTGCGTTCTCTTAACTTTTTTTTATTTTATTGACGGTGTATCTTTATAATTACGCAATGAGTTTTAAGCACTATAAAACGCGACAGTTAAAACACATGGTTTCTTCTTCGTTGACCGTCAAACAACTTATGCTAGATGAAACAACGTCCTATAATGTGAGATGCATGATAGCTGCTTTATGTTGAGTAGCTTCTTTCATTTGCTATATGGTTTCTTATGATTTTATACAGATCTCACGGTTATGTTATCTATTCATTTTATCTCCAAGTGATATTTCATTTTATCTCCAAGTGATATTTTATGAACATAATTATGAGGTTTAACAAGCCATGGAAAATTAACTTTCTGTCATTATAATTTGTATTTATGAGTTGAGATTAATTTAAAAAGTAAAATTCGTTGTGCTCGAATCACATATATGATTAATACTATATAACATATCATTAAAATATAATATTTCCAGTTTTCAGTTTACTTTTTATATTCATTTCCGTGAGATTTTCATCTTCTCTCAAAGTTATGTATGGGTATTACCAAATGCGTTTGCTGTTAAAGTATATATTTTATAAAATTCCTTCTTTTTTTTGGATACAATCAGAATAAAAAGTAAAATTTGAATATATCTAGAAAATATATTGATTAGTAATATATATCGCAATATTAAAATATAATATTTCCAGTTGTTCTATTAAAGAATACCATAGTAGATTATTGTTATATATAATTTTCCGTTGGTTTCCTCTGTGTTCACGATCTTCTAGGTTTTGGAGACAATGAAACGTGGTAGAGGTCAGAAATAAGATCGCAAAGCTTGCATACGTTATATATTTTATATTGTCGTATAACCATAATCCTTTTTTATAAAACATTCTTGTCTATCACTCTGATTTGTTTTCATTATGCCCGTCCAAAGGTGATCATCGACGTATACATCGCCGTGTTTATAATAACAACTTCGACTATTTGCTCGATGTACCCAAGGATGGTGCGAAAAAGGCAAGAAATTATCGTATGGAGAAACTCAGAGCACGAAGGACTGCCTTCCGTAATAGATTATCGGGTTAAGTCTATTATCTTTAAAAAATTTATTAATTTAATTAATAAAAACGCCCACGCACGCGTAATTAAGTTGTAGTGACATATTATATTTTCCGTTGTGATTAATATATATTCATAATTTCTAGGCATGGAGTCGATTAATCGAACACGTGTTATCGCGGCATATGAAAACATGATATCTGATGAATTACGTGCGTTATTGAATTCACGACCTCCTAAGGATGTTTGTTGTCGTGCGAGAGCGCGCCGTGTATCAATACTTAAATCAAGACGGATAAAAGCGAGGACAAGACCACCAGAAACCGGTACGATAGCCTTTTATATTAAGTTTTTATTCTCGAAATTGTACGTGTGATTAACAAATAAAAAAATGTTATATATAAGGGTTGGTGTTGCCGATTTACGAAGATGATTACGTGCATTTCCTCGCAACCGATTCGGATTCTGATCATGGTGATAGGGAGGACCAAACAGACGACGATAATGCAATGGATTATGATTTTGTTGAACATCTCGATAACGCCGATGAGTGTATTATGGAACAGGAAGGGTTTGGATCCATACCGATCATAAATGTGAAACCTGGATTAACAGAAAACGGTACTTACTATGGTTGTTTTTTTTATAATTTTTTAAAAAATATAATTGATATTATTGTGTACATGAGTGCTTCTTGTGTCAGGTTATTTTGATGATGGAGATCCGTTTTATACCTGTCAAAATTGCGGTGCTTATATGTGGTTTGGCGAGCGTATTAACAAACGTGGAGCTAAAAATAGGCCTATATTTTCTATGTGTTGCATGAAGGGTAAAGTGGAGCTGCCTAAACTAAAAAATCCTCCACTGGTGCTTATGTCGATGTTGTATGGCAAGGATGAGACAAGCAAAAATTTTTGTGCGTTAATTAGAGCATACAATATGATGTTCTCATTCACGTCGCTTGGTGGTCAAATTGATAATTCCGTGAACCATGGGAATGCATCGTATGTGTTTCGCATGCAGGGTCAAAATTATCATCGCATCGGTGAACTTTTGCCTGGCCCTTCCAAAAGTCCTGCTTTCTCGCAGCTCTATATTCATGATACCGTAAACGAAGTCTCGAATAGGATGGGTGTTATGGGGTGAGTTGTTTATTGTAATATATTTTTATATTATGTCCACGAATTAATTTCCGTTTTTTGTTGTTTTTAATTGTTTTAGCGAGAAAGGACCGGGTAAGCAAATAAAGAAGAGCATAGTTAAGACTTTGAAGGATATGTTAGATGCTAACAACCCACACGTCATCGCGTTTAGATCAGCTAGAGATAGATTAGCACAATGTGAAGATACCAGCGGCTTTAAGTTGATTTTGAAAAATCATCGAGATAGTGACGGTAGAGTCCAAAATATACCTACGACTGACGAGGTTGCTGGGCTTATCGTGGGAGATATAAACCCTAAACCGCGTGATGTAGTGCTTCAGGCTAATTCTGGAGGGTTTCAGCGTATAAGTGAGCTGCACCCATCCTACCTCCCTCTACAGTATCCTTTGCTTTTTCCTTACGGCGAGGATGGATTTAGGTTAGGTATCGACATTGGATTTAGAACCAAAACTGAAATTAAATTTAAAGAAGAACCAAAATCTACCTTACCAGAGAGTTCCCGGAGGACGATTTGGATCTAGTCTCTGAAGAGACTGACGCCCCAGACTGTCAAGGAACTCCTCCAATGTTAGATCGTTGAGACGCCCAGTTGGTGGTTGAGTAGCTGAATGAGATGGATTAGGCGAGTTTGGATTGGATGGTGGAGGAGACAGACCGGCTTGTTGGTTTTGACTGGCTGGTGAGGGTGGATTACAGTTTCTAGATGCATTCCCTTGAAATCTAGAAGCACGAGGAACAGTCCCTTGAGATCTGGAAGCACGAGGAACATGTGCATTTTGAGTAGATAGAAACCTACTGTAGTCGTTTCCAGAGAAAGACATCTACGAGAAAAGAAAGAAAATATTAGTAACCAAAATAGAGAAAGAAAACAGAGAAAGATGCACGAAATCCAACACTAAATCAAACCCTAATCTAAACCCTAATTAAAACCCCAAATTAAATCCCCAAATCAAACCCTAAATCGATTAAGAGCCCTAATTGAAACCCGATTTAAAACCCTAATTGAAACCCTAAATCAAACCCTAAATTAAATCCCCAAATCAAATGCTAAATCGATTTTAACCCAAAAATCAAACCCTAAATTGAATTAAAACATGAAATCAAACCATAATAATAAAGAATAAAGAAAGAAAACACTTAAACCTTCAGATATGAGAAGAGAGAATCACCGAAAGAAGAGATCGGAGAAAAGAGAATCGCCGAAGAGAGAATCGGAAAGAGAATTGCCGAAAGAAGAGAATCGGAAAGAGAATCGGCGAAAGAAGAGAATCGGAAAGAGAATCGGCGAAAGAAGAGATCGGAGAAGAGAGAATCGCCGAAGAAGAGAGAATCGGTGAATTAGGGTTTTCGCGATATGCGGCTGGTTTGAGCTTCCGCTCAAACTAGGTCATTAGTATATATAGATATTTGACACGTCACAAATCCCTCGCAATATTTGTTAGGATTTTGCGAGGAACCGCCAAAACAACCAATCAAAACGAGGCATATATTGCGAGGGAATTGCGAAGTTACCTAGTAAATCCCTCGTAAAATCTGCATTAGGGTTTTTAAAAAACACAAAGACATGCTTAAATATTATTAATCATGTCTTATTCATTTTCTAGTTCATTTTCCTATTTCCATAAAGTCCCTCAGAAAAAAAAAAAACATGACTAAATATTTTAAATATTTTAGGGTTTAGGGTTTAACATTGCGAGGGAAGTGCTATGAATGCCTTGCCAATCCCTCGCAAATTCTTTATTTATGGTTTACATTTGCGAGGGAATTACTAGTATTCCTGGCAAACCTCTCGCAAAACCCTCGCAAACAAGAGATCAATTTGAAAAAAAACAAAAAAAACACTACTAAAAATCATTAAGATTCATTTTTTTGAATCACTAGGAAGTTAATTATCTACATTAGAATCTACTTTCTCATCAAATACTTTGAATTCGTCCGAATGTGCATTTTCTTCAAATACATCAATGATCATCTTATGTTTTTCTATAATATGAATCAATGTTTATAACATTTTCAAAAGAAAATGTTAATATTGAAACCTATCCAACATTTTTTTATGAATCACCATATATTCAACTTGTGTGATTATATGGTCTCTTAGATTCACATTTATAAATGAAATTCATAGATCGCAAAACAGTTTTACGTATTTTAGGGTTTAGGGTAAAGATTTGCGAGGTATGTGTGGGTGATTTGCGAGGGATTTACCAGAATCCCTGGCAAACCTCTCGCAAAGCCCTCGAAAAATAGAGACCAATTTGAAAAAAAAACAACAAAACACTACTAAAAATCATTAAGATTCATTTTTTTGAATCACTAGGAAGTTAATTATCTACATTAGAATCTACTTTCTCATGATATACTTCGAATTCGTCCGAATGTGCATTTTCTTTCAAATACATCAATGATCATCTTATGTTTTTCTATAATATGAATCAATGTTTATAACATTTTCAAAATAAAAGGATAATATTGAAACCTATCCAACATTTTTTTATGCATCACCATATATTCAACTTGTCTGATTATATGGTCTCTTAGATTCACATTTATAAGTGAAAATCATAGATCGCAAAACAGTTTTACGTATTTTATGGTTTAGGGTAAAGATTTGCGAGGTATGTGCGGGTGATTTGCGACGGAGTAAATATTTCTTGCAAAGTACTCGTAAGTCCCTCACAAATTTGCAAGGAAACTTTCCCTCGCAATATTTGTGACGTAATTGCGACGCTCGTCCTTTGCGTAGCAAATTACTTGCAATACCCTCGCAATTTTGCGAGGGATGGCTTCCCTCGCAAAGCGACTGTTTTTTTGTAGTATATTCCATTATAAAAGAAAATCATAAAAAATATGTATATATATATATATATATAAAATCAATTTAATGTATCAAACATTACTTATATTATACTTTTTTTTATTTTACTAATTCTTTGTATCAATGGTCATTATTCGATAATGGTAGAAACAATACTTGTGTTGCAGTTTAATTAGTTGTTTGCTACATAACCTCTTATTAGTTTAGTAATTTTACTTTATTTTTTTATTTTTTTTGTCTTTTGTGGTCATATACGACTTATCGTATAGTCTTCTCTCTTTTTATTTTTGTGTATTATGATAAGTTGTTAACACTAACATGCAAGTTTTTCTAAGTAATGGTCTTTGAGATGTCCGAAATTCTAAGGAATTCAAGACACGGCATTCTCTTATCTGTGGCTATATACAAGAGCAGAAATCTAAAAGTGTTGACTTAGATAACTCTTCAATTTTTGCTTTTTTTTTTTTCCCTCTTTTTCATATGAAAATGTATGAAACAAATGAGTACTTAATTATGCATCTGTATTTCAAAATATGTCCATCCAGAATTTAATAATGAGCATATCATAATGTGGTTCTAAATGAGGAGAATACATGGGACAATGGTGGCAACTAAACACGAGGTTTGCGCTCGTTGCGGGACTTAGAATTATTTGTTTAAAATCACGTTAGTCAAGTTTTCAAACCACATAATAACACACATAAAAATGAGCATAAACTATTAAGAAAAATAGTCAACATATTTGTTTTAAACAATTTTTAAAACAACAACCCACACGTATTCACCTAGTATTGTTATAATGAACGTTTAGATGGACACTCTAGATGGAAAAAGAACTCTCTAATTATATATATAATATATATATATATATATATATATATATATATACTCTAGATGGAAAAAGAACTCTCTAATTATATATATATATATATATATATATATATATTATATTTTATATTTTCTTTCTCTTATTCAATAAGCAAGGTTTTGAAATTAAAGATAATTAACAGTTTCAGAGAAAGGGAAGAGAGAACAAGTGAAAACAACTCTGAGAAGAAATATCAGTCATCTCGATGATACTACCATCATCAAGCTTGAACACTTTAAGATTTTCGCCATAATGATAAAAGAAGTAGATAGAATTCTTCAAACATCCATGGTACTCAGAGGCTACGACCGTAAAACAACTGTCCCTAGCAACAATGAGTGCTTTGTCTTCCAAGGAACTAACCTCAACCCATTTTGCCAAATCCTCGTCCATCTTATAAACCTTTAAACCAACGGTCCTCCTGATATAATGTTCAGTTACGCTAAGTTGATGAACAATGCATAGATCTCCACAATATTCCACGAGCCTCGTGTCTTCGCAACTATCATATCTATAGTAGTCCAATGGAGTTGAAGGTGTCTGTTGAACAACGCTAAGCTGTGATAAACTAATCCAATGGAGTTGAAGGTGTCTGTTGCTCCTTTAAGTCCACGGCATAGATATGTCCCATGTGAAGTATAATGTCCAAGAAATCTTTGACTTGGTTATTAATTTTTGTCCAACTTCTACTTCCTTATCTAGTCTTACAACACCATATTTTCTTATCTCGGTTGATTGCAAAAAACATATTTTCTAGGAAAGCAACTCTAGAGAATACATCTGATGGTTTCTTATCATACTTCATATCATAATTAGAGAATATATCTGATGGTATCTCTTCGTCCTTCAATCCATCAAATTTTATAATCTCGTAAGATTGGCGAATCTCTGAAACGCCAACCTTCAAAAGGTCTAGGGTTTGGTGGGAATGGATGATGAGCTCGCCAGAGATAGGACTCAAGAGAGTAATCTTACAATATTTGGAGGCTTGGCTAGTTCTTATTAGCCATCCTTTGTTAGGACATGAAGAAGGGAGAGTTATACGGAAAAAAGTGGTGGGAAAGAGATGAGCCTTTATCTTCTTATTGGAGGTAGGAAGGTAGCTGTAAAAGCAAAACTGAAGACACTCTTTAGACATCGTAACCGTAGAACGCCAGTATTTACAGATGCTACGGATACGGAGGACGTCGATGTTGGAGGAATAAAGGTTTGCAATTAAATCTAGGAGTTCTTCAGGTAAATCAGACCACTCAGTTTTCTCCATGTTTGAATTTATCGTCGAGTTCTCTCTGTGTTGTTATCGCTGGTCAGAAAACACTTCAAAACAAAGCTCCGAAGACTGAAACTTTAAAATATATGCAAGATTTCCAACAAACTCATGATATGAGAAATTGACATGTAACTTGTTGATATACTTTTATCCTATTTTTTTTTTAAAAAAAATTAGATTAGTTTAACTATAATAAGATATAGATTAATTAAAAGTTTGTTAATGTCATTATCTTTTAAATGTTAGTTGCTTAGATTAAATTGTTGATTACTTTTTGTGACATGTGTCTTTTTCATTTGATCCTAATACTATTATTTAGTTTTAAGTTTTTAACAAAAAAAAATACCATAATTTAATTTCATTATAGTTAGTTATACATATCATTATTTTTCAAACCATGTCACATACACTTTTATCATAACTTTCTATCATTTAAAGAAAAAAGAAAATTTAATTACTTTACTCTAAAATAAGATATAGAAGATTCTAATGTTCATTAAGTTTGTTAATGTCATCATTTTAAAATATTAATGGCTTACACTAAATTGTTAATTACTTTTTAGATAATAAAGTAAGGGTTTTTTTTTTTCTAAAACTAACAACACCATTATGAACTTTTGAAACATATTAAAACTCATAATAAACAAATCAAATGTATATATCTTACTATAAGATTCAACCCTACATGGTACGGGTTCTTACCTAGTGCTTTTAAAAGTTTGAATGTTTGTTAGATTTTTATTTAGCTTTCTACCATAAGTAATAGTGATTATTTATGTAGTTTGACTGATTTGTTTGGCAAGTTTTTAAAGTAGAATTCTCAAAAGGTTTGACTATGTTTTTAATATCAAGGTAAGTAACTTAATTTTGATTGATTTCCATTTAAAAAGAAAAATACAAATCTATATCTATATATAACAATATTTGAGAAGTGTTTTTGCTGACGTGTCGGACTCTCGGCTCTTGTTGAGTCCTTGATTTTACGTAATTACTTAATTACCCTTAATGAAATCTAATTAATTTTGGAAAAATTAAATTGAATTTCGGAATTAACCAGGAAAAAATAATTTTGGAAACAATAAACATGATAATTAACCAAAAAAAAAAAAGAACAACGAAGTACCAGTTAGGAAGCTTTAATTGAATTCATCGTGTTCTTCGTCGTGTGAATATAATTCTTCTAAACGAAGGCAAAACTTGAAATCCTAACATAAAGCATATATTCATAGCAATAACAGAGATCTAATAATTTAGTGATAGAATTTCACTTGTTGATCTATCGAAGCAGAATAGTCAAGCTTCTCATAGTATCTTGCCCATGTTATGTCTTTAAGACGTCAATACTATCCTGCACCCTATAATTCTAACCAATGAAAAGAACAAATATTTATTACCTTGGATACAGAGTTGACGAAGAAACCTTGGATAAAAACTCGACGAAGAAACTTGTAAGTGTTAATGTATGATGAAGCTTCCATGAACGTGAATTCGTGATCATAATGAAGAAACGTGTGAATGGAGACGGTTGATGGGTTTTTTTTTTTTTTTTTTTTTTTACCTTTTGTGTAAACAGATCTGTTTCATAATTTATCGGAAAATGAATTATACCAAAAAAAAAAATCAGAAAAGGAAAATATTTATTATAATATTGATATATTTAAGATGATAATGTCAAATATCCGAAAATTATTAATAGGAGCATTAATATAAACATAAAAGAATACTATTCTAACCTTACTCAAATTAATAAGATTTAGATATCCGAAATTAATCGTAAACGGCTATTAATTGTTAAACTAATTAAAATAAAGATCAAACGTACCGGAATAGATGAAATTTTTGGTATGATCGTCGTGTTCGTCGTCGTTTCAATCTAAATATTTGGAAAAAAAAACGAACAAAAAAAATAATATGTAGATCAATGAAAGAGAACCCACCAATTTAGAAACGGTTATCACGCCATCGTATTGTTCGTCGGATGATTATAAGTCTCTAATCCGGAGATTGACTTGAACCCTGACAAAAACATATATTTATAGCATAAAATCGTAAATAGAAGGTAGAAGACCACCTATTAATCGGTTGTAACCTTGTGCAAACTCGATTTAATTTTGACGAATGAAATGTTGGTGTGGTGTCAAAACTTTCTTGGGGAGACTCGAAGATGAGAGAGCTGAAGTCAGAGATAGGCAGAGAGGTTTACATGTGAATTAAGGTATGGAGTGCTAACGTGAACATGAACGTGAACGGCGGTGATTTTTGCACATAATAGCAATTAGATCGAGTTTTAGAAAAAAATATGGATCAGCGTGACATGACGCATATGGATACCATGCATGTCTATCTATTGTAAATAAAAAATTATATTATTGTTCCGCCTTATTTTTGAAACAGAAAGGAATTTTCCCTTAAATTTTAATATATTTTATAAGATAGTATCAGATATAGTAGTAAATCTAAAATAGTTGTTATTATTCCATATTTTTACGGAAAAAAGTAAATATTATTTTAAATAAACATGGATAACAATGAATAAATGGCAGTTTTACAAATATTTATTATTATGATAGTGATTTGCTTATTAAAATATGTAAATTTTCTTTTTTTTTTTTTGTATTTATCGTCGAAAAATTTAGAAACCCTAAATCATGCACTGCCTCCTATTCAATATAAATACCTTGCTCATGGTATTCAATTTCAGATCATAACTAACCCTTGTTTTTTTTGTTCTTTTTTTTCAAACTTTTTTTTGCTTCTACCTAATTTTAATTTTTCTTTTTATTGTAGGGTGGATGTATGGAGGGGACGATGTGAACTGGTGTATGGAAAATTTGGACCTAATTCAATGAATAAACAGGTGATCTTATAGTTTATATGTACAAATTTGATTTTTTTTTTTTTTTTTGTATATGGTTTCACTATTTTCACCACTAATCAATTTTTATAATCAAAAAGTTTGGTTTCAACTTTTGAGAAGGTAATCATCGATGGTTTGGTATGTTTCTTTTTGTTGTAAAAAGATGAGGTACCTCCCGATTTTGTTGAGGTACATGTTCTTATTATTTTCAAATATGTCTTTTTTCAGAAGAACCACTCAACTTTTGATAACACAGTTGCCACAAAGTCAGAAAGATGACTTATTTCAGGGATGAATCTTCAGAGGAGGCTAATTTTTGTCGTTAATACAATTTAAGTATTCCTCTCTTTAGATTAGGGATAACAAACTTGGCTGTTAAATTCAGGAATTACTCTTCGTTGTCAATCTCTCTCCCTAAACTAAAATATTACATATATGGAAGTAGTAACTTAAAGTTTTTGGTATCGAGGTCATTCTAAGGCACTGAGATTCAGACTTTGGTATGTATAGGATTCGTTTTCCATGCACTAAGATTTAATTATTGTTTAATTTATTGGTTTTTAGGTTTCTTTCCATGCTCTGATGCGTTTTCGGGTGTGCCAATGGAAGCTTGCATCACTCTTTACTCCAAGCGTAAGTATGCTCTGCATTAGCTTCTTCTGTTCCATTGGTTATTATGGGTTTTGACTTTTGAGAAATATACAACAATTTAAAACCAGGTTTTGTTGTTGATTGGTTCGGTTTGTATACCATATTTTGCTAAATACATATGACCATAAATAAGACCAAAGGAGCTGGGTTAGCTCCTTTGCCAACTAGGTTGACTTCGTCTCCTCCCCGTCTTGCGGATTTCCGTTATTCAACGGGTATATTTGAGAAGTATACGGTACTAAAACCACAACCATTGATCTTAGCTTGATCGGTTCTTCCCTAGGATTTATACATAAAAGTAAATTGTTTTGTTTAATAATTTTCCATTGCATGAACTTTCGAGACAACAAGTGGACAGGAGTGTAATGTCATCAAAAGTCAAATCAAACACTGTGAGGAACATAATAGACAACGTTGGCTTCTTTCGCAGCTGCTCAACGTTGTCTCTCCCGATGGTCCCAACACTCTCTTCTTCTTTTTTTGTCAACATTCAAACGTTGTTTAAAATAAATAAAAATGTTTAACCTTAATCATCTTTCTAGATCTTTAAATGCCTAAAACTTCAACTTAATCAGTCAGCAATCTGTCACGTTAATGATTTTGAAAGGAAGACTTTTGTTTTGTTTCGGTTAGTTTTGTTTGTTTAGTATTTTAATCACAAGATAACTCTAATTTCCCATTAGAGTTGTGTTAATTGTGTTGATTATGATTTGGCGTTCCAATTCTGATATTATTTTTATGTTGTAAATCTTAAACTGTTACGTTATTGTTCTATCTTCCTATGTGAGAAAAAAGTAAAATGTTTTAAAATTTTGACATGGATAATAATATAATTGTAAATCTATAATAATTATATTATCATTTTATTTATATTTTTCAAAAAGAAATATATTTATCTTAATAGATTTAATATGATAATGTCAAATATAGTTATAAATCTAAAAGAGTTATGTTATTATTCCATCCTTTTATGAGAAAAAAGCAGATATTCTCTTAAACTTTTAAATTAACGTGGATAATAATAAATAAATGATACTTTTACTAATATGATAATGATTCGGTTTTAATCTTACCAAAAAACAAATAATGATTCTGTTTTAAAAATATATAAATTTTCTTTGTTTAGTTGTAGATATTGTCATATAAAAAATTCTTAGATCCTCCACTGCCTTAATTTTATGTAAATACCTTGCTTGATATTTAATTTTGATTTGATATCATAACTAATCCTTGCTTTTTTTTCGGCACTAACCATTGAATTTTTTATACTGCCATTTAATTCTTGCATAAAAAATAATAATTAATAGTAGTGTTTATTATGAATGCAGGTTTGTTTTCCATAAAAACTAGATTGGATTTATGGAAGCACGTCATTGTTTCCAGTGCGAGGAAACAAATGTCGTATCACTGCTGTTGTGGCTCTTTAGTACTTTCGTTTCTGTTTATGGCTTTGCTTCGGTTGTATGGTTAGTCATCAATCATTGATCTTCTCATTGTTTGAATATTGTTGCATAGGAAAAATCTTCCTTTTTTATGAATCTTTTAAAAGTTGGGTCCATGCTATTCTCAGTGATTGATTACGTTTATTGAATATTTGTGTGCTTCCTCTGCTGATATTCTAATTCATGCTTTATTCGTCGTCTTTGATACACTCTGATTAACCATTGTGGACCTCTAGAGTCTAATTTGCAATATTAATGCAAGTCTCTTTAACTTACGGATTATGAAGAGCATCCTAAGATCATTTAATTTGATTCAGGCTTTATGTGGCTAATGTTTGGTCTTGGATGTGAATTTGTCTATCATGTTTCTTGGAAGGTAGGAAGCAATCTTGATGTTTACCAAAATCCAATGTGCTCTTTTGTAGCTCAGTTTTGAAATATGTACTAATTATTGTAGAGGGAACCCGAAACAAAGAGACCATATGTATGATTTTATATGCGAAGAGAAGCTCCGAATTTGAAATCGTCTCCACTCCGGTGATATGTGGCCATGGTGTGAAGGAGTCTGGAGCCATGGTTATTTCAGATTCGGACATAACCGTAATTGTTAAACTAATAAAAATAAGATCAAACGTACCGGATTGATGAAAATTTTTGGTGTTCTTCGTCATGTTCTTCGTCGTATGGATCTAACAAAACAAAAAAAATATATATATACCCCAGAATTTTTTTTTGTTTGTTAATAGAGAGAACCCACCAATTTTGTAGCGTTGATTGTGACATCGAATTGTTTGTCGGATGAATATAAGTCTCTAATCCGGAGACTGAAGTTGAACCCTAACAAAAACATATATTCATAGCATAAAATTCATAAATAAAAGGTAGAGCATCACATAGCTTTTTCTTCAAAGCCAACACATCTCTCTTTGTAGCCGAATTACTCTCCAGTTTGGTATATACTCAAATTTTCCAATGACTTCCTTCTCGAACCTGGAGCGTTTTTGCTTTGCCGGATATTTTTAGGATATGGCTCTTATGTATCTCTTGTGAGTCACTTGATATGTTGTTTAGGTAAAACTTTTGGTTTGAAAGAGAATGATCTACGACAAGCATAATCGGTTATTTGTTATATATGTGGCCATGTTCATATTGCTTTCTCCACAAGCAATTTTCCAGTTTTGTAGCATTCGATATTTAAATTTAAAAGCTTCAATACGTTGTATACATGTGTATGTATGTACATATATGAATTATTCTCAGTTGCACATAGTGGTTTCTAAGGGATAGATACTTGCTCTCTGTAACCCTCTCATTTTTAGTACCTATCTTCAGTGTTTACTTTGCTAAGAGCTTCTTGATAGGCATACATCTTTGCAATCTCAGATCAATATACTACAAATACATATACGATACAGTTAAGAAAATGATATTTCTCTTACAACTTTTTGTATGGGTTTTATAAACAAGAGATCAACTGAAGGGTTACACAGCGACCAATGGCGAAGGTAGAGACAAAGATACTACAATAGGGACGATAAATATGACACAATATATACAAAGGAGATGCCTGTTTCTATACCATTGAAATTTTACGTACATAACTACTTCAAAGAGCAAGATGACTTACTTGATAGGTAAGAGATATGGTAAGAGATTATATTTTTCAATTATTTGTTTCCAACTACGAAAAACTCCAGTGACATACAATCTAAAAGCATGAATATGTCATAAAATCAAGAATACAACAAAAACCAGGAAGATGGGCCCAAATTAAAGTCCGAAACTGGACATGGGGAACCCACGGACAGTGGCGGTCGGAGCGTTACAAATATGAAAGAAACGAGGAAGCGTGAATATGTCATAAAACCAAGAGTACTACAAAACCAAGAAGATGTGCTCAAAGAACGAAACTGAACGTGGGAACCCACAGACAGTGGCGGTCGTGGCATTACAAATATGAAAGAAACGAGTAAGCATGAATATGTCATAAAATCAAGAGTACGACAAAACAAAGAAGATGGGCCTAAAGACCGAAACTGGACGTGGGGAGCCCACGGACAGTGGCGGTCGGGGCGTAGCTAATATGAAAGAAACGAGTAAGCATGAATATGTCATAAAATCAAGAGTACGACAAAACAAAGAAGATGGGCCTAAAGACCGAGACTGGACGTGGGAACCCATGGACAGTGGCGGTCGGGGTGTTGCTAATATATTGTTGGTTTAAATATATAGATTTTTTATATTTAATTCTATTATATATATCAAGATATAAACACTAATAATTGTTTGTGATTCAAAAACACTATTAATTGTTGATTACTAATAATATATATCAAAAGTTATAGCGTTTTACCATAATTCTATATTAATGTCGCTATAAAAATTAGACTTGACAAAATTAATTCAATAAATATCCCTAACTTGATAACCCTAAATATTAATTATTAATTCTGGTCTTAATCAACATACAACCCCGCGCTGGGCGCGGGGACCTCCCCTAGTGTATTGTAAATAACCAAACTTAACCGAATCTTACTAAAAATAATATATTTTGGCTTCAACAGCTAACTTCACCATTACTTTTAGTTCTATAGATTTTTACACTTTGATATCAATATCTCACAATTTTTATATATTTTGTACAAAAAACGTTGGTGGTAACGAAAAATCATCATTAGAGTCTAGAGATATATTTGGATGAGCACCATTAACCAACGTTTATGATAAGATCAGATAATACTCCGGTAAGAAAGAGAAAGAGAGACTCCAACGCCAACAACAACTCATGGTCCAACAGTTGAGCAATTGTTATGTGTTTTGTTAAGACTCTAGCAAAACACATACTCAAAATCGATTGTGCATCACTAGACAAAGTAGAGGATCTTGAAGGCACAATCCCACGTTTAAGATAGAATGCAACGTATCAAGTGTGTCAATCTTCATCAAAGACCAAATTAGCTTGTTCGTGCACATCTGCAACACTAGGCAACCTACAAACCATATATCATGGGGTTCCATAAGTTATCCCTCAAACACAGACTCCCACACACTGCACCACTCCAGCTTTGCCTCTGAGTTTATCAATCACTTCAAATTCTTATGAGGTCTTCTCAGAATCTTTACATCCCGAAACTCTTCCGCACATAGCATACCACATTTGCAACTAGTGTAAGAAACTCCATGAGCTCCAAGGATGTGTGCTCTTCGTCTTTAGAAATAAGAAGCTTCACTACTTGCATGCCCAGCGGTTCTCTTACAATATGGATGCAAAGTATTTTCTTCTTGCTAATGCCATTTTCTTTCATCTATTTCAAAAGCTATGAATAGCTCTGAGTGGTGAGCAAACCAAACAAATTAAGAACTTCCCTCACTGCTTTCTCGAGGTCGACCATTGACACCAGCCTCTCGTTCCTCGCTGTCTGATTATACTTGTTCACTTTCTTAAGCTTGATGACTGAACGGCTGTTGCAGTCCATCGCCTTTGGAACAACACCTGTGATTGTAATAGATGCGTTCATATCCACTGACATATTTGGTTTAAGCTAATTCTTTAGTTTCTTAATTATGTCTCTGGATTGTGGAGTATATATATTCAGTTTGTCCACCATCTTCACGCGAGAAATATACTAAAATCTCTCTACCTGCAACAAGCAATTGCTCAGGGGAGGGCGGTAGTGTGCACTCATCAAGAAGTGTCTCAGAGCCACTGGGTGATACTTGACCTACACAGATCCAACAATTCTGCAATTAGCCACGAGAAAACACACAAAAAAAAAACTAAATTTATGTGATATTGGAACAAACAAAAACATACTTCTCTAACCGTAAGAATATCATCATCATGACACGCCCATTAAGCAACCAATAATTCACACAACTATCTTCACAAGGTGCACAAGTCTGGGCATGCATTCTTATTTTCATAGTGCGAGAAGAATTTCAGAACCCCGCCCCCACAATGAATTTCAAATCTCAGAGATAGATAATGGGTGCTCATTGCATTGCACGCAATGTGCCATCCTAGTTTTCCTGCTTTCTTGGACCCCAAGGGCTCTCCCAACTTAGTTCACCAGGTTTCGCAGCCTTCCATAGCGAAAAGTCAGCAGGATTGCGCTTCCTTAAATCAACATCAACACTCTTTATAGCTTGAGTATCAGCCAACAAGTGCCCAGACAATTGACCATCGTTTGATGATTTATCCACCGAGAAGAAAACATTACCTATAAAAAAGAAATTAAGAAATTAAGAAAAAAAATCAAAAAAATGAAAGAAGCTTTGGTGTTAAAAACTATATATCAGCAATGTATTTCAATTTGCTTGTAATAAATTGAAAATTAGGATTCCTATATTTCAAAAAAAAAAAAATTCACCGCAATATATTTCAATTGGGAAATTTATTTATGTGTATATTATTTTAATAATTATAATTTATAAATTTCTGTAGGGTATAATAAATTGAAAAATACTATTATTTGGTAAACATTATTTTAGGACATTCTTCAATTCGCATTATCGAAACTTATTATTTTCCATAAATATATTAGAAATATATAGGATATTAAGCTTTTCCACTCCACAAAATTTTGAACCAGAATTTAAAAAAAAAAAAAAACAATTTCTCTGGTCCCAGTCCCATATGTCACCGTCCTTCTCCATCGCCACCACCGTCTCTCCGGCTTCTCTAGCCGGAACTCTGGTCTCTAACTCAAAGGTAGCTTTCCGCTGCGACTATTCCATTGATTAGTGAAGAACCAGTGAGATTATGTCTTCGATTAGTGTTGTATCTGTTTTTTTGTCTGTAATAATAATTCTGAAATTAAAAGACTCAAGTCACACACGTATCAGCTTTAACGTTTCTAGTTGAAATAGAGATTTTAAAAATTGATCAATTCACTGTTATGTGTTCGATTTGGTTTTTGTAGAATGTTTTGTGTAGTTTACATTTGAAGAACAATGATTGTACCAAGACGAATAGGAATCTCAAGTTTAGAGCTTGTTCTGTTTCTGGAGGGTATAACAACACATCTGTGGACAATGTACCTTTTCCTCGTGACTACTTCGAGCTCATTAACCAAGTAAGCTTTTATTGTGCTTTGTGGATTTTTGTAAAGCTAAAGTATTAAGGGATGATGTTTTTGAAAATTACAGGCCAAAGAAGCAGTTGAATTGGCAATGAAGGATGAGAAACAGTTAATGGTGAGTTTTGCAATGTGTTGTTTTAAAATGGATGTACGAAAACACGTTATTTTTCGTGATCCAAAGGAACCCTTTTACAGGAAATTGAGTTCCCAACATCTGGTCTAGCATCTGTGCCAGGTTATAATCTTTTTTCGTCTTATACAATTTTTCGCTAAAGGCTTTTCTCTCTTGCTTTTTCATCTTAGCAACATTGTTTTTTAGTTCTATTTTACTTGGGTTAGGTGATAGTGAAGGAGCTACAGAAATGACAGAAAGTATAAATATGATACGCGAGTTTTGTGACCGACTATTAGCTCCTGAAAAGGCTCGAACCACAAGAATTGTATGTGTTCTACTTTTGATTAGTGTTATGTTATCCAAGTAATGATTAGATTCAACGTCTTTCAATATCTTTCTTAAACAAGATTGTGTAACATGTTTTTTTCAGTTCTTCCCGGAAGCAAACGAAGTCAAATTTGCTCAAAAGACAGTCTTTGGAGGAACTTACTTCAAGTTGGACTATCTAACAAAACCCTCTCTTTTTGAGGATTTTGGTTTCTTTGAGAGAGTAAAAATGTCGGATCGAGTGAAGCCAGAAGATGAATTGTTTCTTGTCGCATACCCATATTTTAATGTCAACGGTAATTCCCTGAAAACCTCTTATCACCCATACACCTAAACAATATCCACATTCTGACTCATTCCTTTGCTGTTCTTTCGCCATGCAGAGATGCTCGTAGTGGAAGAGCTATACAAGGAAGCTGTTGTGAACACTGATCGAAAACTAATCATCTTCAATGGAGAACTTGACCGCATACGATCGGGCTGTATCCTTTTTCTTCTCATCAATGAAACAAAGTTGATTCTTTTACCAACTTGAGAGCCAAATGAGAAAGCTAAATCAAGAGAGAGGCTCTTGGTTTCCTTAAAAAAATACAAAACAATAGACTATCCAAAGTTCTTTTACCCGAAACTTGCTGCACTGACCAAGACACTTCTTCCAAAGATGGATACAGTGTACTACATCCACAATTTCAAGGGACAAAAAGGAGGTGTCCTTTTCAGGTTTCTGCTAAACCCTGCAAATTAATCTTCTCTTGTTTCTTTATCTTTAGCTGAACGGTGTTGTGCTTCGAATCGATTAGATGTTATCCAGGTCCATGGCAAGTCCTGCGGAGAACAAGGAACAGTTACATCTGTGTTCATCAGCAAGAATCCATGCCTTCTCTCAAGGAAGTTGCCCTCGACATTCTTGCATCCGCTTGAGATTCTTGTAATGAAACTTCTTCATATATTTATCTACTTGTGAGTACATGTTAATATTGATGAACGTTTTTGTGAAATGCAAGTTATAGCCATTCATAGTTTATAAGAAATTTTTTTACCTCTGAAGCTAAAATCAGAAAAGCATTTGTGGTAACATAATTTGGATCTTACTGTTGCTGCTTATAGCATGTTCGGTTGTTCAGAAGTCAAGGGTTCTTCATGAACTTAGTTTTACATAATTGTTAGATATGAGCATAAGATTTGATTGTAGAAACACTATGATTATTTTTGAAATTAACAAAATATTTGAAAACGTTTACAAATCAGGAACACTTCAAAGAGAAAGGCAACGGAGAGAAACAGTCAAACAGAACTAGAAAACAAAAATCAAAATTGTCACAAATTTTTAATTTTTTAGTTACAAATTAATGTAAACCTTCGAATTTTTTCATGGTTTTTAAAGGGTTTACGTGTTAAACTTGGAGCAAATTAAATGACCGGTTTATGGATTTACCGGTGAGACTGACCAATTTTTTAATGTCAAAAACAAATTTCATTGGTTTATGGGTCTAAAGGGGTGTTATTGGTTTATGCATTAAGGTTGAGTCACAAAGATTTAAAATTCACGAAGATTATTTTTTTATTTAAATAAGCTTTTTAAAAAAAAATTAAAGTTTGTTGTTATTAGTTTTAACATATTTGTAAAAAATATTCTGAAATCTTTAAAAAATTAGGGTGATTGGATTCAGGATTTTATAAAATCAGGAAGCCTTGTGTTATTAAAAGAAAAATATTTGGATTCATCCCTACGGTGAACCTCTTATATTCATCCCCTTTATTTCATCTAATCAAAATCTATCATCTAATAATAATAATAAAAAATTATTTAATTATAAAATTTAATTTGCTACTAAAACGAAATTATGTATCGGTTTAAGTTTATTATAAAGGGTTAGAGTTTAGATTTTATGATTAAACGAGTTTAACTATCGGTTTGGGTTTATAAACGGGTTTAGATTTTACAATTAAACAAGATTAAATATCGGTTTGGGTTTAGAAAGTACGATTAGGGTTTAGATTTTTTACGATTAAACGAGTTTAAATGACGGTTTGGGTTTACAAAGGAGAATTAGGGTTTAGATTTTGTAATTAAACGAGATTATATATCAGTTGAATTTATAAAATAGTGGTTATGACTTAATCTTATTGTTTTATTTTGAAAATATTATTTTTTTAAATTTTTTTAACTAGATTACATGGCAAATTCTAATTGGATAATTAAGAGGGGGTGAATGAAAGTAGTTCACCCCTATGGGTGAACCCAAGAAAATATATTGTTAAATAAATAAAGGGTATTGCTTTCGATTAATGAAATAAAAGGTAATTACTCTCGGTTAATAGTAAAAATACCAATTTTGGCTTCACAAGCCAACTTCATCATTACTTTTGGTTCCATATATTTTTGAGAAATTGTTAAAAATGCCCCTTTTTCAATACCCCTTTTTCAAAAATGCCCCATTTGAGAGTCCATTTTTAAGTTTGCCCTCTTTTAATTTTTAATAACCATTTTACCCATATTTGAAACAAAATTAGGTCCACAAAATACAAAATATTTTTTGGCGGGAAAAGTGATCCCACAATTTTTCCGCCAAAACACTTGTAAAAAACCTTTAAAATACTTTGTAAAATTTTCCCGCCAAAAAAATTTTTTTGCGGGAAAAGTGATTCCGCAATTTTTTTGGCGAAATTTTTTTGGCGGGAAAATTTTTGGCGGGAAAAATTTACAAGGTATTTTAAAGGTTTTACGAAGTATTTACAAGTGTTTTGTAAGGTTTTACAATATATTTTAAAAGGTTTTACAAGGTACTTATAAAGTTTTATAAGGAATTTATAACTTGTAAAACCTTATAAAAAACTTGTAAAATCTTAAAACTTGTAAAACCTTATAAAATAGCTTGTAAAATCTTATAATATCTTATAAATACCTTATAAATACGTTGTAAAACCTTTTAAAATACATTGTAAAACCTTATAAATACCCTGTAAAAAACCTTTAAAATACCTTGTAAATTTTTCCCGCCAAAAATTTAACGCCAAAAAAATTACGGAATCACTTTTCCCGCAAAAAAAATTTTTTGGGAAAATTTTACAAGGTATTTTAAAGGTTTTACAAGTTTTTACAAGTGTTTTGGCGGGAAAAATTGAGGGATCACTTTTCCCGCCAAAAAATATTTTGTATTTTGTGGACCTAATTTTGTTATATTTCCTTATATATTTGTGATATCTTTTATTAAAAGAAGGGTAATTTAGTCATTTTGTATATAAAAAGGGGTATTTTTAAAAATAGACAGTCAAAGGGGGCATTTTTGAAAAGGGGTATTGAAAAAGAGGCATTTTTGTGAGTCTCCCTATATTTTTACACTTTGATATCAATCTATATATATATTTTTGGAGTACATTTAGCAAATAAATCCTGGAGTTTCACCTTATTTACGAGTCCATGTCATTGGCATTTATTATTTACTTTTACAAAATTTAAATAAAAGATATTAACCAAACAATATCTTGCCTAATTTGTTTCTAAAAATCTCTACACAATCTTTTCATATATCTTCAAAATAAATTTATAGCAAATATTTATATTAACATTTTGCATAGCAATAAAAATACTAATTTATAATAATCAAAATATTCACATAGAAAAATCATATATACATACAAGAAAAAGAACTATATCTATCATCATTTAAGGTTGCTTTATTTAAATAAAATAAAACACAAAAACTTGAAATCATATATTCTATATGATAAATTTAAAATATATATTAGTAGTATAAATTTAAAATCATTCAAAGAACGGTATACCACGGGTAAGATCCTAAAATTATTGGATTTTGTAACAATAATAATTAATTTTCTTGGATTTTATAACACTAATAATTTAGCTAACGGGATAATATAAACGGGTTTATATGGCATGACGGGTTTGGGTCGATATTAATAAATAACGGTATATCACGGATGAAATCTTAAATTTAACAATCAAAATACAATTATACAATCTTAAACACAAAATAAAAGAAACTATATTAGCAAAACAAATGCAACTTAAAATTTAATTTTTTTAGTTATAAAAAAACTGACACAGGGTATACTGCGGAGTAAAATATTCAAAATTTTAAAATTTACCATACATCGTTACTTAAAAAATATGTATGTTTTTGTATCTATACTTCAAAAATTAAAACCTAAAAAATAGTAATCATATAGTAATAAATAATACATAGATAGATATCTACATTTAAAAATACAAATTAATATGATATATCTTCAGTTAATCTTTTAAAAAATAACATTATATTTTTTTTAAATATAGCCCCGCGGTGTACCGCGGGTTAAATTCTAGTTATCTAACATTTTTCATGCATTTTGTACAAAAAACGTTGGTGGTAATGAAAAATCATCTTTAGAGATATATTTGGATGAGCACCATTAACCAATGTTTATGATAAGAGAAGATAATACTCCAGTAAGAAAGAAAAAGTGCGACTCCTATGCCATCAGAAATTCATGGTCCAATTGTTGAGCAATTGTTCTGCGTTTTGCCGAGACTCTAGCAAAACACGCTAAAAAACGATTGTGCATTACTAGACAAAGTAGAGGAGATCGAAGGCACAATCCCACGTTTAAGATAATAATGCAACATATCAAGGGTGTCAATCTTCATAGTAGACCAAATTTGCAACATTAGGTAACCTACAGCCCACATATCATGGGCTTCTAGATGTTCCTCAATCATCGACTCAAGCGACATGTACTCGGCAGTCGCTAAAAAAAGGTGATTACTACTCCACCACCTATTGTCGTCAACTCTCTTGGACTTCCCAAAATCAATGATTTTCGCCTCTCCCAACTCATCTCCCCTCACGAGGAAAAAAAGCAATGGTAGTGTAGATTTCCATGAACAAACCCGATTATATGGATTGATTCAAGCCCTACTACAATCATTCTTGTAACACGTCTACCCATCTCTATGGGTAATCCCTTCCGGGACTAATCCCTTCCGGGACATTTTTTTCTTATCTTCAAAATTACCACCACTCGCATACTTCATGTAAAACCCACATGTTGTACCACTCTCATACAACGATTTTCCCACACACTGCACCAATCCAACTTTGCCTATGAGTTTATCAATCACCTAAAATTCTTTTGAGGCCTTCTCAGAATCTGAAATCCCAAAGCTATTCCTTACATATCGTACCACATTCCCAACCGGTGTAGTAAACTCCATGAGCTCCAAGGATGTGTCATATTCGTCGTTAGAAATAAGAAGCTTCACTACTTGCCTAGTGGTTAGTTTACATATTTGTATAAGACCATCCGCAGTGGTGTAAGTGTGAGGGGGGTGTAAGATTTTTTTATAATTTAAAGTGAGAGAGAAAAGAAAGAGAGAAAGAAAGAGAGAGAGAGAGTGTCTTACACCAGAGTGTAAACTTACACCCGAATGTGAAAAGAGAGACAATTTTTGTCTTTTTTTAATACCTACACCCGACGACTAACACCCGAACGCTTGCCCCACTGCTCATGGCCTAAGGAATCTAAATTTTTTTAAAGTTTATTAGAGTAATTGGATTCATGATTTTATAAAGTCAATAAAAGTCTTGTGTTATCTAAATAATATGAAATAACTCATTTTATTATTTTATTAAAATATTGGTTCAACTAAATGAAGGGTAATTGCTTTTGATTAATTATATAAATGTAATTACTTTTGGTTAATTGTACAAATAACCAAACTTAACCGAATCTTACTAAAAGTAAGTTCCCCAGCCAACTTTAGCACTCGGAGGGTTGGTTCCATAGATTTTACACTTTGATATCAATATTTCATAATTTTTATGCATTTTGTACAAAAACGTTGGTGGTGATGAAAAATCATCTTTAGCGATATATTTAGATGAGCCACCATTAGATATGCTTACATTTACGAGTCTTAATGTTTTGCAAAATCAGAAATATCGTATATGACTTGTGATGTTCTTAGTATTTTTAATACAACTACTGGGTATATATGAAACATCTTTTAGAATAAGTTTGTTGGGTGCGTAACAAGTATATATAGATGCTATCTCATCATACATACAAATGTACAAGGAATGATTTGTGCATAAAAATCAGTTGTTGGCACTTGTTGCATCTAAAACCAAACCTCATTTCATTTAATATGTATGGTACCATACTCGCTTAATTTTGAAACCATTTGTAGAAAAATATTAATTAACTAACCACTCCAAGCTTTAAAATTTACTAAAAAAGTTTATCCAGTTTCAATTTTTTCCTTTCATTTTTTTTTTTAATTTCTTAACCATATATATAAGAGTTATATCTCATATCATTTTTGAATTCATGAGATTAACATTAACCTATATTTTGTGGAAATAGAAGGTTAATCTGCAAAAAAAAATAATGATTTGTTGAGTGTTTTATCAAAAACTTTATTATTTATATGTGATTGTTAGTCTCCATGGACCCGTGCTATCACGAATGGGCCTTTACTCACTGAACAAAACAGCACCTAATAAATTAGGCCCATTATCAAAATAAACAACTTAAGAAAGTGACGTAAATACCCCCAAAACCCTAATTCAAAAAACACTCTCCCCAAATATAATTTCCCGATCAGCCGCTCAAGCTCACCACAGTCGAAAATGGTGTCAGGATCAGGGATATGCTCGAAGCGCGTGGTAGTAGACGCGCGACACCACATGCTTGGTCGTCTTGCGTCGATCACCGCTAAAGAGCTTCTCAATGGCCAGAAAGTTGTCATTGTCCGGTGCGAAGAGATTTGCCTCTCCGGTGGACTCGTTCGTCAGAAAATGAAGTACATGAGATTCCTTCGCAAACGTATGAACACTAAACCTTCTCATGGACCTATTCACTTCCGTGCTCCTTCCAAAATCTTCTGGCGTACCGTTCGCGGGTTCGTAAATCAATCTCTCCAATTAGATTAGATTTCGAGCAATTGATGGTTCATGCTCTTAGTTTAGATCTCTGCGGTTGATTTCAATTCAATGATGATATATATAGCTGAGTGATTCATAGTTGTTGTGTGTTTTTGATTTTCTTGAAGTATGATTCCACACAAAACGAAGCGTGGAGCTGCTGCATTAGCTCGTTTGAAGGTATTTGAAGGTGTTCCTACTCCATATGATAAGATCAAGAGGATGGTTATTCCTGATGCTCTCAAGTTTGTTCCTTTTACCTTACCCTTTTGTTCTTCAATTTTGGTTTTGTAACTTTTCTACTTTTAATATTGATGATTATCCTTGTGTTGTAATTCAGGGTGTTGAGGCTTCAAGCTGGTCATAAATACTGTCTTTTGGGTCGTCTTTCTTCTGAAGTTGGGTGGAACCATTACGATACCATCAAGGTATGTGTTGTTGTCTTTTTGTCTACACTGCTCCTTAACCACTTTGATTGCTTGTACTAGTTTATGTGAGCTTTAGCTACTAGAATGTGTTGAGTTTTCTAGATCTGTTCGCAAAGAAATGGTTGATAGAAGGATAGATCTTCAGCCTTTTTTGTCTTCATTGCTCTTGAAAGACTTTGATCACCTGTAGTAGACTACTAGTTGATGTGAGATTAAATAATGATAGAAAGAAAGATAATGTGTCTAGTTTTGTTCACAAATAAGTATTAGATAGTAGAAAAGATCTTTAGCTTTGTCCCCATTGCTCCTGAACCACTTGTACTAGTTGATGTCAGCTTGTAATGAAAGAAAGAAAGATAATTTTCTACTAGAATGTGTATAGTTTTTGGTTCACAAAGAAATATTGAAAGAAGGATCTTTAGCTATGAGGTTGTGTGGTTACTTACTGTTGTTTTATGTGCAATAAACAGGAGCTGGAGACAAAGAGGAAAGAGAGAGCTCAAGTGGTTTACGAGAGAAAGAAGCAACTTAACAAACTTAGAGTTAAGGCTGAGAAGGTTGCTGAAGAGAAGCTCGGAGCACAGCTCGATATTCTTGCACCAGTCAAATACTGAGTTAATGTCATCTGTAGTAGCTTGTGTTTGCATGTTTTGAGCGACCCAATTACTGTTTTTACTTTTACTTAGGTCTTGTATCGGAATTTGTACTCCTAACATTTTATTGCTTGAGTTTTATTTATTAATATCGCGTGGCAGTTAAAAAGCATATATTATCTTTCAAAAACAAAACATTGTAATCATTATCCTGTAGTTAGGTTTTCCCTAATCCGTTTAGGATTAGAGAATTAGAGTATTTGGTCCATATATACACAACCCAAGCCAAATTAATAAGAGCTTAGCTTCATAGTCTCTCGTCTCTCTTCAAAAACGTTTTCGTTTCTCTCCGACTATCTTCGTCGTTCATCTTTGGTTCCACAACTGGTACGCAGAGGAACATGACGACTCATGAGTCGCAGATCGGACTCGCCTTGATCTCCGAGCAACGTTCAAGTCACTATAAGAAGACATTCAAGTCCTTGGGCTCACTACCTTCTACTGATGCAATCCTGATCATCGATCACGACGACGGGGAGGAGGTTTCGTCATACCTTGAGCCGAAGAATGACAACGAACCAAGTAACGTGGTGAAGGGGTTACTTAAGTCGAAGGATGACGACGATGCTCAATACAGAGTAGATTGGCGGTTTTCGTCTACTGATATACACGAGAAAAAGACGGAGAAGAAGACGAAGAAGAAGAATGAAGTTGAGAGATCAATATCAACTCCTCCAGAGTCTGCCATGGGAAGCGTTTGATTTGACATGCGATATTAGGTCAGTGGCTATAAATCCATGGCTTGGTGGCTGCATCGACGATATGACTGTTTGTCTGTTTTCTTCTTGTTTTCGTTAATTGCTTGTTTACTTATGTAAATCAACATTCCTACTTGCGATGAATTAGTGTTCCGACTTGCAAATTAATTCTAAAGCGCCATATTATACGACAGTAGGCCTGAGATTTATATCCGTTATCCGTGGATATCCGTATCCGTATCTAGTTTTTGATCCGAAAAAACGGATCTCCGGCCAAACCGATACGGATACGGATAGTAAAATGACAGATATCCCGGATACGGACACGGATACAAATAATTTTTTTTTTTTTTTTGATAAACTGAATAATCCTAAAATTATGATCGGATAACGGATATCCGGCAAAAAAAAATATATAACATAAAACCCTTATGAGTTAAAGCCCAAAAAAACTTGTAAGCCCAACTTTTTAATTGTTTTTATTTTATTTTGGAAAATTTGCACCTATAACATACAAAAAATCTACTCCCTCCGTTTTCGAATAGTTGTCGTTTTAACTATATGCACACAAATTAAGAAACTATTAATGTTGTTAGTTTTTTCAATATAAAAATATCATTAATTATCTATCTAAACATAATTTAACCAATAGTAAATCAAGTTGCATAATAAAAATAAATATAAAAAATAACAAGTTGCATAATAAAAATAAATATAAAAAATAAAAAAGTAATAAATTTTGCATCGAAAACTGAAAACGACAATTAATTAAAAACAAATTTTTTTTTCTAAAACGACAGCTATTCGAAAACGGAGGGAGTATAATTAAGTAAATAACCAACAAAAAAAGTCAATAATATTGTGTGTAGTTATTGTATTTTGGACCTTTTTGCCCTTGTGTCTCTCCTCTTTCTTTTATGTAACCTACTAGATTGTTACCCGCGGTACACCGCAGGTTAATTATTTGATTTTTTTGTTTTTTTTATAAACTGATGAATTTGTTGTATATAATATTTTTTGTTGTACATTGCGAGTCACATGCGTTGTAACTAAAAATGAAAATTTTAAGTTGTATTTGTTTTGTTTAGTGTTTAAAATTGTATAATTGTATTTTGATTTGTTAATCCCAGGATTTCACCCGTGATATATTATCCCGTATTAATATCAATCCAAATCCGACCCGTCCCACCATATAATCATGTCCCGTAAAATTAAACATCATTTTGTTATTTCTTTTAATAACACTTTTATTTAAAAGACATATAATTCGAGTCAATTTCAAAGTTTGCTTTCAAATAGTTTCTATAATATATATATATATATATTTTCAAATTAGTGTGTGTTTTTAGTCCAACCCGTAAAAATATTTTAAAAATGTATATTAAAATACTAAATAATTGTATTTCGATTTGTTAATTTTAAGATTTCACCGTGGTATATTGTCCCGTTTTAGATAATTGTAGAAATTAAGAAAATATCTGAATGACTCAATTCCGGGTCAGAGTAAAAAAAAAAAATACGACCTGATTAAACGCGCAAATTTGTTTTCCAAAAATGTTAATATAGATTGTACACATACCTTTTTCTTCATCGATTGAGTAATATGTCCGTTTTAAAAAATTTGAATCATAGCATATGCAGAAAAAATCGAATTTTTTTATTAAGTATATATATTTTATAATAGTTCAAAATAATATAAATATAAGATCATATAAAAGTGAAATGAGAATAATATATTTATGTTTTAATTAGGTAGAGAGGTTTTAGGAAATTAGTTCAAATTTGTTATATTAGCATTAAATAATCATATTTGATTTCTATATCTATAAAAATTGTAGAGAATATGCCATAAATAAAGAGTTTAGGTATAGTAATTAGTTGAGAAAATATATATTTTTTAGATTTTATTGATTAATTTTCGTTTTTTAATTTTGTCAAAAATAAGGAAAGATCCGATTGAAGATTTCCGGGTCAAAATTAAACAAAATTTGACCCGATTTGGGTACCCCAAAAACTGCTGCAAAAATGTATAGTAGATATATATATTTCCTTTTCTTTGTAACTGTAAAAAGTTAGCTTTGGCTACTGTTTCTTTGAGGAGAATCAAATTTTGAATCTCTTTCCAGAATTTCAACTTTGCTGAGTAAAGTTCCAACGAAAGTCACCACCACTATATCACCACCACCGCTACCACAACTATGCCATCACCACCATACTGTCACCATCACCATCACCAAGTTATTACCATCAACACCAAGTTATTAAAAAATTTCGTTCTATACTATTTCATTTATGTTTTAAAAGATAAACACTATTCATTATTTAAAAAAATTCATATCCGATAAAAAAATTCAAGTTGCGTTGGATGCAGAAAATAAAATACAATTTTTCAAGTAGATTTGAATTTTTGAAACATTTTTTTATAAAAAATATGTTGCAAAAAAGTATAAAGGGGTAAATATTATTTAATTTAAAAATATAAAGAAAAACAAAATAAAGAAAACTCTTTATTTCTCTCATTTGCCACGTACCCTCAATAAATATACTTTAGTCATTTCACAATCCCATGTTAGTTACTTAATTTTTCAAATTAATTAATTTTGTTTATCAGGTTATAGAGCAAATTCACCCTTTTATTTTCAATGTTAATAAATAAATCTTATGACAAATTAAAAATAAATTTCTACAGGCCTATACCACATCATAATAAAATTGCTATTAGTTGTTTACATTATTAAAATTCATGAAAAGCTAACAAATTAAACGTAATTAAATATAAAAAATAAGTAACTATACTCAATTTTTATAAATATATATATATACCTCAATTTGACGTCATTCATATTAAACTATATTGTCTCCTCGCAAATACCTCGCACATCCATTGCAAAATTGCGAGGAATATTTTCTCTCCCAAACTGACTGTTTTTTTTTGTAGTGTTTTTTATTCATAATGCCCTTCTTGTTGCAGAAGCTTTAGGCCAAAGGAACCTGCGGATCTCCCAAGACTGTCTTTTCTGTGGAGAAACAAAGGAGTCAGTGGCTCACATCTTCTTCTGCTGCCGTGTGGCAAGAGAAATTTGGGAGCTGTCACCTATTAATATTGATGCAGGTCAGTTTATTGATAATCATTCTCTGTTGGATTATATCCAAGCCCTCCTCTCCAATTCAAGCCATCAAGGATCAGCCAACCATATTTTCCCTTTTATTGGTTGGCGTATATGGAAAGCTAGGAATGATTTGCTTTTCAATAATAAAAGATGGGCAATCCCGCACATAATTCACCAAGCTCTTACAGATCTCCGTATATGGGCAGAGTCGCAAAAAGCTCTTCTCTCTCCTAAGATGCAGCCTTCCCAAAAAAAGAAGCCAGCTCCGACAACATTTCAGGAAGTACTTACTCATATTCCTTCTCTCTTTTGTTATACTGATGCTTCATGGGAAAATCAAGAGAGTAAAGCTGGCATTGGGTGGATTCTGTATGATTCAAATGGCCGGTATCTGCTCAAAGGGAGTAGCTCAATTGAGCCTACCCACTCAGCATTAGAAGCAGAAGCCATTGCGTTAAGGGAAGCTTTACTTCACTTAAAGCGGCTCAGTTATCATAATGTGATATTCTGTGGGGATTCTCAATCTTTGTATGGATATTTGGAGGGCGATGCACACAAACAATCTCACGCCGGAGGATCAAAAGAGATCCAAACTTACATACAAGACATTAAAAAGTTGGCGCATGGTTCTTATAAGTTCAAGTTCATCAGAAGAACGGCCAATCTTTTAGCTGATTCATTAGCTCGTACAGCAAGAATTAATGAATCTCTTTGTGTTATCTCCTGGGTTCCTTAGTCATATGAAATGGTTGTACTAATAATTGTAAACTCTATCTTTCTAATGAAATATATGGTTGACAAAAAAAAAAAAAAAAAAAAAAAACTCTTATAAATATTCCGACAGTGCCAATATATACCACGGTGATAACTAAGCTAATGACGTATTGGCGTATCCTGATGGCTTTTAGCTACTAGACTCAAATATGGTTTCGTTGAACGTAGTTTAAATACAAACAAATATTTTAAGGATGTGAATAAAAGTAAATTGAAAATTTCGTTAGGTGTTGTATGAGACTTTGGCCAAATATGTCCTTTCTTGAGATTCATTTCGGAGCTAAAAAAAAAACCTATAATTAAATATTATAACATTAATCTGTAATCTCAAACAATTAATTTTCAAAAAAATATATTATTATATATTATAATGTTAATTCTCAAACACTAATTATTCTTTAAATTAATCTCCCAATATGAATAACTATTTGTGTTTGAATAATTGTTTAGTAATTTATTTATGATTTTCATTATTAATCATATTCAACTTATCATAATAATATAGGTTTTCTGGTATTTTATGTCTTTTTTATTTTATATATTTATACATTAAATCTAATTTGATAATTTGGGAGAGTAAGTTATGAGATCTCAATCTCATCCCAAAGAACTTTATGCTTAGGTGTGAATCCACAGAAAATCTTCAAGATCTAGAGAAATCTCGTAAGAATTTTTATATGATGTATCTTTTATCAATTATTAGTTATTTGACAAACAAACTAAACTTGATAAGCAAGACGAAAGAGAAATCCATCCTGTAATTAGGGTTTTAACATAGTCTATTTGCTTGACCTAAACAGAGACAATGTCGAAGAAGATTTGTTCAACTATCAGCGAGTTACCTGAAGATTTGCTCTTGAAGATATTGTCATTCCTTTCAACGAAACATGCTGTGGTGACGAGTCTTTTGTCCAAACAATGGAAATTTCTCTGGACAAAGATGCCGAGACTCGTGTACGATGTTTGTGATCACAAGGATCATACTAGCTTTGAACAATTTATTGACAAGTCACTGTTTTTACATCCACATCATGTTCTAGAAAGCCTTTATTTCAGATTAAATTCAATGGTGAAGATTGGACCATGGATTAGTAGAGTCTTTCATTATCATCATTGCTACCTTCGTGAGCTCCAGATAGATGCTGGTGCTGCATATACCCCAATACCTCATGAATTGTTTACTTGCAAGACACTTGTTGTCTTGAAACTCCAAGGTGAATCGATAAAAGTGGAAGGCCTTACAACAGTCTGTCTCCCATCCTTAAAAACTCTGCACACTGACCATTCGATTATATTCTCGTCTGTACCCCTTAAATTGCTTCTATCCAATTGCAATTTTCTTACTGACCTTAAGATCATATGGATATCAGGAGTGTGTTTATTCGAGTTCGATGTTTCTTGGTGCAAAAAGCTTGTGGCCTTGAAACTCGAAGGTTTGATGGATGTGATCAGTTTATCTTCTTCTTCCGCGGTCTGTCTCCCGTTCCTCAATACTCTGCATGTTACTCACATTTGGAAGTTGAACAATGATTTCTTCTGTCGACTTTTATCCAACTGTCCTCTTCTTTCCGACCTAACATTGGAAGAAAAAACCAGCAATGTTATGCTCGATTTGAACATCGTCTTGCCTAGCTTACAAAGATTGTCGATTATCACAAAATTCAATAGTTCCACACACTTGTGTAGTTTACTTGAAAATTGCATTGGAAAGCTTGCGATTATCGCACCTTCTTTCAAGTACTTCACCATTCAAGAGGACATGTCGTTGTCTATTTTAATCCCCTTTTATGTGAGGGTTAGACTCGGAGATCCATCAAAACTAGAAGTAAGTTTTTTCATTCCATGTCGTTTTTTTTTTTTCTGTATTATATCTTTGTTGGAACCATCACATAAACGAAAAATTGCTTTATCTTTTTATTTTTGTTAGTATACAAGTGTCTTCGATCGAATTGTACATCTGGAGCAGAGCATATGTGATGAAATATCTCAGAGAACGCTTGTAGATTTGCTCCAACGTTTCACTAAATTGGTGGTTCTCAAGCTTGAGAATGTATTCAATATCTACCTTTTTTCCTTTACATTTTGACTTTCTAGTGTATAGTTTTCAAGCACAATGATCTTTAATTACATTGTTATTACCCTTTTTACTCGTGTCGGCAGGTATACAGACTAACTCTTTATGTATATCGCTGGGACATGCCGAGTTTTGTTCCTGAATGTTTGTTGTCCAGCCTTGAAGCTTTAGAGTGGAGACGATACACAGGGAAAGACAGAGATAAGGGTCTTATGAGTTATCTCCTGAGTCATGCGCTATGTTTGAAAACGGTGAAAATCTTCTCTGACGTGGAAAATAAGCAACAGATTGTGGAGGATTTAGCTTCTATGCCAAGAGGTTCCAAGTCATGTCGACTTGTGTTCAAGTAACTGAGATTGCTAATATTTGGATGATCTAAAGTTTTAACTCTTGATTCATTTAGCTAACTGAGACAGGACATGTTAGCTTTGTTTTTTTTTTTTTGTCAAAAGATTTAGTGTAGTCTCTCTGTTTCACTATTTAACAGATGGTCATTGCATTCCACAAAACTATGATACAATGCTTTACTAGAGACCATTTATAAACACGAACTAGACCAAGTTACAAATAACGACTTGAAATTTTCAGCCGCGATATAGGGATAACATCCGCCTCTTAAACAACCGGAAAACAGACCTGAGTCCCATGAATACTATTTTTTAGAACATAACCTACGTTAATTATAAGTTAATTACAGTTGTTGCTGCCATGTCGGATGTGTCGATGTCCACCACCGATTATATATAAAAGACTCGTCGTAGCCGGAGAAGGAGAGCTCGCGAATGGTCTCCGCGATCAGAACGTGACAAATTGATGATAAATTTACGTATTAATTGATAGGATAGTGATTTGAGTGCATGACTATATAACTTCAAATTATTTCATTTTTTGTGTCATTATTCCACGAAAAATTCTCTTATAATATCTTAAGCGTGGCATAACTAGAAAAAAAATTGAACCACAAAAATAAAACGCGTTTTCCAAACTTGCGAAGAAATTTGTTGGCAAAACGAGTAAAATAAAATTAAAAAACAATGAAATTTGTTGAGAAAGAAGATAAATACGATTCCCAACTGCTCTTGGAATTGTTTATTAGTATATGGCTATAAATACACAACTCACACAATTCGCAAATTCATAAATCTCTTTCTTCCAAAGCAAAGCAAAGACTACTCCGGAAAATTTAACCTACGTTTGTCTCCGAGTAAAAACGCAATCATCATCATGTTTAGTGGTCTTCACGAACCTTTGTAGTGGTTTTGTGTTTTCTGTTCGTAATCGCTCCATACTTCACTAGAGCAACAACCGATGGAGTTCGTGCTAGATGTGACTCTAAACAATTTAGGAACGGCAAACACTTCCGATCTTGCATTGACCTTCCGGTGTTAGACTCCTATCTACACTTCAGTTATGTTCGAGAAAGCGGAGTACTTGATGTTGCGTATCGTCACACCAACATCGAGAGTTCTAGTTGGATTGCTTGGGGCATAAACCCGACGAGTAAAGGCATGTTAGGTGCTCAAACTCTCTTGGCTTACCGTAACTCTTCGTCTGGTTTTATGCGTGCCTATACTTCCTCAATTAAGGACTATTCAACTATGCTTCAAGAAGGACCTCTCAGCTTTCACGTAACACAACTTTCCGCTGAATTTCTCAATGGAGAGATGACTATATTCGCCACTATAGTCTTGCCTACTAACACAACAGTCGTAAATCATTTATGGCAAGACGGTCCGCTGAAAGAAGGTGATAGACTTGGGATGCATGCTATGAATAGAGATCATCTCAAATCCATGGCTACTTTGGACTTGTTGTCCGGACAATTCACGACCATTAAAGCAGCTAACGATAACATGTTACTAGTCAAAAACATTCATGGACTAGTGAACGCGGTGTGTTGGGGGATTTTCATGCCCATCGGTGTTATGGCTGCAAGGTACATGAGGACCTACAAAGGACTGGATCCCACTTGGTTTTACATACACATATTTTTCCAAACCACCGGTTACTTCGGCGGTTTATTGGGAGGACTAGGAACTGCAATATACATGGCTAAACACACGGGAATGAGATCTACACTGCATACTGTGATAGGGATCTTTTTGTTTGCTCTAGGTTTTCTTCAGATACTTGCCCTCAAAGCAAGACCGGACAAGAACCACAAGTATAGAAAATATTGGAATTGGTACCATCACACAGTGGGATATGTTGTGATTGTACTAAGCGTCTACAACATCTACAAAGGCTTAGCCATCTTGCAACCCGGAAGCTCATGGAAGATTGCTTACAGTACCATCATTGGTGTCATCGGATTGTTTGCGATCGTGATGGAGATCTTACAATTTAACAAGAGGTGGAGTGGCTTATGCTGCAAGAAATCTAAAGACCTAGAAGCTGATCAGACGGCTTCCATTGATGTCTAGTTTCTTGAGGTTGACGTAGTAGTTATATTGCTAAGACTAGTTCGTGTGTGACGTCCCTTTGTGTTCACATTGCAAAGATTAGTTTGTCATTCTTGCAAAGATTAGTTGTCATTCTTTATTTTTACTTGTAGAATGTTTACTTGTGAATGAAAGTTATTTTATTGAATGGAATTTTAAATTGCTTAGATAAATTTGTCATTATTTTGCGTTTGGTACTTGGAGAAGAACAACTTCTGAAAAAAAAATTTACTCCAACAGAAAAATGATTCGAAGAGTTTTAGTGGGCCAAACTGAGCATATAAAATGGTACCTTTGTCGACAAAGCCCAAAAAAAAATCAATTATAGATTCAAGGATTTAAAATTAGAGAAAATGTCTCTCAAGTCCCTTTTTGAAAGCAACTAACCTCTTATATCCTTTATTTGTCTACATATCCCCTTCTCTATTAATGAAATGTGTGTTGCCCATTATACCCTTTCTTCATTTTCAGAATAATTAATTAATTACTAAAATTAAAAAAAAAAAACGAAAATTTGAAAAAAAAAAAAAAAAACGAGCTCTCGCTCTCGTCGTGCTCCTCTTCCGCCATTGTTGCCACAGATTCGATTTGCAGTCGCCATTGTTGCCGTATCCTCTCCTCCGGCGAGCTAGGTCGAGATAGAAAGGACATGTATGTTTCTCGAGCTCCTTTGAGCTTGAAATTGAATCAAAACCATTTACAATTAAGGAGATTGAATCCAATTGGATTTAGCTAATTGTTTGGTATGCACATTGGAAGTTTATGCATAGTTTCTGGGTCGAATAGGTCTGTAAATGGGTAAGAAATGGATTGCAGCAACTGAATCATAGTGAATTGTAGTTTAGAACCCGAAACCATTCGATTTGAGTTCTTGACGCGAAAGTACAACTAGTAGAACTGGGTAGAACTGAACCTGAATCTATTGAAAAATATATATGTAGTATTACTAGTTACACTTAGTATTACCCAGATGTATGTAGTATGACTAGTTACACTAGTATTACCAATATACATGTAGTATTACTAGTTATACTAGTATTACCCAGATATATGTTGTATTACTAGTTACACTAGTATTATCCAAATATATGTAGTATTACTAGTTTTACTAGTATTACCCAGAATTGTAGTACAACTAGTATAACTCGCAGAGTTTTTGTATTGTTTTGGCAGGATACAATGAGGGAGAACGTGATCATATATTTTAAATGCGAAAGTCGCATGTATAGCTTGATGATGAAGACATCAGGGGAGAAGATAACTCTCTCCATGTTAGAAGGTAGGATATGCACGAAGCTAGTGTTAGATAAAAGTAAGGTTAAATTGCAAATGAGGTACAATGCAGTGGTGTTGGGACCAGAGGAAGAGATTTACATTTGTGATGATGAGGATGTTGGTGTCTATTTAGTTTTAGGTGAAAATAACCGTAGTCCGTAGATATGTTTTGTATGTGGAGGTCATCACTCCACCAGAATTGTCCGAGCAACTGTGGAGAGTAGAGATTATGTTTTGTTTTGTTTGTGGTTGTTATTTGGCAATCATAATATTTGATTTTATCTGCACTTTATGATTTGTAAAACAATTTCGACTTAGCCAACTATGTAACACTAGTTTTTTATGATGTAATACTATGTTTTTTTTTCTATGGCAAATGGGTAAAACTAGTATAAAAGTAGTACTAATAACGAGATTTGGTAATACTAGTAAAACTGGTATAACTTATGAAAGAATTTGAATTTCAAATTTATTTTTTCCAACATTAAATATTACACTGACTATTAAGTAATAATGAACTCTTATAAATGATATAAATAAATTAAGTGAGAAAAAAAATTATATCATATCGGATTGTTTTAATAGACTCCATACAACATAATCCTTATACTTTTAAGTTCACTTTTTATAAAAGCACCAACTTAGGATGGAAAATTTACAATTTTATATATTTTTAACGTATGATTACAAAAAACATTAAGAATTCTATAATTATAGAGTTCATTCAAGTGTACAACTAGATAAGCAATTTTTAAGAATATGTAATACTGGTTAAACTGAAAAACACCAAAAATACAACTATGTAGAAAATTTGTACAACCAATAACTAGGGTACAACTATGTTTAAAAAAAGCTGCGCACTGGTGGAAAAAATCGGCGCACACGTGGATAAGATGGGGCCCACGTGTCCTAAAATTGAAATTCTCCCATTTTTTTGGGTCCAAATCTGAGGAGCTCCTTACTCCTCACTTATCAATCTATTTACTCTCCAAAAATCTCACATACTCTCCTACTCTTAATGAAATACAAAAACTCCATTTTACCCTTCTAAAATCAAATTTAATAATAAATAACAAAAAATAATTTGACCAATAAGAAGCTATTATTTTGAACAATGAAAATTGACTGTTCCGACCAATCATAACATTCCATATCAGTCCGTTAAACTTATTTTTGTATAAGAAAGACCTTATACTTTTAAGATGACTTTGTTATTGTTATCCCCATTGCATTGCAAAACACACAAAAATAACGTTTTGACAGATATTTTTGCATGAAAACATAAGAAATGTACCTCAAATAACTAAAATCATGGGTATAACTAAAAAAATTTAGTTTCAATCCAAGTATAACTAATTATTCAAAACATCTCAAAAAGTACAACTGTGTATATGCGAGTACAACTTGAAAACTAGGAATAACTATGTTCATTTTTGCAGTGCCGATGTACTTGCTTTGCGGCGCCCACTTGCAATTTATGACGGCGTAGTTTGACCGAGAGCAGTTTGACCCACGTTTTTTTACGGTTTTAAAATTTTGAAAATTTTCAATTTTTTTATTCTCTACTATAGAAAGAGAAAAATGATGAGAGAGAACAAAATCTGGGTAGAACAACTACGTACCAAGTTGTACCTAGTTATACAAAAATTTCAAATAACTATATTAACCAAGTTGTACTAAGTTTAACAAACTGACGTAGTTATGCCAAATTTCTAAGTTACAAAAACAATATAGTTATACCAAGTTCTATTAGTTGTCTAAAGTGTGAGTTCGGATAATTGATGATCCGATTAGACTGGAGAGCCCCTGAGAATTTGATCCCATTTTTTTAGGTTTTCCCCCAAATTTGACGGCGCACATGTGTAAATTTGACTCGCACATGTGTAAATTTGACGGTGCACATAGTTTTACCTAGTAATACCAGTAGTATAAATAAAAAAAAAACAAAACCAACATAGTTTTACCTAGTAGTACCAATTATACAAATCTAAACAACAACTATAAGACAAAGATATAATAAAGAAGGTATATTCTTCTTCACCTCCAGCTACCATGATACTATCAATTTCATGTGGGATGTAAACAATGAACACAGATTAGAAACATTACAACCCAAAATAGTTCATATCATACAATGCTCTCAGAAAATATGACTCCATGGACGTAGCATCTTCTCCAATCTGTGTGTGCCCAATAACAATGCTAGATAAGAAGTAGAAGACCATGTGGAATAAATTAAAAAGTCGAAATTTTCTCCCAAATGGCTCTACGGACGTAGCATCTTCTCCAGTCATTTCGAACATTCGATTTTGAGTAAGCTTCTAACATGGAGAGAGTTATCTTCTCCCATGATGTCTTCATCATCAAGCTATACATGCGACCTTGGCATTTGAAATATATGAACACGTTCTCCCTCATTGTATCCTGCCAAAACAGTACAAAAACTCTGTCAGTAATACTGGTTTTACTAGTTCTACTACATTTGTAGTAATACTAGTGTAACTAGTCATACTAAATATATCTGGGTAATACTAGTTTAACTAGTCATACTACATGAATCTGGGTAATACTAGTGTAACTAGTCATACTACATATATTTGGGTCATACTAGTGTAACTAGTCATACTATATATATATATATATATATATGTTTCAATAGTTTCAGATTCATTTCTACCCAGTTTGACCAGTTCTACTATCGCGAGAAGAACTCAACTTGAATGGTTTCGGGTTCAAAACTATAATTCACTATGATTTAGTTGCTAAAATCCATTTGCTATCCATTTAAAAACCTAATCGACCCCTAGAAAGTATGCATAAACTTACAATATCCATACCAAACACAAGAAGCCAAATCTAATTGGGTTGGACTTCTTTCCGAATTGGTTCTTCCTTGCCTATCGCACATAAACCACCATTATCATCCTTGGCAAGTGGATCCTAAGGACCAGCTGGTGGGTCTGAAAGACCAGCTAGTGGGTCAGCAGACTCATGCAATTGAACACAATTATACAATAGTATTACTCAGTATTACTAAATGTTTGTTATACCGTAGTATTATCAGTTTTACCTAGGCATCACAATAGTATTCTCTAGTTCTACTAGTGTTACCCAGATGTCAAAATATTATTTCTCAATTCTACCAGTATTACTCAGAATTCACAAATGTATTATTCAACCATTATTACTTAAAATCCAAAATTCACATTTCGAACCCAACTACTTACCATCTCCACGCGATTTTCGTTTGATATCTCTTCGGATCTCTCTTCAATGGAATCACGCAAGGTTCGGCTACTCTCTCCTTCATCTTCATTCTCTTCGTCTTCACTCTCTTCATCTTCTTTCTCTTCTACTTCATTCCCTTCTTCCTCATCGTCTTCATTCCCTTCTTCTTCATTATTCTCAGCAACTGGAGATAACTATTTATCTCTATCTTTTTCTATTTCTACCTCCTCGTCAACATTGTTCGAATCTGGAGGGTTCCGCAAACTTTATCCATCTTTCTCCTCAACATTAGGGTTTCCCGAACCCTCTTCTCCTCTCTTCCTCTTTTTTGACCACCTTGTCTTAACCATTATCAAGAGAAATCAACAATTTTTCACAGTCAAAATCTTGAATTCTACCTAGTTTTACCAATTAAAGATGGAGAAATCGTAACTTCTCTTTTGAATTTAAGAGAATTGAAGCTGATAAACGTTCATGAGGAAAAGTCGAAGAGAACGATTTCAAAGTAGAGAAAGAGAAATCAATTTCAGGTTAGATCCGAATAGTTATGGGTGGGGAAAAGAAACTGGGTTAAATCTAGGTTTTCTCTGTTATTTTTGTGTTTTGGCTGGGGTAACAATGTAATATCTTCACTTTTATAATAAAAAAAAATTGAAAAAGAAATTCTGTTTTTTACGGGGAGATATGAGGTTTTGTTTTGACAAAAAGGGACTTTGCAGACGTTTTCTCTTTAAAATTAAGTAATTACAGGTTTATGTTTTTTTGAGGCATTAATTAGTTTTTTTTTTTCAATTATGGGAGACTTTGGTATGTAAACGATTTGTAAAAAGGTTTTCCCTTTATGAGGAAGCTTAAGGAGGATGTATTGTGGATTAGTGTTGAAGCCAAGCAAAACGTAAATATCATTGCATTTGAAAATTCTCACTCAAGCATCATCCTCATTATCATTCTTAAGAATTGAGCAACCAAATTTTGCTTTCTCTCTTTACATTTTAACTCACAAATACCATATTTGACACTAAAAATATCTCACTTCTATTTTGTTAAATAAACATTCATTGTAGTTAAATTGTTAATTATAATATTAACTTGACACAGACTGTTAGAGCATTGACCACTAAGTAAAGTGAACCTACGAGTAATCATCACTGACATCTTCACACATAGACACACTCATATATAAATAATGAATTCACACACAAACTAGGAAACAATATAGAACCATATTAATATATGTTCTTCTTCAGATTCCAACCAATAAACTAGAACATGCTCTTTTGGGTCGATTTGTTTTTGCTCAGTGGATTTTGGGTGTTTGGTTTCTCCAATCCAGATGGTATGCAGATTCTCAACTTTTGTCTCACATCATTTCCATTATTTTTTCTTCAACTGTTTGGTTAAATCTTTGTAATGGAACAGGTTTCTTGAGCTTGTCCTGTGGCGGCTCAAGTTACACCGCGGCTTATAACGTCTCCTGGGTTTCAGATAACGATTATATTGAAACAGGTAACACTACCACGGTAACTTACACCGAGGGGAATTCTACTTTCAGTGTTCCTATCAGATTCTTTCCGGATTCTCGAGGTCGCCAATGTTATAAGGTACCAGTAACAAAGAAGGACTTGTCCTCGGTTCTGATTCGGGCTACATTCGTTTATAGAAATTATGATAGCCAAAGTAGTCCTCCAGCATTTCATGTCTCTCTGGGAAGGAGAATCACTAGTACTATTGATCTTAAAACCAATGATCCTTGGATTGAAGAGTTGGTTTGGCCGGTCAACAATGATTCTGTTTTGCTTTGTTTGCTTGCGATTAAAGGGAGAGGTATTCCGGTTATCTCTTCTCTAGAAATACGGCCACTTCCTGTAGCTGCTTACAGAAACAGCTTGGAGGGTTCACCAAATATAATTCTTAGGAGAAGTTACCGAATCAATAGCGGATACACGAATGGGACTATCCGGTAAGAACTTGATCACTGTCTCTGATTTTGCATTTTTGGTGTGTTTTGTTAAATATTAATTCTTGGTGAATTCTGCTGAATGGTAGGTACCCTTCAGATCCATTTGATCGAATATGGGATCCGGATCAAAATTTTGCACCGTTTCATGCCTCTTGGAGCTTCAATGGGCTCACAAAATTGACTTCCTTCAACATTACTGAGAATCCACCAGCTTCTGTACTTCAGACTGCAAGAATTCTTGCTCGCAAAGACAGTCTCTCATATACCCTTTCTCTACATACACTAGGGGACTACTACATTATCCTCTATTTTGCTGGGATACTCTCACTCTCCCCTTCGTTTAGTGTGATGATCAACGACGAAGTCAAACTATCTGATTACACTGTGACTAGTTCAGAAGCTGGTACCTTGTACTTTACGCAAAAAAGAGTCAGTAAGTTAAACATCACCCTTGGAAAAATCAAGTTCAATCCTCAAGTGAACGCTCTTGAGGTATATGAAATCCTCCAATTCCCTGCTGAAGCTTCTTCTACCACAGGTACTCTCTTTTTTGTTTTGCCTGGATAAAGCAAACTCCACCAGGGCCAAAAGTTCAACTTTTAAGTTATCTTTGCAGTTTCAGCACTTAAAGTTATAGAGCAATTTACCGGGCAAGACCTTGGATGGCAAGACGACCCATGCACACCGCTTCCTTGGAACCACATCAAATGTGAAGGAAACCGCGTTACATCATTGTAAAACAAAATCCTTATCATAACTATTCCTTTCAACATTTCTTAATCTCAGCTCATATTTTTCCTTCTTCTGGCTATCCAGGTTCCTCTCACAAATCAACCTGAGGTCCATTAGTCCAACATTCGGAGACTTGCTCGATCTCAAGACACTGTAAGCCAGCAATTCTTCAACCACTTTTCTAGCGTCTCATGTATACATGTGTGGTTATCTTCCATGTTCTTCACTTCTTCGTGCAGCGACTTGCATAATACATCACTTACAGGAGCAATACAGAATGTAGGCAGCCTTAAGGATCTCCAGAAACTGTAATACTCATCCATAGAACATTAGCGTATTATTTATGTTTCCAGTAGTATTAAAAAGCTTCTGACGGTATGTCCAGGAATTTGAGCTTTAATCAGTTAAAATCTTTCGGCTCCGAACTCGAAGATCTGGTTAACCTTGAAGTTCTGTAAGTTAAATCTTATACTGAGAGTTTCTGGATATACGTTCGTTGTCTTCGGAAAACTGAAAGTAATTAGCCATTGCATGAAGGGACCTGCAAAACAACAGCTTACAAGGATCAGTTCCTGAAACATTAGGAAAGCTGACGAAACTTCGTCTCCTGTAAGTAAAACATTAAGATCAAGAAGTAGCTTGTACATACCATATTCACACAAAGAATAATCTTTCTGTTACTTCTTCTCAGGAATCTGGAAAACAATAACTTAGTAGGTCCCTTGCCACAGTCTCTTAACAGAACGGGTCTGGAAGTCAGGTATACGATTTCTGTCTCGGCATTTGCTACAATATTCTGTTCTTGTGTTACTGAATTACCTTTTGTCAGGATAACGGGGAATCCATGCCTTTCATTCACTTCATTATCATGCAACAATGTGTCTTCAACAATTGACACACCACAAGTCACTATCCCTATCAATAAGAAACACAAGAAACAGAACCGTATAGCGATTTTGCTTGGAGTTTCTGGTGGAGCCTTGTTTGCCACTTTTCTTGTCTTTGTTTTCATGTCGATCTTCACGAGGAGACAGAGAAACAAAGAGAGACATATAACCAGTATGGGAACAATGCTTTCTCTTTTCTCCCACAAAGTTGTCGCTTTATGATTCTTATAGTATACCAAAATCTGTATCAGGAGCACAACTGAAGATGCAGAACTGGAACACTTCAAGAATCTTTTCTCACAAAGAGATTAAGTCAGCTACTAGAAATTTCAAGGAAGTGATTGGTCGTGGAAGTTTTGGAGCTGTATATCGTGGAAAACTACCAGATGGAAAACAAGTTGCGGTCAAAGTGCGATTTGATAGAACTCAACTTGGAGCTGATTCTTTCATCAATGAGGTTAAGCGTCCACAGTTCTCCCAAAATTACTGTCCATATTTGAATGTCATACATTCCAAATCCATGGTCAAGTATACATTCATCTTTAGTGATCCCTTTGTACTGTCTACGTTCTAGGTGCACCTTTTGTCTCAGATCCGCCACCAAAATCTAGTTTCATTTGAGGGCTTTTGCTACGAACCAAAACGGCAAATACTGGTGTATGAGTATCTGTCTGGTGGATCATTAGCTGATCACCTTTACGGTATGCAAATCCCCAAGTGTCTAGCAGTTGCTCATCATCCTTTATCAAAGTCATTTTCCTAACAAAGCTTTTTGTGATATCTTGATTCTGCAGGTCCAAGAAGCAAAAGGCATTCATTGAACTGGGTTTCAAGACTAAAAGTTGCAGTTGATGCTGCAAAAGGTATATCTTGAACATCTGTGATTGGCATCATTAGACTAAAACACAGTTGATTCTGGCAGAGAGTGACAGTTTTGGCTTATTCATGAAGGATTGGACTACCTGCACAATGGAAGTGAACCGCGAATTATACATCGGGATGTAAAGAGCAGTAACATACTTCTGGACAAGGATATGAACGGGAAAGTTTCTGACTTTGGCCTGTCAAAACAATTTACAAAAGCAGATGCATCTCATATCACTACTGTTGTTAAAGGCACCGCAGGCTACCTTGACCCCGAGTAAACTCTTCTACAATTTCTCTCCGCATTCGTGAATTCGTGATGGATTAACAGCTTCATTAGCTAATCATTAAACACACTTTGTCATTCCAGATATTACTCCACCCTGCAACTGACAGAGAAAAGCGATGTCTATAGCTTCGGTGTGGTCCTATTGGAGCTCATCTGTGGAAGAGAACCTATAAGTCATTCAGGATCACCAGATTCTATTAACTTGGTCTTATGGGTGAGAGAAACATGATTGTCTTTATTTCTCATCTCCTAATATTTAAGAACACAGTGTAATTACAGGATCAAAATACTGAAATGCAGGCTAGGCCAAACTTACAAGCAGGAGCATTTGAGATTGTGGATGATATCTTGAAAGATACATTCGATCCAGCGAGCATGAGAAAAGCTGCTTCGATTGCTATAAGATGTGTGGAGAGAGATGCATCTGGGAGACCATCTATTGCAGAAGTTTTGACTCAACTAAAAGAAGCGTACAGCCTTCAACTCTCATATCTAGCTGCTTCGGCACATACAGACTGATAACACATCACAAACAAGAGTAAATAAATATACATTTATCAAATTTTGTTCTTTTTTGTTTGTTACAAATTTTTGTAAGCCAATTGAAAATGTATTTACTTTACTCTCATACTAACTACCTTTTATCATTAGAACAAGGTGATTGATACTAGAAATATATATACCAGCAAAATTGAGCTCTATTCCTCCGCTAAAAATCCGGCTTCTTCAACACAACTTGGGTTTCACCAACGGACTCACCAACACCATGAAGTTCCTTTACATGGGTAGTCATGCCACTAATTCTATAAGCCTTAACCATTGTCCTGTATGTAATCTTATCAGGTTTGAATCCCTTCTTTTCCATTAGTTCGAGAACACCTTTCATCTCTGCAAACTTTTCCATCCTCCCGTACGCATCTACCAGACAGTTAAAAAACACGAGGTCTAACCTTATGTCTGAATTCTCGATGAAACGCAAGACTCCTCCAATTTTATCAGCTTTACCAGCTCTTCCATAGGCACGAACAAGCGAACATAGTGTAACACAGCTTGGTATGATTCTCTCTGATTGCATTAGTCTAAATAAGTATTCCATTTGTTTCAAGTCTCCTGCCCTCCCAAACGCGTCAATGACCACATTGTAGGTGACTATGGTCCATGAATAGTGATACTTCTGCATGTATTCCATCACAGCACTCATCTTCTTGTAGTTCCCTGATTTCCCATATGAATCAAGGAGGATATTGAAGGTTCTGATGTTGGGTTCAATCCCAGAGCTCTGAAACTTCTCATAACAATTCTCCATCATTTCTATTTGTCCATTTCCCCCAAAGGCTCTAAGGGTTGAGTTCATGGTCCAAGAATCAGGCTTGCAATCATCCTCTCCAAGCATTTGGATAAGTGTTGATTCCATCTCCACAAACCTTCCAAAACAAAAGATATACCTCAGTTCATGGATGCTTTGAACTAAAGCATAATAATTGAAACCATATAATTATCAAATTCAAGTATTCACTCCATCCCAGCATGTGTAAAGTTCTCGGTTAGAACGGAACGAAAGACAAACAAGGTTTTCAAATACTCCTATTTGCAACCATGAAAGATTACAGGGGATGGAGTGAGTGCAAATTGATATAACAAAATGTATAAAATTCAAAAGGACAGGACAGGATGCTAAGTACATTTTTGCCTTCCCATATGCATCGATGAGGGTATTATACGTGATTGTATTAGGCCTAATACCCAGTCTTCTCATATCAGAAAGCAGATCGTGAACCTTATCAAACGCAAAAACCTGAAGAAACGACTTAATGAGGATGGAATACGTGTGCACATCCGGCTGACAGTTATGACTACTTTTCATTCGTTCCAGAAGAGTAAACGCAGCATCAAAGCGTCCGCTCCTACTATAAGCAGATAAAAGTGCAGTATACACTTCATGATTCACCACACAACCTTCATTAATCATTTCCTGAAAGAGTTCATGAGCCTTTTCCGGTTGTTTGCATTTTCCAAGCATCACAATCAGCTTCACATAGATACCAACGTTTGGTTTGTACCATAGCTGTTCGCGCAATAGCTCAAACACCTACAAATACACCAACATTATCTTGTAATTACACAGAGAAACTCAACACTTCATCATCCTAAAACCATTAATTTGTCATCCTTGACATCAATTTAAAGACACAATTTCATAAAATCAAAGAGATAAGCTCAAAATCTAGCTAAGTTCTTCGAAATTCAGCGAAAAAGTTATACAATCTCAAGCTACTATAAGCATAATCTGAATTTCTCAGCTTCAAATTTCATCTTTATCAAAATCTATAACCAAACATAATCATATTAGTGTATCAAATTCAAATTCGAGATAATTTTGGAGCACACGAAATCTACCTGAAGAGCAGATTCCCATCGGAGAGCAGTGATTCTTTCGTGAAGAGACTCAAGAACAGTCCTTGGAAGAAGCTTCTTCGAGCCTTTCTTCTTTTCAATTATCTCTTTTGTAGCTTCTCTTCGGAGTATTATCGATATCGCCTTCCTCGAAGCGATCTTTGTGTTCGTATTCTCTTTACTCTCCTTCGAATCTCTCTCAATCACGTCCTCCGAATTCATTAGCCATTTGCTTTGCCTCGTCTCTCTAAGCGACAAGGAGGAAGTATTGGTGCTCTTATCGGAAGTAATTGTGTGTTTCGGCTCGCGTGGGGAGATGGAGATACATCGGACGGTGAAAGTTCTCTCCGACGGTCGACGGTTAAACGCCGTCGGGAGTGGTGGCGCGTGGCTTGTGGAGGTGGAGAGCGAAACCATTTGAACCAACCTGAGAAAATTTAAGGATCAGACATTACTGAAGAAAAAGGAAAAATGGAAACGTTTATTGAATTTTATTGGGTCAGGCCCAAATAACTCAGGAAATGTGACCAAAAAAGAACACATTTTTTAGTTTCGAAGACCAATTTGATTCTTAGTTGGAGATGTGATGTTTCAGTTTTGGCCCAAAACTCTTTGAATTATTTAGAAATTCGACCGATCAAAAATATTATATATATAATTTAAATCGTAATTATTGAAAAAACATTAACCTATTATAAATAAATGTTTTATATTATAGTTGAATATCAGAATTTATTTTGCGTGTATAAATATTATATAAATAATATTCAGTATTCTGATATTTTGCGTGTATAAATAAAAAAAAAAATTATACACACAAAATATCAGAATACTGAATAATAAAGAGACAAGAGAGAGATTTTACTTCGTTATGATTGAAGTTATGCGAATGAACATCTTACAATAAATGTTTCATCGTTTTTATGTAGAGGTAAAAAGATAAATTTACTATGCTCGCACAATAACGTGAGCTCCACATTTACGTAACATTTAACACATGTGTATGCGTATATTGTTGACGTTATTATTTTCCTCATTTTCTGACTTTTACAATACTCCCCTTTAGAGACCATTATCACTATGTCTCTTGCGTAATATCTTATGTTGTCTCGTTAAAAATCTTTCTAGGAAAACCCGGTGGAAAAAAACTATCTATACTAGTATTTTTGCAGTGACTTTGGTGACGGGTGGGTAAAAATGCTTCCGGGTTATTTGTATATCCGACCCGTTTCAAAAAATCCTTCACAAAAAAAATTATTGGGTTGGGTTATATTTAACTCAACTCATACACCGGATATTCTATATTTAACAATTTAGATATTTAGAAGATTTGATTAAGATTTATAATTATGATTCTCCTATCATCTTTGTTTGATTTGTTTTTAACTGTTTTGAATCATCATATAATACATCAAGTAAAAAAAAAATCAATTTTTTTTCTGCATATACTGTGATTCGAAATTTTAAAAACGGACATATATTATCCAATTGACGAAAATGTGTGTTCAACGTTCTACATCGATTAAAATATTTAGACAATGATTCAGAATCATATCATAAATAAGAACATTAATAAAATAAATGAGTTTTTTGGCCGGACGGGTTTGGCGGGACGTGTTTTTGAATCAACAATAATAAAAATATTAAAATTTCATTAATCCGCCGCTTCAATACGGACTAAATCCTTTTTTTTTAATACCACAAATATTAGACATATTAAATTAGTCTCATTTAGAAAAGATTGTATAAAACCAAAAATTATCCCGTAGTATAATGTTACTTAATAACAATATTTATAAAATTTTAAAATATCATTAACATGCCACTTTAATACATATTAAATCTTTAGTTTATTAAAATATAAATGTCTTAGAGAATGATATGATTTGTAAACTTTTATATATAATAAATAATCATTAAATTTTAAAAGAAAAACAAATTACGGGACGTGTTAAGAAATTACGGAACGTGTTATATTTCGGAAAAGATTTATATGACAGACGAATTTGAATCAATATTTATATACCGCTTTAATACGGGTTAAATCCTCAGTTTATTAATAATTGTCCCGTGGACTCGTGGTATACTGTTCCTTAATAACAATTGTAAACTATAATATAAATAAATATGTTATAAGGAGATACAATTTACAAAATATTTTTATACTAATTTTAAAATTAAATCATCCCGCCGTATACCGCGGGTTAAAATCTAGTTGTAGGTAAAAAGAGTACAACCGCGCAAGCTCCCCTTCGAATGATCAGGATCATAACTTACAAGTCTTCTTGACGATGCATTCCAATGTTATGGACATGTTTCCTGAATATAAAGGTGGGTAATGATTTAAGCTTCTCAATGTTTGTCATTTTTTATCTAAACAAAAAAATCGAATAAATATTATTAGTAAAATAATATTATTTTTATTTGATATGGAACCATTTATATTAATGATGCACGCAATTACAAAGAACATAATTGCATAGAAAAGTAAAGCGATATTTAAGGTAAATTTTTCGCGAGTAAATTTCCCAACAAAGAGACCATAAGTACAAGCAATAATTGTGATTAAACTAAAATTAAAAACAATCTAATCATTTCTAAAATGAAAACTTAAAAAAATTTCTTAGAAGAATATATGAGGAGAGATATGATATTTAAGTGAATGAATGAGTGAAAATGAGTGTATTTATAGATTGAAAATTACTTTTATAGCCATTTGAAAAATGATAATTTTTTGATATTTTTTTCTTCATGACCGTTAGTGAAACAAATTTAAATAAAAAATCAATCTGTAAAATTTAATAACCAATCAGTTAAATCTACCAATTTCAGAGAATAGGTTTTTATATACATTTGGCAGAGCCTCCTTATATAATAACCAAAATATAAATAAATTTAACGGAAATATTGTGGTGACGAAGTCATCCACGTCATAACGGTAAATAAATAATGGTGACGGAGTCATCCACATTATATACGGTTTAGCCGTTCATTGCTATGGTGCATAAACAACCATTACTTATAAGGACGACATTCCTCCCACTATAGTAACGACTAAATAACAATGTCTTGAACAACCACTAAAAATAATAATATATATCTTCTTTTTATTTATATCTTCTTATTTTTTTTTTTCTTTTTTACATACTATATTTTTTTTCTTTTAAAGAGGCGAAATACCGCCCAATATAATATTTTTTTTTTCAGCGATCTTAGAATAATCGTTATCATAACTTGTTATACCAATATAATATTGTTTCCTACCAATTTCCTACGAAAAATATTTGTAGGGAATCGCCCGTAGAAAATAGAATTTGGTAGGAAATTCGTGGAAATTTCCTACAAAAAATTTCGTAGGAAATCGCGTAGAAAATTTTGTAGGAAATTGGAAGGGCCTTTTTCACCATTATCCTACCAAATTTTTGTAGGAATTTAGTCCTTCAACTTTCCTACGAAATATTTCTCACCAATTACATACGCCTCCTACCAAATTCGTACGATTATCCTTCGAAATTTGAGAGACAATTTTAATGAAATTATTTATATATATTTGTTAAAAAATTTGGTTTTTTGAAAAAAATAAATTTAAAATTTAAAAGAAACTTGCTTCATACCAAATTAACTTCATACACATTAAAATTTATTATACAAACAATTCTAATGTAAAGATTCAAATCCTAATCGCTCTACTCCGAGTCTCGTCGTCGTCGTCGTCATCGTATCTACGCTCGTGTTCGTCGTCTTCGTCGTCTCATTCTAGACTATCGGATAACCCGGTGATTGAATTTGTGAACTTGCTGAAAATAAAAAGCAAAGCATAATTAGTATAAGAACACAAGAACACCATAAACAAAATGGAAACTATAACATAATTTAACTTACTCGTTAAAATTGAAGACCACATGAATATCCCTGAAATAAAATAATAATCACTAACCTGCTTAAGCACTGTCTTAGTTACCATCTCAGTAAGTAGAAACTTAAGGGGCTGTGATATCCTCGGATGTAATGCAATCATAGTTACATCTTCATTTGCCAGCTTTATGTCAATTCTAACAATCTGCAGAGTAAAAGAAAGTTCTTTAGAGCACCGTGAAACAAGCCTGAAACAAGATATAAGTAGTGAAAATCTAACTGGAAGAAGGCCAAATCTAATTAAAAGAACAATGCATCACCCAAATTAAAATGAGAACTGAATCAGTAAGTTAATACAATGAAACTTTAATTTGGTAAAGCCACTCACAGTTCAAAGACACAAAGGCATGAATTAAATCGAACTACCACAAACTCACAGTTCAAAGACACAAAAATCCATTTCCTAATTTGGTTTCGAAGTATAGCTTCATTACTCTTCACTGAGACTAAACACTAATCAAAACTCATTATTCAGTTTCTCAGATTACAAAAAAAAATTCTAACTTTTTGTCTTTTTTAATCACACAGAACCTATCTAAGTACACTCACTTGTTCGTGGAAGTTTTGGAATTTGGCAATCTCTCATATTTCCGACCATCCTCAAGAGAAGAAGATAACCACCTCCTCGTCAAAGGCACAAAACCTATTTTAAAAAAAATCAAAATTTTCCAGAATCGTCAATATCGATTAAACCAACCTTTTAAAAAGAAAATTGCAAAATGAGAATCTTTTGGGTTCTAACTAAAACAAGCCGACAATGAGCAAACACCAACCATAAACAAAGCGATCAAGCGACCTAGTGACGCCGGAGAAGGCGCCAATTTTTCTTAAGGGCGGCTAGGGGTTTCTGTAACTCCTATTTAAGATGATATTGGGAGGGAGGAGGAGGCTGAGGGGAAGGAAGATGGGGAAGAGACGGTTCAACCTTAGCGGTGGAGACGGTGGAGGAGTAGATCGGAGAGGAGAAGAGGGATGCTTGAGAGAGAGTTGGAACACGGGAAATGCGTTTCACGAGGCCACCCCTCGGCTTTCGCTTTTATTACCGTAAGTACCCTTCCATCTACATGAGAGTTGCACAAATTCCGACGAGACACGTGTGATTTACCAAACCCTGCTTTTTTTTACCAAATGGGATGACTTTTTAATTTTTCCATGTTTATTTCAAATATTTGTTTCTGTATTGGGTGATTAAGAATAATAAAATGATACTATAAACAAATTTGCAAATCAAATTAGACTAAAGTTTGTTTTATTTAGTTAGTTAATTTACCAATCATATTAGACAATTTTTATCTTTAATTATACCTTGTGTAGTACAGTAGTAGATTAGAACTCTTCATTCCTTTTTGTTTTTATTTTCGTCTCCAAATTAGAGTTCTTTTTTTTATTATTTATTGTAAGGTGTGACTTTTATTAAAATGAAAAGAGAAAAGAAAAGAAAAATTATAGAGAAATATAAAATTATATGATTTTTTTTGTCTAAGTGTTGGCGTTCATGACAAAATTTAGGTTCCGAAAATTTCCGCTTAGTAAAATTTCGATTTAAATTTTTTTTAATACGTTATAATAGAGTCCTCTAATCCAGCATATCCTTTTTTTTTTGTCAACGGCTTTTAATTAAAAATTCTAAATAACCATTCCTGAGGAATGTTGTTTACATATGTGATGTGATGCGGTTCGGTGCGAATTTTTCGCGCCAAATTATCCGCTTTTACATTTGCACTTCGAGGGATTAAAGATAAAGAGAAGCTTGAAAATTCTTTCTTGTCTCTCTGTAAATCTTCTAAATACACTGAGAAGGCCGGCCATTCGGTTGGGGAAGACACCATCTTCACCATAATCCAGCATATCCTTTTTAATAGCACTTACGAAAATTGTGCTATTCTAATATGCTATCAATATCCATATTTCTTGTAGTGTAATAAAAATTCCTACGATTTTCCTACCAATTCTTTCCCCATAACTTTCCTTCGCATTTCCTACGAAGGTCTGGTCGTAGGAAATTGGAAGGAAATATACCTTCGAATTTCCTACCAATTTTTCCTATGGCTTTCATTCCACTTTCTTACGAAATTTCCTACGACATTTTTTTCGTAGGATTTTCGTAGGGAATTCCCTACGAACTTCTTACGACTTTTGTCATAGGAAATTTCATTCGAATTTCCTACGAAATATATATTTCGTAACAAATACATAGAAATTTGGTAGGAAATGATTCCTACCAAATATTTGGAAGGAAATTTGGTAGGAAAAGACTATGTTTTCTTGTAGTATATAATTGGAGCTTTGCGTTTTCCGCGGCTTGGATTTCTTGTGGAAGGATCGCCAGTCTATTATAGATCTTCATATCATCCATCTCTCTTACCTTTCTTTCCGACTTCTACTTTGTCGGATAGAGAGAAGCTTCTATTTATAGGCCCTAGCGAAGCAGCCCTTAATTATTAGTATTATTATCTTAACTTAATTAGTATTCTTACGTAACACGATTCCCAGAAAAAAAAGATGGAAAAACTTTAAATTTAGTACGCTGAATAATTAAGTACGCTGAATAATTTTCCCCTGGATAAAGGCCCGCTCCTAAAAATAAAAAAAAGTCCTTTTTGGCGGGTATTGCCACGCGGCTTAATTACGACCACTCCCTCGGGAATAAGAGGCAATAATAGAACGCACTGTATAGAGTACTCCCCCGTTTTTCTTGGGTTTCCAAAGGCCCGTCACTCCTTACTCGACAGCTCAAAGCTGACCAGAGTCCTCGTTTACCCTACGTGCACTATTTAGCTCTGTCTACTCAGATCACGCTTTTATTTGTCTATATAACTAATAAAAAAAATTATACCCGAAAAAGAACGGAATACTGAATAATAAAGAGGCGAGAGACAGAGATTTTTATTTTGTTATAATTGAAGTTATAATTACGTGGGCTCTACAATTACATAACATTTTGTTATTTTGAGATAGTGACGTGGGCTCTACAATTACGTAACATTTAACACGTGTATGTGTATATTATTGACGTTCTTGTTTTCTTCCTTTTCTGAATTTTACAACATTTCGTATATAATAATAATTTTTGTATTAATATTCTCAAAATAATATTATAAACTATCTCGTCAACTTTTTTTTTTTTTAAACATTTTTTCATGTAAAATGTATTGTGCAAAAAAAAATATATCTTCTATCCGAAAATAATTATATGGCTAAGTGGATAGCGGAAAAAAATATTTTTCACTTATGTTGGAGTAAACTACTTTTATATTTCCATTCATAATATTACGAATATAGTTTATTATTTTGGTTCTGAATGGAGAAAGCGTACCGCACGTAGCGGACCAAGCGGATCTAGCAAAACAAAAGTGGATCAAGCTGATCTTGCGTAATAAATGCGGATCAAGCGGATCTAGCAGTCTAAAATATGTGTTTGAATGGTGAAAATGGATCAAATAATGTGTATCAAATATTTATATTATAAAGTATATATTTTAAATAATTTATTTTACATAATACTATACATATTAAAATATATATAAAATAAAATTCTTTAATATTAGCTTAACAAATTCTTCATTATCTATTTGTTTACAATTAAGTATATATATATATATATATATATATATATATATATATATATGATGTAGTTATTTTTTGTATTTTAGTTTTTCAGATGTAATATAATAATAATACAATTATATATATATATATATATATATATATATATATATATATGTGTGTGTGTGTGTGTGTGTTCTATCATAAACAATATCAGTTTGCTGAGAATTCTCATCCAATATTTTCATTTTTTAAAGAAGAATATACTCTTCAACAGCGAGCCACCACTGAAATAACAAAATAACAGTATATTACTAGGATTAGAGCAAACGTTTATGATTAGAAAAACTCAAATATGGCACAAACACAATAGTACTGAATTGAACTTAATTTTTGTCTAACATACAAAGAATACAAATTTATCCACCATATCCTAAAAAACTGGAAGCTGAGAAAAATGTGAAGAAGCAGATATTGACGCCGACAAACTAAACCAATGCATTTCACGCCTGCTTATGCAATAGAGAGAGACATAACAGATGCGCATCTAGAGACATAACAGATGCGCATCTAGAGACATAACAGATGCGCATCTAGAGACATAATAGATGTGCATCAAGTCTTAATCTTCACACCTTCCTATGCATTGGAGATAGACATCTTTCCCAGAATCTTTTTCATCCATCCAACCTTATGGTCGGATTCCACAGAATTGTTCTCATCCTCACTACCAGATGAGATCTCCACTTCATGCTTCTCCAATTCCAAACAAAGTTCCATTAATTGGGTAGTTAGTTGATTGATGACTTTATCTTTCTCAATAATTTCATCTCGAGCTTGAATCAATGCTTCTTTTGGCCATCCATCCACCACTCCTTCATCGAACCACTCAAAATAGTTGCAGTGATCAGTCCTACGCTTCTGATGGCACAAATAACACAAATGTATCAGGAAGCCATCACAGTCTCGGATTGTAAAAATAATCGACTCTACCAATACCTTAAACAACCGACAACCAAAAAACTTTCTTCCCGGATTGTTATCGGTCCACGATGTGACAATCTTTGCAGACAAACCACATCTACACATCTTTCGCCCCCAATTGACGATTCTGAGCTCAAATTCATCTATCAAAACAAAATAAGACCCAAAAAATCAAAACTAAAAACCAAACATTTTATGATATGCCAACCTTCAGCTAGAAAGGGAAGATTTCACAGGTACTCTGTGGAATATACGCAAAACACGTTCAGCTAGAAAGGGAAGATTTCAAGACAATGCAACGAATTATTATCAACAAGATAGTTCAGGAATCAAACTAAGAAACCAGAATCATGTCAAACTAGGATTAGCATACTAGAATCAAACTAAGCTTGTTTTCTCATGAGTGATCACTTGCATAACTAACATATGAGTCTAACTGTTCTCACACCTATAACATGAACATCACATAAAATAAGCCTACTAATAAACACAAACCTATAACATGAACATCACATGTCAATCATCGACTGGATTTTTGAAACAACAGTAAAGCCAACGAGACTTACCATTCACACAACACTCAAACACTTCACATTCACTTTACTATCAAATTCACACGCAAAAGCAAACTCGATTCACAACAACCCAGGAAACTTATTGACAGAAATCCAAAAAACTTATAACATTCAACGAACATCACATATGACTGACTAAATAAAACGTTCGATGAAAAAGTACCTTGATGGGCAGATTCAGTTGCTTTACAGAGACTGCAAGAGATTTTGGATACTAAGGCTTTATAAGTAAAATCCCAGCACCTTAAGCATAAAGACAGAACAAATTAATTTTTCAAAAAAAAAAGACGGAACTAATTAACCGAAATTGCCACTTGAAAAACCGAAGATATTGAAAACGAGCTTGAAACAAGTCTCGAATCCACTTAAATTTGGTGCGTTAACATAGTCATCCCCTACGAAGCACGGAATCGTCGATGGTGGTGCTTGGAATCCCGGTAGAATCTCTTTGGAATCGCGATTCCCAAATTTTGGTGTTTGGAATCGATATTGAATCGCACGGTTCGTATCTGCAATATCTACCTGTCTACCTCCTCTAATAATATATATCTTTTTTTATTTTTATCTTTTTTTTCTTTTTTTCATACTATATTTTTTTCTTGGCGACATACCGTCCGATATAATATTTTTGTTTTGAGCGATCTTAGAGTGATCGTGATGATAACGAATTATAAATAAATATTTTTTTTTGGTAGATATAAATGTAACTAATAAAGAAAATTTTATACCTGAAAAAGATCGGAATACTGAATAATAAAGAGACGAGAGAGAGAGATTTTTAATAATTGAAGTTATGCGAATGAATGTATCTTACAATGAACAATTCATCGTTCATTATATGGGGTAAAAGATAAATTTATTTTTATCGTATAGTGACGTGGGCTCTACAATTACGTAACATTTAACACATGTGTATGTGTATATTGTTGACGTTATTGTTTTTTTTCTTTTTTGACTTTTACAACATTATGTATATTAAAATAATTTTTGTATTAAATATTCTCAAAATAATATTACAACTATCTCGTCAATTTTTTTTTAACATTTTTTTCATGTAAAAAGTATTGTGCACAAAAATATATATCTTCGATCCAAAAATAATAATATGGCTCTGAGTGGATAGCGGAAAAAAAATATTTTTCACTTATGTTGTAGTAAACTACTTTTATATTTCCATTCATAATATCATGAATATAGTTTATTATTTTTGTTCTGAATGGAGAAAGCGTACCGGACGGAGCGGATCAAGCGGATCTAGCCGAACAAAAGTGGATTAAGCTGATATGGCGTAATAAATGCGGATTAGGCGGATCTAGCGGTCCAAAATATATGTTTGAATGGTGAAAGTGGATCAAATAATGCGTATCAAATATTTTTCTTATAAAGTATATATTTTATGTAATTTATTTTACATAATACTATACATATTAAAAATATATATTAAATAAAATTATGTAATATTAGCTTAACAAATTCTTCAATATCTAGTTGTTTACAATTAAATATATATATATATATATATGATGTAGTTATTTTTTGTATTTTAGTTTTTCAGATGCAATATAATAATATGAAAAGTTCATAATTACAACAAAAACTTGTATTTACAAAATATGTCATTTTTTATTTATGAAATTTAAAATTTATCAAAATATTTATTTATAAGTATATGCAATATTTTGAAAATTAGAAGATTAATAACATCTATTTTTAATCATAACATAAAATGTAAAAAATACATATTAATGGCAACACATAAGTGCAGATACGCTTCTACATAAGAACTATTTTTATTTCCTTCATTCATTTAAGGCAATTAGTTATCAAGCGTTTATCTTGTTCAAAAGCAGTTCTCTTATTTTGTTATATTTCTTTTTAATATTAAATATTATTTAATTATAGAATTTGTGTTCTAACATATTATTTAGATAAAAAAGTTTAGTCTTACAATTAATCTCTAACATCATTACGGGAATGATTAGCTCTATTTTTTGTGTCTAATATTAAATCTTTTGTCATTTTTAAATTATAAATATAACAATAAAATTGTGTGACTTTATTGATGAATTTTTTTTTGGAATTGTAGACTATAATTAAGATGTTACAATATTTATATTTCATGTTATCATTTGTATTTTTTGCAACGTTATTATTTGTACATAAAACATTAAATATTTTTTGTATTAATAATAAAGTGATTTTAAATTTAGTATACGTTATAGTAATATATGGTATACTTTTTAAAATATTTATGTAATATTTAATTATTAAATCATTTTATATTTTTTAGTATTCAAATATTTCTTCTGGTACACTTGTTATCCGCTTTTACCATTCAAACATATATATGGAAGCGTTCGAACCGCTAAAACCGTTTGATCCGTATTTGTACCTCTAGAACCGCTTTATCCACACTTGTTCTGCTTGATCCGCCTTATCCGCTTGGTCCGCTCCGCTTGAACCTCTTTCTCCATTCGGAGCCTAATTTGACTATCTCATTGTTGGAGGATTCGAGAGTTAGAGCATGCTCAACAATGGTCTTTTAAGACAAGTCTTAGGCTTAAACTGATTAAAATTAAATCATTAATCTGGTAAAACATTAAGAAACGTCTCTTATTTAATAGGCTTTTGTTAGTGATAAGAGGCTCATACGTGTCGGAATTCATTGGTTTTAGGGTTAAAATAAAAAGAAAAAAATCCTCCCGTGTTTATCTCTCTTCGTCCCGACTCTCTCTCTCTCTCTCTCTCTCTCTCTCTCTCTCTCTCTCTCTCTCTCTCTTTGACGACTGTGAAACGAGAGAGTTTTGTTCATATCAACACACTGCAAAAATCAACACACTGCAAAAATTCGGAACTGAATTTCTGTCTGAAGTGAGTCATAGTTGTCTTCCTATTAAAGCTAAGTTGGTAAGGATGATTAGAGTTCCTTTCAGGCAATGAAGGTGGGATCACATCAAATTGCCAAAGAAAATATCGATGTCCTTCTTTGAGGTTTCTAGGAAAGTTCCTTTTGTATGAAACTGGAGGAACCATAGCATCAACTCGTGTACCATGATATAGAAAACGTTAATAAGCTTTGTCTCCCTCATCGTCTATAATAAATCTATAGAAAAACATGATATAATAAGGAGAAAATAAAGATATATACCTTTTCATCCACCAAAATCATGGTAGTGTGATCATTGGGATGCTTGGGAGGATGATTCCAAATGCTCAAGATCTTAACATATACAAACCATTTCTTCTTCCTTTGAGTTAAATCAGAAAAAAAATCATTGAGGGCCATAAGAGTAGAGTAAGCGTTTGAAAAAGATAAAAGGTAGAGAAAATTTTTTTTTTCTGAGATTATTGAAGAAGTTAAGTGTGATATTATAGAGAAATCAATATGTATTTATACACATCTTGAAAAGACCAAACCTATAGCATGGCCAATAAAAACAATTTAGAGAAGCAATAAAAAATCATATTTATATAACACTAAAGTAGAGAAAATAAAATCTTTATATGTGACAACCCATTATATAGTTTGACCATTGCATATGATTGATGTATTGGCTGAGTAAACAACTTTTTTGGTTTTCAATATTTCTGTGTTTGTATGACATTTTAGAAAGAATCTGAATTTCGATGGTAAAATGCAGCTTTTTTTGGAATTTCAATTTTTTGACTATAGTTATTATCAAATAATCTTAAAGCTTGTAAGAATGGGGGGGGGGGGGGTTTATGAAACAAATTAATACATTCAATATAGATTATATACAATCACAATGTTACAACTTTTTCTTTCTTGCATTGGAAAACAGTTTTTTTACCATTTTCATTTCAAATATATATCATAGCATTGAAAAGTTAAAAAAAACTATTCATTTACTTATATAAATAAACGGAACTCGTTAAAGGTCCATCATATAGACGGATGATATAGGTTCATAACAATGCAAATAGTTTTTGGCAAACTAAATTTAAACATATAGTAAAGTTTCTGCAAATCTTCAAATTTAAAGATAGTCAAATAACAGAAAACAAAACAGATAAAATGAATACATCAAATTTTAAAACTCCAAAACAGATCTTTCAATTTTATCATCCTAGCTTTGTCTTTAGTTAGAAGCAACCTCCTCCATCTGATCATCATTTGCCTCAGCAATTGCAAATGATAGACTAAATTATAAAAACCAAAGAGAAAACATTAGTTATACTTATCTCATGTTTATTAGAATATTAGAAAACAATGGATTAGAGATTACATGTATCTGTAGATGTCGAAATCTGGAAATTGTTGATCAATAAAAACCCTTGAACAGCCAGCTACACTCATTAAGCAAAGTGACCCTAAAGAGGAAAAGACAGAGAGAATTTTAAATTAAATAAATATGATTCTAGAGATTTTGTTTAAATCAATAGAAACAATGTAATTCAATATAGTTAATCACCTTGAATTTCGGAGATCCTCCAGAATCGCATAACATCCACAGTTGGATCATTGTTGTATCGAGCAGAACTTAAAAGTGTAGACAGTTTGTTAACAAACATCTCACAAGACTCTCCAACTGCAACACATATCATCTTTTTGCCACTAAAAATAAAAATAACATAGAGATTATTCAAGTTAATACAATCTACCATCATAAAATTAACATGTAATACTAAACAGAATAAACAGAAAGACAAAACTTACTCATTGTCCTTGATCTTGAACATCACATATCTTGCTTCATAATCAGTTTCTCCTACAGGACAGACAAAAGGAAATCTTCGAATGGGAGACACAATTGTTATCAAACCAATAGCATCTACACAGGAAAACAAAATATATTCAGTTTACTGATTTTTGACAATATATGTAAATTATCTATATAGAACTTACCATATACATACTCCTTTTCTTGAGTTCCAGCATATTTGATATCATCATAACCAATGAAGTCCATGTAATTGTTAATAGACCTAGGAGTTATGTGAACCATTTTTGTTTCCCACATACATTCTATCATGAAAGGGTGCCAAGAGTATCTTGAAGTTGGATTTTGTGGGACAACATTGAAATCAGACATGAAGTACCATTCACCTTCTTTGAGATTCTTTTTGAAATTGTGTCTGTAAAGACCATTTGGGATTATAGCATCGATTTTTTTTGCCTAAATAAAAGAATTGACATGAGTTATGATATTGTTAAATGTAAAAAACTAAGTCTGTAATTAAACATACAAAAATAAAACGAAACTATAACTCATAAGTATCACATACCTTCTCTCATCAACCAATATCATGCTTGTAACCATACTCGAATTTTTTGGAGTATAAAGATTCCAAATACTCAAAATCTTCACATGAAACTTCCAATTGATCCTCTCGTTGTTCAAATCAGAAAAAAAGTCCATCGGATAGGTAGAGTTTGACATTTAGGATGAGTTCTTGGTAATAGTTGAGAAGAGAATGAGAGAGAAAACAGAATAAATATAACCTTGTTAGAGATTTAAGTTGTCTTGCTTATAACTTAAATAAATAAGGATAACTATCTTTTAGTTTCAAAATACTAATCAAGTGTTTTGTAAACGTTTTATCTCACGCAAAAATGATTGACATTGGGGATATCAAAATCAATATTTCTGATCATGATTGTTTTTGTTTTGACAGAGTTAGCTTCTGTTTTTGTTTTCCAAGATGATTGTGATTGGTTTTGTTAAGCTTTTATAGTGAATGGTTATTTCTTAAGAAATATTCTTTGTCCTTTAGTACATTTTATTCGTATTTAATATTAAACAACAGAATATATGACCAATTTTTTTTTTTTGCCAACATTTCAAATAATCAAAACAATGTAATTTATATTACAAACAAAGAGTAGAAGAATATAAAGAGATGAATAACAAAAATGTTATAGTGGAAGTTGTTAAATTCACTTAAGAAGAGAATCTAAGTAATTGACCAAGAACATCTAAACGTTGTTTGAAAACATTGTTTAAATTAACTAAATAGCAATTGTAGGATAACAATGTTTGAAAACATAAATCCAAAAGATATCATTCCGAAATCTAGAACATAACAAACTAAATAGAAAAAATCAATGAAAATAAAACATCCATGGAACTGCTTCTCTCTTTATTGGTTCTCTTGAATCAATCACATCATCAGATCATCATCAGTGAAGCTACGACTGTGGAAAAACCAAGAACAATTTAGTGTGTCACGGATCAAATTTATAATATAATGTATAATAGGTCTAAATGACACTTACATGTATCTTGGAATATCCAAGTCATAGAAAGTTGGATCAAGGTACAAACGGGAACAACCAAATTTACTAATCAAGACATTTTTTCCTATAGCACAATTGTGAAAGATATAGTTTAGAAATATAAACTATTTCAAATACATAAGAGAGTATAATTAACAGAATGTGACAAAGGTTTTTTTAAACTAACCATCATACTCAGTGATTCTCCTGTTGCGAAGCACAGCTACGATTGGTTCATAATTATAAGTAACCAAGTTGACCTTATCAGACCACTTGGTCATAAAGAAATCACACATCTTACCAACAGCAATGCACTTGATTATCCCACCCCTAAAAAATGTTCCATTAATAGCCTTATGTAAGTTCAACTTGCATATCATAGAATTTCACACTTAAGATATTGATAAAACTTATAAAGAGTAAAACTTACATATTGTCCTTTATATTAAAAGACACATATCTTGACTTATTATATGACTCTCCCTGACGACATACATAAGGAAATCTTCGAATAGTATAGACAGCATAAATCACACCAATAGCATCTAAGTTCAAAAAAAAAAAAAAAAAAACCAAGTATAATCAATAAACTAATGAGTTCATGGATTCCAGATAAATAACACAGATCATCCTTACCAGTGACAACATCTTTATTCGATTCCATAGCATACTGGACTTCAATAGGGAAAACAAACTTAAAGAAGTTACTCCATGATCTATCTTTCATAGGCCACATTCTTGTTTCATAGATACACCTGATTTCAATTGGAGAGGATGAATATCTGATTCTGTTCTCGGGTTAGATAACCTGGAAATCAGACAAGTAATACCAGAATCCTTCTTTTAGTACTTGTTGAAAATTCCAAAGGTATATCCCAGATGGAATCCTTGCATCGATTTTTCTACCCTATACAAACCAAAAAATTTCACATATCAGTTTTACAAACATAAAAATGATCTTATTGCAAGTTAAAAATAAACAGAAAGTGTTCCCAAAACTTGATACCTTTTCATCTGCCAACATCATGATTGTTTTAGATCCAGCAGAACCCAAATCATGTTTCCATATACACATGATCTTAACATACATCCTCCATGTCGTCGAGTTGACATGCAAATCATAGATATTGTGAACAGAATCCATGGGATATACACGTTTGTTTCTTTGCATAGAATAGAGAGGAATGAGGATTTCTGTGGAGATTTGGAAGGAAAATATATGTGTATATATAGGAAGATGACTTAATAGATACAAAGAAGACAGTTTGAAATAGATATGGTAATATGAATCGTTTGGATTTGTTTTAAAATATATCTCATTTATTATTATTATTAAAAATGAGGTAAGTAATGATTAAGTATGATTTTTTTTTACAAAACAACTGCTAAAGAAAATATGCAAATGATTGAATATCTTCTCGGTTCCCATAAATTTAGGTCTTGAAGATATTCATTACTGATAATCAAAATTCTTGCTATATTATCAGTAAGTTGTTGTAGAAATTGTTATTTATTTTGGATATAATTTAGACAGTTTCTTGTTATAAAGATTACTAACTTATATTACAAAATTTAGTTAAAATTATTCACTGAAATACAAATTATTGAACTGATATTATATATTAATTAACTGTCTGTTGTTTTATTTAAATGCTTATACTAAAGCATTTAAAATAATTAGATAAAGATTAGTCTGGACAAAGCAGTTTTCATAAGTAAGTCTCGATATGCTCTCTCCTATAATCTTTTATTTCAGTTCTAATTGATTAAGGATTATTGATAGTTTTTAAAGTAAAAGAATGAAATTTTGTTTTTGGTTAAATATACCGGATAAAGCATATCAATATGGCTTAATTTCTTCTCTAAGACCCAATTTGATATGATGATATGAAATTAGGCTACAGGTAGAGTTCTCTGCTATGCTTTGGCTTAAAAAGTTGCTCTGGAACATATAATGTTAGGAGAGTAGAGCAAATAACCAAATAAGTAACAATACAATGATAAACCATGACTAATAAAACTCTTAGATAGAAATTTAAACTAAGGATACAATGTTTGAAAAGATGTCGATTGGAAAATAGAAACTAAAAGCTTAGATAGAAATGAAAGCAAGGGGAAACAATGTTTGGAAAGATAACTAATATAAAATAAAACCTAAATTCATCAGATCAACTTTATTCTAAATTGTTGAGTCTTCGCTCCTCACTTTGCTCCATTCTGACCTTCGATCTTCTCAACCTTAATCTTCATCAAAAGAACCTTTTTCTGCTCGTCTTCACTTGCTTTGGTGATGACTTGTTCACCTGCCTCATCAAGTTTGTGTAGGAACTTAGAAAGATCATGTTCCTTCGGATTGTCTACATTAATGACACCATCGACTTTAACATCAGATTGTTTTTCAGTGCATTGTTTTTTGCTTGTGGAGTTTTGTTTCGTTTTTAGTTAGGCGAGTAAACCTAAAACATATTGAGTGGTCAGCATCAAAACCTAAAACATATTTTGTTTTTAATTAGGCGAGTAAGGAACAATAAACATTATACATAATATAAAACACACTCAAAATTAGGAAAATGTATTACCTGGTCACTGGAACTCATGGATGAAAGATCCAAAGGATAATCAGCTTCATCTTTAGGGTCAGCTTGATTGAGGTTCTGACTTGTTAAAACCTCACTCACTTTGTATTAATCATTTCCTCTTGAGATGTTGTCTTGCTCAACACAGACCACAAATTGGTATGTCTTTCCAATGATGTTTTTAACTACATCAGGAACTGGAAGAGGATCATCAAATTCATGTATAAAGTATTGGTATTAGATTATAATCTACCAAGAAATAAATGCATATAATCACATATTACCGCTTCATCAGTGCCCTCCAAGAGTTCATAAGCAGGAGTTCCGATTATTTGCTCAACAAAACTATCAAACAACATAAGCTTGCTCTCCTCTGTGTTGTCCATAACGTCTAGGTGGAGCCAGTACCTAAGACAGATAAACAAATTATGAGAATAGATCTTATTAATCATGCAGACAAATCTGTAATTTAATGTAGGTTAAAAACAATCACCTTGCTTCAACAGCAGAAACTTTTGCATTACATTTCTCACATCTGTAAAATATCTTCTTGGCACCAGAGCTAAGCAGTTTCCTACTTGGGAAGACTTTTTTGTTACATTTGATGTGTGCATAGTAGTACCAGGAGTAGTCCAAGTCAATTTGCAAAACTTTACAGAAGATTTTAACCTTCTCAATCTTGGAAAATAACATAGGGTGAGTGAACATTTTATATACTTCCCAAATACAGTTAGATTATTGCCTATATTAAAGCTATAGCAAATACCTCATAAGAGGCCTTAAGCTCGGCAATAGTCTTGAGAGATAGCCCTAAAGACCTTTGTTCACGCAACTTTAGAGGCTGGAATCTAGGCTTAGGTCCCATGATAGTCAAGGCAAATCCATCAGATGGAAGCCTGAAACACCACAAATTAAAGATACAAAGCAAAATTTCAGTCTATTACAAAAACAAAAGTGTGTAAGAGTTTGTAGATGACTCACATTCTCCTAAAGTCATCAACTACCGGCAAAATTGGGTTGACTAAAACATCTGAAGCATCAAAAGCATTAGAAATACTCCTAATCTCTGCAAGTCATAATGGTAAACAACGATAAATATATCATGGTGTGCTTTTATATAGGTTCATGTTATTCACCAGTAATAACATTACATACCTTTGTATTCTCCTAACTTGGCCCACCTTATCAAACAAATAACGACAGAACCAATAGACTCTTGCGCAACTTTGCTAATTTGGTCAGCAAACTTTCCCCATAGTGAGCATGGTAGACGGTTATCACTAAACAAACAAATATTACATAATTAAAAATTAAGATAACCAATCAGAAGAAAAGCTTTAATAGAGTTGTGTAAAAAAAACGAAAACGCTTACTCAGTGTCTCTTAGTTGAAAATCAATCTTCTTGGTAGGCTTACCATGGACGTCAATCATTTGCGCTTCTCCAACATTGACCAATTGACCAAGAACATCTAAAACAGAATCATGGATGTAAATCTATATACCAATAATTTACATGGAATTAAATTTTATGATTAGAATTCTCTAATGGCATATATTGTAATTTCTTACAAAATCAACGTTATGATCCTTAGGATGTACTTCCCAAATATTAGTATAGGATATTTCGATTAATATAATTAACTTTAGTTATTTTCTTATAATATAAAAAAAACGAAAGAACCGCACATTAAACGTAAATAACAAAAAATCTGTGGTGTTAATACTATTACATGTAGATCAAATATTTCTTTTGATAATTTGATCCTCAAGCAGTTCATACTCTTTTGAATAAATTAACTATATTTAAAAATTCAGATACTTAAATATATTAATAATAAACAATATATTGATTTGACCTATGTTGCATGGAAACTCTCTCAGAGGTCCGTTTCCCGTTTCCGAAACGTTTCGGAAACAGAAACTCTTCGGAAACACGAAAAACTTCACGGAAACACGTTTCCTAAAATTCTATGTTTGGAAACACGATGGAAACTCGCGTTTCAAAAATGGAAACGCGACAATTCTTATTTATTGACTTTTGGAAACTTAATAAATAAAAGTTGGATATATTAAGATTTATAATACATATAAGTATATAGCTAATTTTGGAACACTCTAAATTTTAAGATATTTCTCTCGACAAATCAGATTTGGAAGCAGCTTTATATGACCTTCGATGAAACTGATGAAAATAAAAATGAAAATGTTGGTCTAAATTAAATATTTGAATTTGAACCTTTTAATCTTTATCTTTTATAATTTAGAAATTTAGTTATTAACCTATTTAATATTGATGTTTTGGATTTGTATTGTTTAAACCATTTTTTCTTTAATATAGTTTTATGTTAATGTTATATATATATATATATATATATATATATATATGTATATATGTTTCCAAAACGTTTCCAATCCGTAATTTTAGAAAAAAATCGTTTCCCGTTTCCGAAACGTTTCGTTTCCGCGTTTCCGTTTCCATGCAACATAGGATTTGACCATAATCAAACGTGATTGATATTGACTATCATCATGCTTGATTGATCTCAGTAAATCAAATATCCCTATCGATTATCTAGCGAAGATCTCTAGAGTCTAGGTTGCAAGAAAAAAAGGGGATTTGCTTAAACGTCAATTTTGGAGAACACATTTTAAAATCCCTTAACTGTTATCCCTTAACATGCTTAAACCTCAACTATTTTGATGTTTTTAACTTTTAAGCATATATGATAAACTTCATTTACTTGGTTTGTCTACAAGGTTTAGGCCGACGATTACTAAGACTTTGTTGGGGTCAACAAAGAAGACTGTTACAACTCTCTTCTCTATCATAAAACGCATCGTTTCACTGCAATTTCTTGTAACTACAAAAGGATAACAAGATTTGCTTCTTCTATTTTATATAGCAGTCCAACCAGAGCTTTTGGCTTTCCGTTTCAGGTAACATTAAGAACCAGAGACTTTATACAAACAAAAAATATCCTACCACATGACTAACAGATCTTTAAGTTCTCTTTCATACTACAGATACCAAAAGAAACAAGAACATGATTCATAATAAGATCTTGAAGAGTATTTAGCCGCTGTACCGATAAAAAGGCCCTTGACTGGAACTATATCCGATAAAAAGGATTTAAGGGGCCTCTGAGAATAAGGCGAAAATTTTAAAGTTTTCTGCACTGAATTTTAAAACCTTAAATACTTCTATCAGCTTATTACTACTTATTAACTTAGCTTAGCTTTAGCCTCTCGTCCTCATTATCGTGATGCTTCCTTTTCCTCCTTCGGTGCGGATTTTAGTCTTCCCTACAACGGGTTTCCCAGAGAATGCTGAAGTTTGGATCACTGCAGGCTCTTCTATGTGTTGTTTAGGTTTCGCTGGTGGATTTCGGATTTTCTGGTTTATGTCCTTGAGAGTCATACCACCGTGAACACCACATGGTTTGATGAATGCAAATGGATAGATGATAGAAGATGGTAGCTTTGAAACTGGCCTTGAAAAAGATTTCCGACCTGCTATTACCAATTTAACCTTATAATAATGTTTTGTTTTCTCATTTTGTCGCGAAATATGTGTGTATCTATGAGACCCATTTGTGACTAAACCAATGTATTTTGTACCTTTAAAGATAACATTTGGAGAAGATCGAGTCACAGGCCGCTGAGCTTCCCTGGTCTCTGTTTCTGGTGGCACATTCAAATACTCTGCACCAACACAGGAATTTTAGCAAGAAAAGCCATAGCTAGAGCCAGTTCAGGGAGAGACCAGAACAAAGAAATCTAACCTGAAATATCTACTTGGACATCAGGGGAACCAAAGCTTCTGAGAAAAACAACAAGGGTAACCAGTTAATGAAGCAAATGGTGCTACTAAACATAACATAAGCAAAAAGAAAGATTGAAACATACAAGTCATCAGGTAGCATTGGAGTCTCAGCATCATTTAAGCATTCAGCGTACCACTCTTCAGCATACAGATCAAGGCCCTCAAAGCTAGAGGCAGAAGCGTCTTCTGAAAAAGAGACAATGTATTGTTTAAATGGAAAGCATATTGGCCTGATTGACTTGCAAGAATTAAAAGAGCCCAACCTGAAAACCCTTCTATAAGCTGAGACCCTTCGGGTAAAAGCTCATCAAATGTCTCATCTCTAGCCTGAAAATGCATAGAAGAAACATCAATCAAAGCATTCAAGATAGCATCAGAACCCCATACAACCTCCTAAGCTCCAATGTTGCTTAGATAACTCCAAATTATGTACATAACAATTGAATTAGGCAGCCAAATACTAAGAAGCTAAGAAAAAAGCCTATGAAACAAAACAGATTCCCATTTGCAAACGTTTGAAATAAACATGCATTCACATTGCAGTCCATTTGCAGTGTGATCAATGATCTACATCCTAATAAGTGAGCAATGAGTTTGGATATCAAGAATATATATGTGGGCATTTGGTGCATAGCTAAAGACAAGATATGGGTTTTGTGTACTCACGCTAGATTTTAAGATTGCAGAGAAACTCTCACTGCTGAAAAGCGATGTTTCAGGTTGGTCTTCGAACTGCAACATGCGACGCCTCTTTAAAGCAGATCGTGTCTCACTATGCACTTCCATTTTCCTGTTCGTGTCCTCTAAAGCCAGAGATTCTTTAGATTAGAAACCATCATTAAACAGACATCATGAATTAAAAAGATAACTTGAAAAAAACCCAACCTGTTGTGACATGATAACCCAACTCGCTACATGCTTTCACAGGAGTAGTTTCATCATCAAACATGTACGAGTGATCTTCTTGGTTTAATGTAACTTCAGTCATCGTGCAATCAGGCACATCCGCTGGAGTTAAGAGACCAATTCAATCATGCTTGTCACAGTGTTGTAAGAGTTAATTGATACAAAAACAAAAAACTTACAGAAATGAGACTGTGTTTGGTGATTGTAGTTCTCCACTTGCCAATTCCATGAGGTGCTACTGCAAAATTTTACACATCACAATCAAACCCATAGTAACAAACTTAGGAGACAACTAGTTACTAACACACAAATGATCCAACAACTCAAACTATGCAAGTCATGTAACACATTGCATAGTTTCAAGCTCATTCACAACTCAAGAACCAAACAAAGAGCAACATTTTGACAAAAGGGGGCTTAAGAAACTTGGGATCTTTAGCATTGACAAGCTAAAAACCAAATCCCAAATGATTGATGAAACATTAAATGAAACCAACATTTCTTTAACTCACAATTAAAAATCAAATCCAACATTTCATCCTCGCATTAAAAACCCAGAAATCAATCAAAACCCAAAACCCAGAAAATCACCACCAAATCTAAGCGAAAACATAACGATTACAGTGAAACCCAAACAAGAGAACACACGAATCACACTAACGAAGCACAAAAACCCACAAAAATCGAAGAATGTACTAATCAAATCATCACAAAAACACACAAATCCATAAAAATCAAAAATACCCAAATCGAGATTAAACAAGCAGCAAAAAAAATAAAAATCTACCGATCGTCGTCTCCGTAATCCATCGATCTTCTTCTTCGTCTTCCACTTGTCCGAATAACTAGCCGTTGCCCAGAAAATGAAAAACACAAAAAATCAACAATAAGAACAAAAAACATGCACGCTCCAAAGACCCAGAAGCATAAATATATAAAGAAGCAGTTTTTCACTGACCTTGTGTGCTCGAGATATGTGCTTATTAGTGCTTACTGCTTCAAAAAAAAAAAAAAAAACCCAGAAAAAAAAAAAGTTAAAAGCGGCGAGTTTCTCTCTCTAGGACACTGGTCAATATTTATAGACTCTCTGCATCTCTATTTATGAGAAGAGAGAGAGAATTGCAAGAGAAGCTTTTTCTTTTATTTTATTAATTTAGATTTTAGAGAAGAAGGAAGAAGAAAAAGAAAAAGACCATTGCGAAGCACGCTTTCTGGTTTCTAGTTTCAATGTCGTCGTGGTTCCTCTTTTCTCGCGATTTTCTTTACTTAATTGTTGCAATTATTATTACTAATCATCACTTTATGTTTATTTTTGGATATAACAATATTCACTTTAAGATTTCATTTCAGTACTAGTATCACTTAATTCGTGTTATATTTGACTCTGTTTACTGTATTATCGTAATCGTTGAATACTTTAAAGCAATAGAAATCAGATTATTTCAGAGTCAGTGGTTAGTCACTTTCCAATGCATATATAAATGAGTTTTTGTTATAATTCATTTCCAACCTAATGTTATGTGTATTTCAAAATTTATGAGAATTTTCTTTTTTGGCTAAATTAGTAAATCCCATATTCCCATCAAATTTAGTACTATTGTTTGGAGACTAATTTATTCAAAGTTTGTTGATTTTATTGTAACTGATAATGGAATAAATTGAAAAGATAAATTTTGCAAATTTTTTTTGTTCTTTATTAAGTACTGACAAAATTAGTTTATTTGTATATATGATTCATTTGTTAACAAAAACATAAACGTACAATAAATAAAGATATACGTTTCGGTGAACGATTATTGAAAACGTTAAAATATCATAATGTGTTAAATAGAAAAAACAAAATACAACGCTTATTTTCAAATAAAAGATAATTGAAAACTTTAAAATTTTATAATGTTCTGAATAGAAAAAAAAAATATAACGCTTATTTTTTAAATAAAAGTAAAAGTCAATTGACTCACCTTTTGTGCTAATTTGCGGATTTTTCAATGTAGAGATATTTTTTGATACAAAATAATAAATATTATTTTTAAAACCATATAACAATAATTTAGTAGCCTACATTGGATTTTTTGTGTTAAGTGGACACCAAACATAGTCTATTTAATAATTCTTCATTCTCCATTTATTATATAATTGGTAGAACATTCTTTTTTATATATGTAGATTTATTGTGTTATTTTCGGTTCAGTTCTATAAATATATTTGGATTGTATTTCCCATCATATAAAGTTATATAGCTAAAATTATAAATATCTGAAAATTTTAATAGTTAGAATAGCATCAAATGTATTATAAACTATTGGAGTAGATATTTTAAAAGATTTGATAGAATTTAGATTTAGAGTGAATAAGTGGATTTTTAGGATTTCTACATTATGTGACAAATCTCTTACGTACACAAATACCAAACTTATCATCGGTCCAATAAGTACAGTAGTCTAATAAAATTGTAATTGTGGCTCAAATATATCACTATATGTTTTGGTTACATATCGTCCCAAGAACTTGAGCAAATTTTTTAATATTATATGTATTTTAGATTAGGCGAGTAACTAAGAGTTACATTTGGTTTTCAAACCGACTCTAGGGATACATGAAATCAATTTTTTTAATACACTCTAGAGATTCGAAAGAGTAAGTCATTCATAAAAGTAAGAATTTTGGCAGAATTTTTAAGTTTTGACGTTTCCAAACCGATGAATATGCAGTATATTCATGATTACGAATTATAATTCATTTCCAACCTAATGTTATTTGTATTTGAAATTTTATGAGATTTTTTTTTTTGGCTGATATAGTAAAATCCATCAGATTTAAGGGGTTATTGGTTCATGGATTTATAAGGAATTAGAAATTCAAACAAAAATCATTTGTTATTCAATCATTGATTTTAAAATCTTAATTAAAATCATGTGTTATTGGTTCTATGATTTATAAATACTAGTTAAACTAGATAACAACCCGCACGATGTGCGGGATGAAGTGATTCAAGTAAAATTCTTCTGATTAAAATTATTATCCGGGATCCAAGCTCCATTTGTGTAAAACGAAACATGTTACAATTTTTTTTTTTTATTCAAATTTGGGACTATTTCATATAAGAATATGTTTTACCCGTGAAATATTTGAACTTTGAATAAAGCTTCAACGTGATAAAAAAGTTTTGACGAAATGTTACCATTTATGGCAATATGTTTTTCCGTATGTTTGAAAGATTTCGAGATTTTGTAGTATAAAAAGAAATTTTTTTTTTTTAATAAGTATAAGAAATCCAAAATTTAGCAAAGATGAGATTTGATAGTTTACAAGCTAAGATTTTGTAGTGTTCCAAATCTAAGATTCTTGGATTATGAATGAATTATTTACGAAATGGTTATAATGTGGCCAGATTTTGGTTTATATACAAATATGGTTATAATGTTTTTCTTCGAAAAGTTAGAACTCCTCCAAAAAATAGGATTTTAACTATTAGTAACATATATAGAAAGGAGATTATCTTATTTATTTAAGTAAAAAATTTATGAAAGATGTAAAGATTTTGTAGTTTTGAATTCGAGATTTTTGAACTAAATGTATATATTTTATCATTTAAATATAAACATAAATATAAATATAAATAAAAAGATTGTTTACCCATCCGCTAAAGAAAATTTATATAAATGTATATAAAGAAAAATATAGTAATATAAGATAAACAAAAAGTGTATATTTTTAATTATTAATGGGATATATGGATGTAATGACAAATTCTGTAAATAGTCTAATAAATCTTGGGTAATTATCTAAATAGAAGCCAAATCATTGTAAGAGCGACACATCAGCGTGACAATCTTGTTAATAACACATGATGGTAAGGTTTTTTTAAAAAAATGTTTCTCTATTAATATATAGGGGATTCCTATGTTATTTGTTTAGTAATTTGTTTTTGGATTTGAGAATCCAAATTATGTTTTAAATGGATTTGTATGGAATTGAAAGAGAAAAATAGAAGGATTCAAATTCATGGGTAAACACATGTTATCTCAAAATCCATATATCTTGATTTCATAATTAATAGAGATTTCCAAATTCTATATGGATTTACAAATTAATAAACCAATAACACCCACTTAGTATTATTTGTCAGACTAATTATAATCAAATTTTGTTGATTTTATTGTAATATATAATGGAATATATTGAAAAGATAAATTTAAATTTATTTTACTTTTGTAACTTTTTGTTCTTAAATTGGTAGTGACAAAATTAGTTTATTTGTGTATATGATTCATATGTTAAAAAAAAAAATAAACGCACAATAAATAAATACATACGTTTTGGTAAACGGTAATTGAAAACGTTAAAATTTCATAATGTTTAAATAGAGAAAAAAAAAACAAAATATAACGCTTATTTTTCCTTTTCAAAAAAAGAAAAAGTCAATAGACTCACGTTTTAATCTAATTTGCGGATTTTTCAATGTAGAAATCTTTTTTTATGTATAGATAATTTTAATATTATTTTCAAAACCATCAAACAATACTCTAGTAGCTTGTATTGGATTTTTTTTTTATGTTATGTGGACACCAAACATAGTCTATTTAATGATTCTTCATGCTCCATTTATTATATAGTTGGTAGAACATAACTCTTCTTTCTCTCTTTTTTTTTTTTTTTTTTCTTTTCAGTTCTCTATCTTTGGATTTCATTTCCATTATATAAAGTTATTCATCTGAAATTATAAATATCTGATATTATTAAAAGTATCAAATGTTTTATAATCTATTGGAATGGTTACATGTTCCATAGATTCAAGAAAGTGAGACATTCATACATTTAAGTGTAGTTGACGTTTCCAACCGGATGAATATGCTGTATAATGAGGGGATGCAAAACAACTAAGAGCTAAAGAATGGAAAACCTCTCTGAGGCCAGCTTCTGGAGCTTAAGAGGAAGAAGCAGTGATTCTTTCTTGGTTGTGGAAGTCTCTCTTGAAGCTGCGACATTTGGCTTCACAATTTGTGAAGTGTATTGTTGGAAATGGAAGAGATGCTTGGTTCTGGCATGATAATTGGACACCTTTTGGTCCACTAATCAAGTACTTTGGAGAACATGGTCCGAGGAGTTTAAGAGTTCCTATTACTGCTAGGGTGGCTGATGTGTGCAATGCAAACGGGTGGACAATTGCACATCCAAGGTCTGATCAGGGAGAGTCCCTTCAAATTTATTTATCATCTATTCAACTACCAACTTCAGTTTCAAATTCAGATCATTTTGAGTGGGTTATTGAACGCAAGTCTACAAATGGTTTCTCTTCTTCCAAAACTTGGGAGCAGCTGAGGCCAAGAGAAGATGAAAAAGCTTGGGCGCCTCTGATTTGGTTCAAAGGCCATATTCCAAAGCATGCTTTTCACTTATGGATCACAAATCTTGATCGGTTGCCAACAATGGCTAGGCTAGCTTCTTGGGGCCTTGATGTTTCAACTGTTTGCAGTTTATGTTCCGCTTCTATTGAGAACAGAGACCATTTGTTCCTTGAGTGCGCTTTCGCTAGGATTCTCTGGAAAAAGATTCTGGAAAGAATTGGTCACCCTCAAATCTTTTTCTCGGACTGGAATTCTATGTTGGTATGGGTAAAGGTAAACAACAGCTCCTCTCCCCTCACTCTTAGGCTGCTTATCATATCATCCACACTTTAGTCTACAATGTTTGGAGTCAAAGAAACAATCTACTTCATAATCAAATCACGGTTCCTCCGATGGTTGTTTTCAAGGACATTGACCGGCAGATAATCAACACGATTACAGCAAGGAGACACATGAAGAATTTCAAGAATCTTATGAGGTGTTGGCTTCACTAAGGGTCCTCTGTTTTTCTATTTCTGAGAATGCATCTTTATTGGTCTTTGTTTTTTACTCTCTTTTTTTGGCAAAGCTCAATTGTTTTAGGTCTTATATCATGTAACACCTAACTTTCATTATATATGATATTTACAAGTTTAGCAAAAAAAAAAAAAAAGAATGGAAAACAACTAAGAGCTAAAGGCTTCCTGAGTGGCACGTAATCAATTATAAGTTCATTAACCAATGATGCACATAAAACTAATTGTAGAAAGAAGTAAAAGCATCATAGATCATGGTAACGATCCTCTACATTGACTCAACAATGCTTCGATTTCATCTCCATTTTTCATATCAAGTTGCATCAGTATAAATCAAATATTAGATATCAACCAAACAAAAAACTAGGCCAATCTTGTCATAGGTAGGTGGAGAAGAAGATAAGCAAGCTGACGCAAGGTTTATATCAATCAAAAATTTGTAGTGCTTTTTCGGAGATTATTCTATATGACTATATCTATGTTTATGTAGTCATACATAATTCCACCCGTCCGCTCTGATCAGCTTCCTGAATCGTCATTCAAGAAGAAGCCAGCAACTTGCCGTTGATATCAGAACTCAAGGTAGAAATTTGGTCCATTGTTGTTACCTAAACGAATACAACAATTCTCAGCCTTGCTTGTGCCTCTAACAACCTTTAAATTTAGCATGCCTTAAAACGTAATGTGATGCACAAAGACTTGTTTATTTATCAGTATTTCAAAGAATTGCTTTGTCTCCTTCATAGGAAGACAACAATCAGTGCCGGCTTAACAGGGGACAAATAGTGCGACTCCCAGGGGCCCACAAACCAAGGGGGCCCACACAAATTTTTTTTTTCCTTTGTAAACAATAAAAAATATATATATATATGTGCAAGTATAACAGAAAAAAAAAAAATTATTAAAGGGGGCCCAAAAATATTTGCATTATTTGTAAGTATAAAGAAATGATATAATGTTTACTAAAGGGGGCCCATAAATCTATTATGCAAAATGATATCGTAGCTTTATGCTTTGTAAACAATGTTTTCTGTGTTTTATTCTTGTAAAGAAAATATATATATAATAATAGCCCAAAATTTTTTTTTTTTGCCCCAGGGCCTATCATTTGCTTGAGCCGGCGCTGAAAACAATAGACGTCTAGTTTCTTAAAAGCCAATGTATTTGGACGATTTGAGGCTAAATTTCATCTAAAATCAAACTTGAAAAGACAACAATACATGTCTAGTTTCTCTTCTCACACTCTACACAAATCACTAAATCAACAACACCAAATCTAGACTTGTCTCAAGTGAAAAAAAAAGAAGCAACTAAATATTTCTAAGTTCAACAACCAAAAGATCAACATAAAACTAGTATTAGAAGTAAAAATCTTCATAGATTATGGTAACAATACTAGTCCAATCCTCTACACAAGATTGCGTCGATTTCATCTCCATCTTGCATATTAAGCTGCATAAGTAAAATAGACACAAGAATCATGATCTTGTCTTCCCAGTTCAAAAATAACAACATTGAAATATAAAAAAAAAACTCACCAGGTGTGCGGTTACGAGGGAGATGAGACCATCGAAGAGGAAAACAACATTGTCAAAATTAAGATTTTTAAGCTCACAATAAAACGTCATTAGTCTCAACAACACCCTGTTACTTTTCATCTTGATGAACGTTTCATGATCATCCTGAAATTTTAATAGTTTCGTTTTTCAAATTATCAAGAAAGTTATGGTAATCTTGGAAAAAACAGAGCAAGTTCTAAAATTCTCTTACAAATCTTATTAGGAGTACGACTAATCTTATTAGACAACAGTGACGTGTTTTTTGTGTCCAGGGAAGCGAGTACAAGAGCTATGTTTACACGCACGAAGGTGTACTGTTAGAATCAATTCCCATTGGATAATTTTTTGAATTTCAATTCGTCTTCTTCACCTGAGTTTATCACATCACCGGAACTTCCAATTCCTCATCGTCTTCCTCATTCTTCTTCAATTTCTTTCATCCTTCTCCCGATATGGTTGATCCGGTTCCAGTAATTGGGTATAAAAACACAAATACGTATTTAACACCGATGAAAGAGGGTGTAGAGTTGTGCAGATAGATGCGAAAACAACGCACGAAAAACTTGTGAAGTTGGTGCTCGATGATAAAGTTAGAGGAAATGTTGCGTCTCTTAATGTTTCGCTGCAAATTTACATGTCACGGCTGAGTTATATGCTTAAGGGAAGACGAAAGGTTCGGTCAATTTACATGTCACGGCTGAGTTATATGTTCCAGGGAAGACGAAAGGTTCGGTAAAATTACATTACGGCTGAGTTATATGCTTAAGGAAAGACGAAAAGTTCGGTCAATTTACATGTCACAGCTGAGTTATATGTTCCAGAGAAGACGAAAGGTTCGGTAAAATTACATTACGGCTGAGTTATATGTTTAAGGGAAGACGAAAGGTTTGGTAAATTTAAATGTCACGGCTGAGTTATATTCTCCAGGGAAGACGATAGATGGGTGTAAATTATATGTTACGGGTGAGTTATATGCTTCAGAGAAGACGAAAGGTTCGGTAAATTACATGTCACGGCTGAGTTATCATTCACGGAAGACGAAAGGTTGTGTAAATTATATGTTACGGCTGAGTTACATCACGTTACGGCTGAGTTACATCACTTTACGGCTGATTTATAATACAGATCGGAAAGCAATATTTTTTTGGAGAAGACAATATGAAATTTATTGGTCAAATAACAACAATCAAATTAAGATTCGTAAAAATATGTTTGAGGGATACATAGGAGGAAGACTAAACCGTATGAATCAAAACATAGATAGAAGTAGAAATGTCTCCAAATAGATCGATTGAGAGGAAGATTAAACGAGAGACATGTAAAATCAAAGTAAAAGAGTAGCTATTCTTGATTTCAACTCAAACCTGTAACGAATCATGTAGAATTTCATAGATCTCTTTGTTTTGGGTTTTGATTTTTGATGACTTTTTTCGTGAGCGTGGTTGCGAGTAGATCTGACGAAGCTTTTGATTTGGGACCCTATGGCAAGCGTTATGGCTGTGAGGTCTAGGAAGATCCAGCCCAATCCTGCAATTTGAAGATCTCTGTCAATGTTGTACCCAAGTTAGTTGCAGATTATTAGATCTAAAAGCTTTTCTTGGATTTGGAGACAAAAAAAAAAGAGAAGAGGAGAAATGATCTAATAGCTTTTCTTTTTTCTTGGATTTGGAGACAAAAAAGAGAAGAGAAGAAATAACGTGAGTTTGAAGAGTGTGAGATTGGTGATGTGGATTGATGACATAGATAATCAAATTTTTATTTATTATTTTTAATTAAAAACGAATTAAAAATTATTAATTAAAAAAAAACTAATGAAAGGTGTTAATTGTAATTACACAAATGCTTAAAACATGAGTAATTTTTAGAAAATGTATGATATTCTAGTAATATTCGAACTTTTGGTTAATATCTGAGTAAATATTTATTTTGGTAATCGAGGGCTGGGATTGCAAATGAAGATCTAACGGTAATGACTCTTACTCCTTTAAAAAACAAAATTTATTTTGTTAAGTGTAAACATCATCTACTCATCTTGTTACTCCGATTAATTAAGCCCACGAGTTGTATGATCAAATGTGTGTTAGTAACATCATTATCTCAATATATGGGCTATTTATTTTATTTAAATCATAAATTGCAGCCCATTAAGGCCCAAGTTCATCCATTCGTTAAAACGACGAGGGTTTTGTCCTCCTGAGTCAGTATATCAAAACCCAAAAGCCGCGACCACCGTGAGTGGGAGAGAGACAGTTGAGCCACCATTGTGGTTGTTATCCCGTCGTGCTGTCACCGGAGCAGTCGTAGCCCATAGTCGAGGCCCTTAAGGGTAAGGAAACCCTAAACTTATTCTGTAACTTGCGCAGGAATTTTCTGGCTTGGTTATAGGATCTGTTGCTTGTGCTGCAAGCCATCCGAATCCTAGATCTGATCTCTGTTTTGCCTTTGATTGTTGAACCATGATACCTAACGACCATGGGAATGAACCACCACAGATCTGCTGTCGAGCCGTTCACTTCGTTTATGGCCAAGTGTGATCTTAGTGATCAGTAGGGATTCTTTGTTCCCTTCACCCTGGGTTTCTATGTGTTCAGATGATAGAATCAATCGAGGAGATATGAGATCTCGTAGTCCATGGGATCGGTCGGCTCGGTGGTGGTGTCGTCAGCATCAACTTGCTGGGCCATGTTAGCTTCAGCAGGTGCTTTCCCATGTTTCTGATACAAATCGCAATGAAACTTGGGAGTACGACAGTTCTTTGTCCAGTGATTGAACATTCCGCATCTGGTGCAGGCAGACTGATTGGTTGGGTGGGCAGGGCGGTTTGGTTTAGAGATACCACGGCCCTTACCGGAACCATAACCAAGGTTATGTCGGTTGCCACGTCCATTTCTGCATCCACGCTTTCCACGTCCATTCCCATGTCCACGGCCACGATCTGAGGATCTGTCTCGCTGGACATTGAAGGATTCTTTGTGGGAATCTGGTACTGGAGCCGATCCCGGGGGCCTCTGGGCACTGTTCCTCATTAACAACTCGTTGTTTTTCTCGGCCAAGAGCAAACAAGATAACAAATCTCCGTACAATGTATGTTTCATTGAACGATATTACTGCTGAAGCATAATGTTTTGGGTATGGAAGGTGGATAATGTTTTCTCGAGGAGATCATTATCAGACACCTCTTCACCACATAGTTTCATGATTGAAACTATCCGAAAGAGTTCGGAGTTGTAGTCATCCACAGATTTGTAATCTTGGAACCGGAGTTCCTTCCAGTCAAACTTGGCTTGTGGCAAGAGCACCGTTTTCTGGTGATCATACCGTTTTTTCAGGACCACCCAAAGTTCGAGTGGTTCTCAAGAGTGAGATACTGTTGTTTGAGGCTCGCGGCCAAATGATGGCGGATATAAAATATCGCCTGGGACCGGTCTTTATCAGATGCGGTGTTATCCGCTTTGATACACTCACCTAGTCCCTTTGAATTGAGGAAAATCTGGGTGTCCAGGGCCCATTCGAGATAGTTTCCACCGGAGACCTTGAGGGCCTCGAACTCGACTTTCTGAATGTTTGACATCTAAAAACATGAAATTGATTTCATTAGGGGTTTGTTAAAAGGATAGTTATATGAAAATAATTAAATTTTCTATTTGAGGAAACTTTATATTTGAGGAAAGTTTCTAATTTGGGAAACTTTCTAAATGAGGAAAGTTTTCATTCCGGGTCATTTGCTATTTGAGGAAAGTTTCTATTTTAGGAAACCTTCTAAATGAGGAAAGTTTCTATTTGAGGAAACCTTCTAAATGAGGAAAGTTTCTATTTGAGGAAAACTTTCTAAATGATGAAAGTTTCTATTTGAGGAAACCTTCTAAATGAGGAAAGTTTCTATTTGAGGAAAACTTTCTAAATGATGAAAGTTTCTATTTGAGGAAACCTTCTAAATGAGGAAAGTTTCTATTTGAGGAAACCTTCTAAATGAGGAAAGTTTCTAATATGGGGGAAACTTTCTAAATGAGGAAAGTTTCTATTTGAGGAAAACTTTCTAAATGAGGAAAGTTTCTAATTTGGGAAACTTTCTAAATGAGGAAAGTTTTCATTCTGGGTCATTTGCTATTTGAGGAAAGTTTCTATTTTAGGAAACCTTCTAAATGAGGAAAGTTTCTATTTGAGGAAACCTTCTAAATGAGGAAAGTTTCTATTTGAGGAAAACTTTCTAAATGAGGAAAGTTTCTATTTGAGGAAACCTTCTAAATGAGGAAAGTTTCTATTTGAGGAAACCTTCTAAATGAGGAAAGTTTCTAATTTGGGAAACTTTCTAAATGAGGAAAGTTTTCATTCCGGGTCATTTGCTATTTGAGGAAAGTTTCTATTTTAGGAAACTTTCTCGGGAATCGTAAATTTTAAGGATACGGAACATAAGTTCGGTTTAATGGTTTAAAGTTGGACCGGAATATTAGATTCCGGTTTGGGCCGAATTGATTTCCGGTTTAGAATAACCAGTTTGAACCGGTTTACCCAGATTGAGATCCGGTTATTATTTTTGGAACCGGTTTGATAATCGGTTTAACCGATGAACCGAATTGATATTCGGGTTTAGGAGTTAACCGAGAATGATTTCCGGTTTAGGGGATACACGAAAATTGCGGTTTTGGATTTGATTTGATTTAGGTTTTAAGATTTCGGCCATGGCTTAGTGTTTTCGATTTTGAGTGTTAGGTTTAAGTAATACAAGGTTTTTGATCTTTAAGCTTTTAAGGTTTTGTTTTTACCTTTCACCAATTAGGGTTGAACGAATTGAACCGGCAGCTTAAGACCTCGGTAACTCACGCTGTCGATGAACAGTACCGATGAACAGTGTCGATGAACAGTATCGATGAACAGTGTCGGCGTGAACAGTATCGGCGAACAGTGTCGATGAACAGTGTCGGCGTGAACAGTATTGGCGAACAGTGTCGATGAACAGTGTCGGCGTGAACAGTGTTTTGCGATTTTTAGGGTTAGGGTTGTTAAGAGCAAACTCGTGCTGATAACGTGTTGTGAAACTTATTGTTGTCTCTTTCCATTCCATGAATAATGATACATATATATAGGCATATAAACCTAGGGTTTTAGAGTACATAATGAATAACCCTGATGGGCTTATTGGGCCCGGTTATAAGTCCAATATGATGTATTATAACATAATTAACATTTTATGGTCTTTAACCAAAAGAAATAACGAACCTAAAACTCGGAATATTTTGGTTACAAAAACAAAATGCACATACTAAAAAATACACACTACTCTTTATATTCTCTAACAGTTTTTATTTTATTTTTTAAAATTAATCATCAATATATTTAAAACTCACAAATCTAGACAACTCTCTTAATTTTATAATTATATTTACGGGTAAGGACTAGATATATATGGTTGTTGCTTCTTCTTCTTTTTTTTGGCATAACGTTTCGTGGGATAATTTAGCAAAGGATTCAATGCAGATACATTAACAATATTCTGCTATGTGCTTTATGTTCTTCTATATGTTTTGTCATAGTAGAGGTCAGGAGATCAACAAAGATAGAAAGAGCACTAGTAGTTTGATCAATACGAAATATGTGAAAGAAAAAAAATGTGGTATGTAGTTACTCTTTTTGTTTTTGATTTCATCAATCTCTTAACTAAATGACTAAATTGCTTCAACTTTCTTCAACTTACTCAATATTTAGACTTTTATATATTCAAAACAGACCTATAAAATGGAATGTAAATTCGACTCTTTTTCTCTTTTCATATTCCAATTCTTGGATTTTAGTCTTGGGTGGAGTTGTGAATTTATTCCATTGTCATTTAATTTTAAGACATTCCATATGTATGTTATCTTAGTAACTAAACAGCTACTAGACATTGATTGGGCCTAGAGCGTCCAACACACATGTACAACAAAAAATCGCATACCTAAACCCTAAACTCTAAACCCTAAATCGGCACGTTGTTGGAAACCGGCACGTTGTTGGAAACCAGAAGACTAAAATGACACGATGTGTTAACAAAAATAGTCCCACATTGCTTAAATCCAAAATACTGACAAGGGAACGCAGAGTATAAAAAGAGAAGTTTACGAATCAAGAAAATTACTTACCTGGACGGGGTCAACTCACGATCAATGCGACAAGTGGTCTAGGCTAGTGACCATTGCACATATCGTTGGGGTGCTATGCTTAAGGTCTTCCTTTGAGGAAGAGCCTACGTCATTATTTGTGGCAGTGGGGGTTTGCGTTCGCGCAGACCCTACAATTCAACATTAGTCTTAAATTCTCATACTACAAGTAGTAGTCTTAGGTGGTGTTATTCAATGATGAATTTTAATAGAATTGAAATCTAACACTAATTCAGTGTTATTCAACTAATGATTCTAAATCTAACTTTAAAATCTGGTGTTATTGGATCTTATACTTCATTAGATTTTAATAATTTGGTGTTATTCAACTAAGATATAAAATACTTTATTAAAATCCAGTGTTATTCAAAACTAAAAGACTTGTAAAATTTTTTTATATTAAATCATTTGAAATGAAACTTCTTTGGAGTTTCATGAGTAAATTATTAGAATTAAAATCCAAAATATACTGCAGAGATTTAGAAATCCACACAAACAGATTCTTTAAAACAATATCAGAAAGCAAATCTAAACCTTAAATAATTGACTTTAACTCCATCATTAAATAACACCCCCTTAAATTCATGGCCATAATAGAAGATTCGAGAACCCATTTTGGTGCCGTGTATACTCAATAGTCCCACATTGGAAGTATCTTTATTTTAATCCTAACTAAATCTACGCAAAACGATAAACACAAAAAGTCCCACATCGGAATTATATATTAGCTTGATAGGTTCTGTTTTGGTATAAATAAAGAGGCTCTCCTTCACACAAACTCATCTTTGCGCTTGGGGCAATGACGCAGCTAATGAGGTCTTAACCGAGGCGCGTCTATTGCTGGTTGAAAACTATTTCCAAACCCCCTCCTAGGCCTAAGCTTGTCTTGGGCCTTCGAGAATTTCTGGAAGAGCTCCCTTCGGGGTAAAGCTCTACAATTCTTAGTTCAATATTTATCTCTACAATGTCGTTGGAGGTTGGAGCCACATCGGATGACCTGAGCCTACGGATATCTCTACAATATTTATCAAGGTATTAACGCAAGACTTGTTGCGGTCAAGCTTTGAGCTGTATTTAAGGGTTTTCTAATTTCTAGATCATGGAAAAGAAATGTATAGACCCTAGAAGAATGCAGAATTCAAATTTGTTGTTGAGTCACATAGTGTTCTTCAGGACTTCTTTTTATGTTTCATATTGAAAAATATGACGACAGCGAGTAATATGATCATGCCAACAAGCTCCACTACTTGCAAGTCACTTCTTGATGGGACGTGGGGATAAAAGGTGCAATTGCTATCTCAAAACCGACTCGACCGTTTGAGAAATTATCGATCGAGCAGAGATCTTTCTGGTGGTCCATGTACGCTATAGGCTACACTTTTTTCATGGTATATTAATGTGGACCAGAAACAGAAGACAGTAAGTCATGTCATAAAGAATATCAGTGATCATTTAGCTATATAATAATCTGATCGTAGTTATCTCATATCAAATATCATCTGGATATGCTAATCAAGAATTTGACATTCCATCCACTTTGATCAGCTTTGCGTTTCACATATAAGATTAGATTTCCAAGAAGAATCCATGAACTCGCCTTTGTTATCAAAATACAAGGTAGCGAGACTCGATAAAACAGAGGAAAGTGTTTAAGTTTCTTCCATTTTTGTTGCTTATTTAGATACAAAAAATTCAGTTTGTTCTATTTTTGTTGCAGGTAAAATCATTAATGCGTTAGTATGATTTTAAATTCCCTATCTCAATATATAGGCTATTTATCTCAACACACAACTAGGGTTTTTTCGTGTGTTCGTCTATGTATCACCATCCTCGGTTGAGCCGCAAGAGAAACTCTGAGTATATGATGTATATCTAAACCCAAAAGCAGCCACCACAGTGAGTGGTAGAGAGACAGTTGAGCCACTTATTATGTAACTTGCGCAGGAAGTTTTTGGTGGTTATATGATCTGTTGCTTGTGCTGCAAGCCATCTGAATCCTAGATCAACTCTCTGTTTTGCTTTTGATTGTTGTACCATGAGAATCTAGCCACCATGGGTTTGAAACACCGCAGATCTGTACTGCCGAGCCGCCAAGAAAACCGCTGAGTGATCGACTGATCGTCGAGAAAGGTAATCGGTTATGAACTCTGGTGTCTGTTCTTGACTTCTTGTTGCTTTTGTTGTTTATTAAACCGAGAGACTAAACCAGCCTAAACCAGTAGATCCTCCTCCGTGTATTTGAGTCCATAAACCAAACTTAATCACCGTGAGTTGATTTGTGGTATTGAGGTTGGATTTGTTTATTGATCCGGAACGTATTATCGTGGTCACGTTAGTTGGTTAATGGACCTGTGGTGGCGTAGTTACGTCTTTCGCAATAATAAATTATTAGATTTTGTTTGGTTTAGTTATTAAACCGGCTCTAATTAATTTAGTTGATAACACTAGAATCAATTTACCGATTTGGTTGGATTCGTGGATTAAATCATGGATATTAATTTTGGGTATTATTTTGATTTAATTTCTGACCAGTTAACCTTAATTGATCTAGACCGAGTTTGTTGTTGAATCGGATTATAATCTCCTGCAAGTCCTAAACCCATAAATCAATCTGAATTGTTAAAGTGAGAACGAGTTCATGTCTTCTTCGTATACCGATATATTTTTGTTAATCACTTAGTTTAAGATTAAGTCATCTGTACATATCAGTTATATATTTTATGAATAACCATATTTGTTCGTTGAGTGGAAATGGAAACGGAAACGGAGAAGTGAAACATGTGAAAACAGATTTTTTTTAAAAATACGAAATGGACACTTTTTGGAAACGTGTATATATCCTTATCTAATAAATCACAAGTAGATTTTCAAGGAATCCTTATCTAATAAATCACAAGTAGATTTTCAAGGAACTGCAACATTCTCTATTTGATACCTGTCATAAGTCTTAAAAATTCATCTTTCAGCTTTTTAAACAATTAAATTTTAAATAGAAAAAAGTCAGTCGAGAAAATCTTTTGCTTTTCGACACAACCGCATCCCCTTCTTCTCCCACGATCTCAAAATCGATCTCCACTTCTCAACAATGGAACTACAAAAAGGTTTCAGATCTCTCAAAATCAATATTCCTTTCAGATTACTTCTCACCCTTATTCCCCGATTTCTGAGATCAAAAACCAATGATTTCTCAATTTCTCAATCAATTGAACGGTGTTATTCATTAGAACGGTGTATTTCTCAATTTCTCCATATCTCTACTGAGCCTCCGTCGTTTGATTTGAATCAAAGGTAAGCTTTTCGACTATTTTAGATTATGAACCAAAAACCATCAGTCTAATCTTCTCCCACCTCATCTCAATCAAAGTATAATCCGTTGGAGAAGTTTGGGCTATTATAAGAAAGCTTTTTTTTCCTTTGATCCAAAGAGCTTACCTTTTTATGTGATTCTAATCTAAAATATTGCCTGTTGCAAACTTTTTAGTTCAATATTCAATCGTGATCAATCCGCATGTCACTTATTCATCAAAAACCATCATTTTAATCTTCTTCCACCTCATCTCAATTAAAGTATCGTATTTCTTTTTGTGTGTTTGATTTGCAGATATGCCACTCGACATTACACCTATTTCCCAAATAACTTTAGGCACTGATCCATGTAAAATCAATGTTCGAATTGTCCGTCTTTGGGGTTTTCCAAAAAAGGATAAACTAGAAGAATTTACAGGAATTGATCTTCTCCTTATGGATGAAAAGGTATGCTAAATTAACTTTATTTCCATGTTGTCATCACAAACAATCACGTGTTGTTGTGTTCTCAATTCTTATACAACTCTATGTATAATCATTTGTTGCTTTTAGAATGCTATTGAACAAGAAATAATCACTGTCTCTGGAAATTCAGTGGGACTTCAATCGGGACCTCAACTCAGGTTGTAAACTCAATTTATCACTTATCCATATCCCTTTACTATTACTTATTTTTATCTTTTTTTGCAGGCTGAAATTAACTTTGTTGATGTGGAAAAATTAGACAACAATGAAGACAACGCTTATAACGTTTCCACTCCAAAGCCTACAACTAAAAGATCCTTGGCAACATCTAAAGATGTTCAACAATCATCAACGAAGCCTAAGCTAATGTCCAAGGCTCAGATTAAGAAGGAAAAGTAATGATTGTACTTAAAACTATTGTCTCTCTTATTCTACTCTGCTAGGACTTAGGATTTAGGATTATCATTTTTTCTTAGGACTTAGGATTTCAGATGTTAGGACTTAGGATTATCACTTCTCAATTTGCGTTTTTCTTTTTAGTTTTAAGCCATGTTAACTTTCAAATTGATAATCAACTCTTAATTGCAAATTGGAATTAAAGAAGCTTTTAATCAATAGAAAGCCAAAGTAATTAAGGGAAAATTTATAGATTTGTGATTTGTGTTTGATTACACAAATCTAGAGCCAAATTAAAGTAACATGGGGTTGGGGATTAAAGAGAGAAGTCAGAAAAAGAGACTTTGACGAAGGAGTTAATAATCAGATTCATGTGCATATGTATTATTATTGCTTCTCGGATTTCTTACCAAATAGCTTTGCCGAAATCGAAACAGCTCCTAGATGATTCAACTCGACCGGAGACGGAGACGTCGAAATTAAGGAGACGAGAATCATATTAGAAGATAAATAGGATTTAGTGAAGGAAAACAAACGCAAATTTCAGGATGAACAATCAGAAAAAAAGAGAAATCGAAGAATTTTTTTTGTGAATGAGCTGCAAAAAGGATTATCACTCTCGAAGCAATTTTTTGCTTCTGCTATTCTGTTTTTTTATATATTTTTATTTTTAATAAACTAATATAGTAGCCCAATAGCTCAACAATACTACAAAGAAAATTTAACAATGGCCCAAAATAAAGAAAGATCCAAAATGTTGAAAAAAAGGCGCACGAGCTATAACACTAGTATATATATAAAGGGGCAGAGCTACACGACACTATAGAGGGACAGTTGCCACCGTCAATTTTTTAAAAACTAATGTTATTTTGTAACACTTTTTAATTCTGCCCCTATTAATATATTACTCAATGCCCCCATGACTTTATTATCTTCTATACAAACGTTTCTATTCTATGTTTTATTTCTCTTTTATTAGATTTTTATTATTTTCTCTTACTCCAATCTCTCTTTTTTACTTTTAAGTTTAGAACATTGTTTTTGTGTATTTTCGTATATGAAATCTCTGAGAATTTGGTTTATTAGAAGTAAAACCAAAAATGATTTGTCTTACAAATTTACAATTTATAAACATATATAATGTATACTATAGAATTAAAAATCAGAGACAACCATGATGATAAATTGATCATTATAATTGGATTTAGTGTCTTGGCTTAGAAAGAGCTGAATTGGAAACGAATTTTAAATAAGTGCTTAGTATGTTATTTTGAGAAAGATTTATTTGGATCTATCACTAATGGAAAAAGTGATAAGAAAATTTCAATTTATGAGTAAGTCGTAGGGTACGTTTGTAAGGTAGTATTTTTTTGTTCGTATATTTTATGGGGTTTGTAAGACATAATATTTTTTAGGTTTAATAATATTGCCACGGGTTAAATTATTTCCTAGATCCGCCACTATATATATATATATATATATATATATATAATATGAAACACCAAACTTTAAACTAATATTAAAAAATAATTTAAATAACATAAATTTTAATCTAAATATTAAAACAAAAATAAAAATTCTTGAATACCGTTTTAGTAACTAGAGCACTACATGCAGTTTTTATTTTAATTAAAACAAAAACAAAAAGACATGAATGGTGTCTTGGTAATAGAAGCACCTGTAAATTTTTTTTTTTCTGGCAGAAATCTTAGATTTAAATAGTAAAACAAAAATAAAGATACTTAAATAGATGAATGGTGTCTTGGTAACAAGAGCATTATATGCAGCATTTTTTTGCTTTAATTAAAACAAAACAAAAATACATGAATGGTGTCTTGGTAACAGGACAACTATATGCACGAGTCAATTCTTTATTTATTTTTGGTAGAATTCTTAAATCTAAATATTAATACAAAACAAAAATGCTTAAATACATGAATGGTGTCTTGGTAACAAGAGCACTACATGCAGTTTTTTTGCTTTAATTAAAAAAAAAACAAAAATACTTAAATGCATAAATAGTATCTTGGTAACAAGAGCATTACATGCAGCTTTTTTTTTTTGCTTAAATTAAACCATAAATAAAAATACTTGAATGGTGTCTTGGTAATAGGAAAACTATATGCACGAGTCAATTCTTTATTTTTTTGGTATAATTCTTAAATCTAAATATTAAAACAAAAACAAAAATACATAAATACATGAATAGTGTTTTGGTAACAAGAGCATTACATGCTGTTTTTTTTTGCTTGAATTAAACCATAAATAAAAATACTTGAATGGTGTCTTTGTAATAGGACAACTATATGCACGAGTCAATTCTTTATTTTTTTGTATAATTAGTAAATCTAAATATTAAAACAAAAACAAAAAAAACATAAATACATGAATGGTGTCTTGGTAACAAGAACACTAAATGTAATTTTTGTTTGCTTTAATTAAAATAAAAACAAAAAATACATGAATGGTGTCTTGGTAATAGAAGCATTACATGTACGGATCAATTATTTTTTTTTTTTTGCAGAAAACTTAAATCTAAATATTAAAATATATATATATATATACTTAAATACATCAATGGTGTCTTGGTAACAAAAGCATATTACATGCAGCTTTTTTTCTTTAATAAAAACAAAAATAAAAACACATGAATGTTGGTAACAGGACAATTATATGCATGTGTCAATTCTTTTTTTTTTTTGCATAATTCTTAGATCTAAATATTAAAACAAAAACAAAATTACATAAATACATAAATGGTACTTTGGTAACCACAGCACTATATACAGTTTTTTTTTTGCTTTAATTAAAACAAAAACAAAAATAGATAAATATGATTTTCTTGGTAATAGGAACGAACACTACATGTACAAGTCAATTCTTTTTTTTTTGGCACATATCTTAAATCTAAATATTAAAACAAAAACAAAAATATTTAAATACATGAATAGTGTATTGGTAACAAGAGCACTACATGTAGATTTTTTGCTTTAATTAAAACTAAAACAAAAATACAAGAATGGTGTCTTGGTAATAAGAGCACTATATGCACGGATCAATTCTTTATTTTTTTCTGGCAGAAATCTTAAATATAAATATTAAAACAAAAACAAAAATACTTTAATACATTAATGGTGCCTTGGTAACAAGAGCAGCAGTTTTTTTTGCTTTAATTAAAGGGAAATATCAAGGGATATGCATAGAGGAAGCGATAATTAAGTCCCTCCTGTTTACACTGTTCCATCGTTTCTGTTCAATTTTTTTTGACGCATGTACCCCTATAGCATCAAAGGAATCGTATTTAGATTATAGGGTTGTATCATTGCAGAAGGTAGGAGAAGATTTTGGGAATATTGTTTTGGGGAGATGTGCGATTTAAATTTTTTTTTTCTCCAGTTTCCGAACCGTCGTGTTTGTTCTCATCATATATGAGGAGGAGAGACGGTGTTTTCAGTCAGAGAGAAAAAGGAAACAACTCCCCAAAACTGTCCTCTCGTCTTCTTTTTCTCTGGTTCTGTTTTTCTAGCAAAGGGTTATCTCTCAGATCTGGGTTTTGTTCTTCTCCTCTTTTCTTGTAATTAAAATCGTTTTTTTTCTGTTTGATTAAGCTTTGAACGCCGTGTTTATTGTTGTGTAACTAGATTTTTTTTTTTTCTCAGAACCAATGCCTCCGATTCTGCTTCCTCCCCGGTTGATTGCGTTTGGTCACGAGCCTCGCGGCGAGAGGGTTAATGTGTATCATAAGATGAAAACCCTTTGCGCTATCTTCAACGCTCTCGACGATGGTGAACGGCAGTTCCTTTCTCGATCCACATTCGGTCAACTATTGGAGTTTCCTAACAAACCCGCCTGGTCTGCGAGCTTTGGGATTTTTATATTGGGTAGACAGTTGGAGGTGGCGAAGCCGAACGAGATTTGGGTGCTCTTTGCCGGAATTCCTATTCGTTTTTCTTTGAGAGAGTTCAAGATTGTTACGGGTTTACCTTGTGGGAAGTATCCGGCTTTGAAGAAGAAAAAGAAGAAAGGCACTGCGGGGATGACGATTCCATTTTACAGTAAGTTGTTTGGCCTTGAAGAAGATGTAACTGTAGACCGGGCTATTACGATGTTGAAGAAAAGGATTATCTCCGATGCAGATATGAGGATTCGATGTGCTTGCTTAGCGATTGTCGATGGTTTCCTTGTCCCTACCTCTCATTATCCTAAGATTGTTAAAGCTCACGCCGAAATGGTTGAGGACGTGGATGCATTTCTTGCTTACCCTTGGGGCCGTCTCTCTTTCGAGATGATGATTAAGTAGATAAAAGAGAGGGAAATTGAACAATTAGCAATTACTTGTTTTAGCGTTCAGGGGTTGTTATACGCTCTGCAATTGGTTGTCTTACAGGCAGCTCCATCTATTCAAGATGGACCTGTAATTGATGAGATCATTGAGTCTGAAACTGAAGCCGGCGATGTCGATGTTGAAGATGCCCCTCGAGAGTCTGTCCCTTTCAAGCTAGGGAATGCTAAAGTGTTGGATAAGAAATGCTCGGTAATGTCCTTATCTCTTTAACTTTGTTAACATTTATCGAGATTGTTATCAGTATATATTGTACAAGTTTCCGATAATTATGTTGTTAATCACTAACGACTTTTTCACTTAAGCAAATTAACGCCATCTGGTATTATTATCTTGGTTGTTTTGCAGATTTTTGTTGATTCCATTATTTGTCCTGATTTTGTGTTGGATCCGGAGGAAGATTTGTCTTTGTCTGATGATGAGGAAGATGAGAAGGTCGATAATATTATGATGTTTTTAGGTGAGGGTCTGATTTTCAAGAATGACATGTTTGATGGTGGAGTTATCCCATCCCAGTTGAAATTGGCTTCAAAAAAACAAAAGCGTGGTGGTAAATCCAATGGTAGTCGCACTAGGAAAGCTGCCAAACTAACTAAGAACGGTGGTGTTAGGAGCAGACAAGAAAGACCTATCCCTGAGGAAGGCGGGAATTCAGGGGTTCCTTCGTTGGAGTCTATTTCCCTTTTGTTGGATGCCAAACTTGAAGGTCAGGCGAAAAAAATCATTGCCGCGGTGACTGATTGGTTCACTAAAAACACTGTTATTGAAGGCGAAACCTCGAAAGAGCCTGTCAGTGGGTCTACTCGTCCTAAGAAGGCTGCCAACAATGGTAACGATGGTGTTTCTAATTCTGATGGTCTGGGTTCCAATGGTGGTAATGATGATTTTGGATTTGATCCTCTCCGCCCCTCCCGCCGGAGAACAATGTCCCAATGGATGAAGATCTCCCCTCCCCAGGTCTGATTGCTCATCCGCAGGTAAGTTTGTAGGCAACGATTGTTAACTAAGAGATTAGTTGTTATGTCATTAGTTTGGTAATAGTTATCTTAGCATCAAAACATATAATGTGTTTTTGTTTCTTTTTCTTTCGTTGGATAACAATTACTGTACTAATTTTTTAAAAAAATTTTTAGGGCGGTAACAATGTTACAAGTCATGTTGTCCCACCCACAGAGTCTGTTGTTGAAGATAACGCAGAGGTTAGTTGCTATGTTATAGTGGTGTAACTGTTAGTAAAATGTTTAATCTATATAGTTGTGTTTAATGGAGTTTTGTTAACCAGGTTTGCATTCCCCCCTCACTGTTTAATTAAATTTTTTTTTTTTTTTGGTTCTAGCCGGAGAACAATGTCCCAATGGATGAAGATCTCCCCTCCCCAGGTCTGATTGCTCATCCGCAGGTAAGTTTGTAGGCAACGATTGTTAAGTAAGAGATTAGTTGTATGTCATTAGTTTGGTAATAGTTATCTTAGCATCAAAACATATAATGTGTTTTTGTTTCTTTTTCTTTCGTTGGATAACAATTACTGTGGTTATTTTGTTTTGCAGGGTGCTGACATTGTTGCAGGCGTTGTTGAACCCACTCTCCAAGCTGGTGGTGGTGATAATTCAAAGGCAAGTTGTTACGTTTTAATGTGCTTGTTAACTTCTAACAATTATATTAACCTCAAACAAATAAATTCCTCCTTTTTTCATGATAACAATAATTTCGATAAATGTTTGTGTAGGTTGCTAACAATCCTTCTATCGTCGACGACCTCCTCTTTAAACGAGTTGTCAACGAGGCAAGATATTAAAAATATTTTAGCAACAATTGCCCTCTATTTTATCGGCGTAATCATCATCTTGAATTCTCTGTATTTTGCAAATTTTTTTTTTTTATTTTTCTCTTTAGCGCGTTGAGAATGTTCCAGTAAATGAAGCATTTATAACTCCCAACGATTCGATCGTTAACCAAGAGGTTATCTGTCATCTATTTATTGCAGTCATTATCTAATTAGTGCAGTTATTTGTTTGTTGCCTGATTCTTAACATTTGTTATCGCTTGAATGGACAGGTTCAATGCTCTCAGCCGACAGGTGGCGTTGTGGCCCCCCCGCCTAATGCTTTAGAGGAAAGCCAGGTAATAGATCAATTTTATAATACAAGATAGAATATGTCTGTCTTTTGCAATTCTGTTTTCGCTGCTGGATTAAATTCATTTCAATTATTCCTTGCCCAGGGTGCCCCTGCGTCGGATGATGGTAGTGTTGGCGAGGAGACGTCTGTGGGGATCCCGGATATCTCGGTTAGCAGCTAAATTACAAACCATATTGTTCCCATTTCCTTAGGCTTTTCTTTCCTCTTATGTTCTATTCTCTTTGTAAAGGTCAATTTTACGGGTGATAACGTTATTAGGCACTAAACTATATATTTATTTTTGTTTTGGAATTATTTATAAGTTTTTTGGTGGTTTAAAATTTCAATTTTAGTTTTATTCAGGTACTTATTTTTATCAATGCATCCCTCTACGCTAGCCAACCTTAATCTAGATATGAAAGGTTAACGTACTAAGAGTCTTTTTAATGTCGCTGTTCTTTATTTTCTATGTCTATTTTTACTTAGTTTAGCCCTCAATCTGTTTGCGGTCTTGATGATGTTGGGAAGATTAGTTGTGAACCTCCCAATGACCCTGTTCGTGTGATACCTATTAAAATTTAGTCATCCTGCAAACCCGGTCGTGTACTCATATTGTCTGTTTTGTCTTAAAAAATTTTGTGAATAAGGCTGCTCCCCCTTCTGATGGTGGGGTTGTGTGTGATGGAGAGGCGGTTGATATCCCGGAGGCTGTTTCTATTGATATGGCAGCAACTAATGATCTGGTTTGTATTATCAGGGCCCTGACTTGTCATTTATCTGAAATTTTTTAATTATATATATCGAGTAGCCTTTAAATTTTTTATTACTCCCATTTTTTGTAGGGTGTTGGCCGGGGCGCACCTTCTTTTGTTGCCTCCCCACGCGAGGTTGTATTGTATTTTCTATGTGTTTGTTTTGGTTGCTAACTAATTCTTTACTCCCTATTAATCATTCCTTGTGGCTGTTTTCTCAGGATTCTGATGAGGTATTATCTAATTGTTTAAATGCTATTGTTTTACTAACAGTTAGTTTGTTTTTAATTATTTTCCCATTTCAGGATTTCACCACTCCCCCCCCCCCTTCTAAAGTAGGGAAGTCTCCCCTCCAGGTTCATTTGATAATATTTAGTATCTTTGGTAGGTAAATCTCAAATTTTGCTCCTTTTCTAATTTAGTCCACTCTCCCTGCAAGATGATGGTAATGCTAACGATTTGGATGGAATGATTGGGAGGAGAAGTAAAAGGGTCCGTACTCTTTCTACCAAGCTAGATGGTCGATTCCAGTATGAAAAGAAAACGAAGTTGTTAGTTGGTCATCCATCCCCTGTTGTCAATCAAGCTAACATTTCCGTTGACCCTGAGGAACGCTTCCAAAATTCACTGAAGAAACTAAAGGCGATAAGGTATTGTGTATTCTGATATTTTTTTGTTTAGCCCATACAATGATTACCATTATATTTCCCTCTCGATAATCTTTCATATCATCTTGTTCTTTCAACAGTTCTATTAGCTTTTGTGGTGGTGTTGCTCTGTCTAATAAAGATATTTTGGATTTAATTGACCGGAAGAAAAATCTTTCAAGCAAGGTACCGTTTTTGTAAAATATATTCTATTGAGTGAGTTTTATATTGGGTTATTTCCTTTTATTTCAAATGTTTTTTTTTTTCATTCCCCCAGGTTATGGATGCTCTCATCAAGTTTAGTCGTCATTTGTTGAGGACTGATGATGTTGATGGCGATAAACTTCGTGTTGAAGTCCTTGATTCAAAGTTTGTTTCTCTATTCTGCCGTCAATACCCTAAGTTTTCCCGATGCCCGTCCAAATCGGAGTTCCAATTCCCACCGTCACTAACCGATCTCCTTTCCGGTGCTGGGGAGTCTGACCGTGTCCAGTTATTCACGGACGCTGATTACTTGTATCTGCCTTTTAACTTTGACAAGAAGCATTGGGTAGCTTTAGCTGTTGATCTTAAATTCCGGAAGATCATTGTCTTGGATTCAAATATCCAACGCCGCAAAGATTCTGCTATTCAGGATGAGCTTATGCCTCTCGCAGTAATGCTGCCATACCTTTTCAAATAGGCTGCCTTGAATCCTCTTATGAGTAACTGTCTGCTGGATCCATTTTCTATAGAGCGCCCTATTATCATTCCTCAGGTTGCTTCACCCCTTGATACTGGCATCTTCTCTATATTCCTTATCCATACTCATGCTACCGGGGGTATGTCTGAATGCGTGGATTTCGAGGTTGGCGGCCTTCAAAGTGAAGTGAAAAAGTTAGTGTCGGCTTTAATCCTCGCTGGCGGTTACTAGCTAACTCTAATGTTATCGAAGTTATATTTTCAGTGGTGTTTATGTTCATCGGATCCTGTCTTCCCATTCTTCTTTATTTTGTTTAGGTAACTAGGATTTTATCCAAACTTGCCCCTTAATAGATTTGGAATTGAACGTTTTATTGTCGTAGCTTCGTAATTTATTATGAGAAATTTAATACTCAGTAAATTCTCAATTTTTGTTGACTTTGCCATATTAGTCCCGTCGTTAAGTAGGTTAACGGAATCCAAAACCGGGGTTAACTATCTGTTAATTGAGCCCACTCTCCAAGCTGGTGGTGGAGATAATTCAGAGTCAAGTTGTTACGTTCTAATGTGCTAACAATTATATTAACCTCTAACTATTGTTATCAGGAATAATTTCTTCCCTTTTTCCTGATAACAATAATTTCGATAAATGTTTGTGTAGGTTGCTAACAATCCTTCTATCGACGACGACCTCCCCTATAAACGAGTTGTTAACGAAGCAAGATATAAAAATATTTTAACTACCAAAGCTGGTAGTTAAGACAAAATGACGCCGTTTTGTCTTAGCGGCTCAATTAAATCAAATCGAAGTCTCGTCTCCCCCAAAGTGAGAAACAGAAATCCCCAATTCACAAGAACCCTAACCCTTAAAAGAGAAATCATTCAGAATTGTTCTATTTTCGTTTCGGAAATTGATTGAGTTTTCAGATTGTGAGTCTTTTAACTTGATCTTCCTACTCCAATGAGTTCAAGTTCAGGGTCATATGGTGCTGGCGGAGACCTCCGTGGTTTTCCGTTGAAGTGTTCGTGTGGAGTAGATGTGACGATCTTCACGTCGAAGTCTCAAGAGAATCCAGGAAGGCCTTTTTTCCGTTGTAAAACGAAAAGAGATCCGAAGTCGTGGACAAACAAAAGAGATGTTAGTAGAGTTGGTGTTTATGTTGTGTCTTTGTGTAGTTTAGTAGCTAAACTTGTCTGATTTGGTTTGGTTGTGCAATAGGGTCATGTGTTTAAGTGGGTTGAGGATGCTGTGTACGAAGAGGTTGAAGATGCTTTACCAAAATTTGGAATCATTGCAAACGAGATAAACCAAGTCAAATCTGAGGTTAATGAGCTTAATGTGATGTTACAAGAGCTTAAAGATGAAGCAATCTTGAGCAAAAAGGAGATCCGCAAGTGGAAAGTGTGCTTGCAGATGTGTTTTGTGTGGCTTTGCTTGATCAGCATTGTCATTGTTTACATGATGCTTAGTCAGGCAAAGAAAAAGGAATTAGCTGTTGGTATTAGTTATTGAAGAATTTAACTAGGTAATAAATGACTCGTTGTCTGATCGTGTATGTCGTTTTGATTAATTTTGGCGATTTCTGCCAGAAGGTTTAATGGGCTACCTTTTTAGATAGTCGTTATTTATTTTATCATCTAACGTTATTATCGTCTAGCACAGAAGCTGTCTTATAGCTCAGGTCATAGAGAAGTTGGCTCCCCCAGTGTTAGGATGTGTAAAAATGTGTCTAACGTTATTATCATCTATCTCACATTTTCAGTTGTTTAACACTATGTGTCGAAATGTGTTATCGTCTAACGTTATTATCGGCTAACGTTATTATCAGCACACCGTTACCCTTTTCTCCCGTAGTTTAAATTACTTTCAACTCGGTTGTGACATAAGTTGGCTCTCAGTTTAATATACATGTTTTATCGTATCGGGACAACATGTGATTTAATCTGTATATTTTTTAATCGGTAATTATTATTTCCTGCTAGTAGTTATATCGGCTAACATGCCTACCCATTTAAAGTTACGGGCTAGATTAAATTTTATGACATCTCGATTTTTCTAATTTTCATTTTTTATCCCAACTGTTGCTGTGAAATAATCTTCTATCACGATAACTTACTTATCCGTGATTAATGTCGGTTAGCTAACTTTTGGGCATAGAGATTTCTCTATCATTGAAACACTTAATAAACATTGCCCATTATATTGAACATTTCTTCCCTAAATATGGATGGGATACGATAATTTTACATTTAGGGAACAGTAGCCGTACGTATGCACAATGAAAAAATTTCTGATCCCTTTAATTCCTTATTTATTTCACATAGCCAGGCCAATTTCTTTATTAATCCTGACAACATCCATCCATCCCTTTACTCGCCAAAAAACGTCCTTCCTTCCGTTCTCTATGTACCCTGCATTACAACGAGATATAGTAAATATTCCATAATTCATTTACTAACTGTTAAAGTATTTATTACCGTTATTGGGCCATTGCAGGTTGCCCTGTTATGACCTAATGACTTGCATCGTGAGCATCTTTTCCTTGATGTTCTCTACAAATGTAATAGAATGTTACTACCTAATAAGCTTAGCACATAAGAGAATTAGTACTGTTTATCACATATATAGTTCACGGTGGGTACCTTGAACTCGCCTCTTGAAAATAATCTTCGTTTCCTTGGGCGTCCAGGCGGTCTCCGAACATATGGTGGAGCCCGTTTCCCATCCCCTACATCATTTGGGGAAGGAGTCAGTGTCTCCGTGTCGGGTACCGGCATTATTAGCGCTTGGTAAGACAACCTAAGCTGGGGGTTGGTGTGATGGACTCCAACTAGCGTGTCCACTCTGATTCCTTCTTGTATTGCTGCCGCTATGGCATGAGAGCAAGGGATTGTTAGCAGCTGAAACTCCCTGCACGTACATGTTCTCTCCCATAGGTTGACCGCAAATGCTGCGCCTCCTTTTTCTCTAACTTCATATAGCCCTTCCCCAATCTTTATTACAGCACATCCTGCTCCTTTCTCGTAATTTTCGATTACCATATCGTTCACCTTTGGCAGTAGGATATTGTCCTCAAGCTGGGCAGCTTGCCTCCTAAGCGCAAACCATGTCACGAGAGTTGTGCGGATAGACTCTAAGATTGAGATTACCGGGTAATCTCGAGCCATGGTTAACACATTGTTTAGCGACTCCGCTATATTACTTGTCATGAAGTTATATCTATTTCCAACAAAATGGGATCTCGTCCAATGCTCAAATCCAATACCTGCCAGGTAGTCAGCGCATGGCTCATGCTTAGCCCTAATTTCAGCAAAAAGCCGGTTGAAATCACATAGGCGATAAGCCCTCGCTGCACACGATACCAATGCACTTAGCTCCTCAGATTTAAAGTAAACCTCAATGTTCCTTTTCAGATGGACGATGCAAGCAGCATGAGATGACATTGGATAAACCTGCGCAAAGATTATAGACGTTAGTGGATATCTTAGCATGCGTAATAGATATTGGGATAATTGTCTTTGTATCAGTTAACAACAATGTTACCTTGTGTATGCTGGCATAAATTGAGGAGTGCCTGTCAGACACAAACACCAACTCTGGATCATCTGGTATAGCTTCCGTCAGTTTAGTCATGAACCAAGTCCACGCCTCATCGTTCTCGCTGTTTACTATCCCAAATGCAACGGGAAACACTTGAAAATTCGCGTCTTGTGCACTAGCTGCAATTAAGCATCCGCCATATCGTCCTCGTAGGTGAGTCCCATCAATGACTATCACCTTCCTCATGTAAGCATACCCTTGAACACATGCATGAAGCGCAAAAAACAAGTACTTGAATCTCTCTATTCCAGAGTTATCCTTCTCTGTCTCCATTGCTACTAGAGAATTTGGATTTGTCTCTAGAAGTAGCTTGAAGTATGGTTGGATTAGAGCGTAACTTCCCATAGCTGACCCCATTGCATTGTCCATAGCTATTTCTCTTGCCCGCCAAGCTTTCCAATATGAGACGTTGAGGCTGAATTCCTGGCGTAGCATCCTTCTCAGCTCATTAGCTCGTGGTCCCCTGCCTACTCCAATATATTTTGTTCGCATTAACTTCCCAATTACAGCCGTGGAAGCTTGCTTGTGGAAGTCTCCTCTAGCATCCACGCTACATGTGTGGTTTGGTGTTGTGCTTCTCACCTCGAACCGATCGCTATCTGCCAGCTTTGTTGCATAAACCCGCCACGGGCATGTATGGCTGACGCAGACAGCCGCCACAACATTAGGCCCGGATTTCGCGTATATGAAATGGAACTTCCGGCGAATCGCATGAATAGCTAATTTCGTTGCACAATCCTCTTTGGTTTTAAAAATCCTGCCGATGTAAATGTCATCTCCTTCGTAATCAGCATCCTTTAGGGCTCGTTGGAGAGCATCTGAGAAAGAGAGGAACGACGCAACTGACATTAATAATAAATTCAGTATTTAATTACTTTATTATTCTGATATCGTAGTTAGTGCAATAACTTCTTACTTATCACAAATGGATAAACTATTATTTAGTGCTCTAAACCTATTGTTACCTTCCTCTCCTGGATCGTCGAAATATGGGGGTGCATCTCTGTCATAGAATACCGTTCGAACGGGTGTATCCTTCACGATCATCTCATTCCTCTGTACCTCGGATACTCTTGTGTTAGTTGATGGCATCCCTATTTCTTTAGTTGATAACCCGTCATCTATCATGATACTTTTGCCTTTATCTATCATTGTGATAGGTTGAGGATCCATAATCACAGGGCCATCAGGATCAGAGTAAAAGTGTGCCAGTGTTTCGTCACCTACAGTTTAAAGCATTTTATGGTTGTTTGATTGTGCATAAACAAAATAGCGGATAATATATTGATTATTCATTAATATACCTAATTGTGATAAGCTGTTGTTGTTCGACGAGTCACTATCCTCCATTAGGTCTTCGGTACTGAAAGAAATGCTTCTCGAAAGCGAGGTTGGCGTTCCGAAGGTTGAATCGCTTGACGATAAAGCGACCACCGGCGGCCCAACAGCTGGTGCTTCTGAACTCGCTAGAGTTAGACGCAAATCCGCATTTGGATCTCTCTTTGACTGGTCGCTACTTCCAAAATCTAGGACCCTCGATGTTTTGTCTGTAATTTCCATGTTGTCTCTTATGGTTACCCCTTCATACTTGTTGCGCTGCTCACCGCCTTTACTTATGTTCACCTCGTTCTCCTTCCCCATTGTTGTCATACTGTCTGCGTTACCTGTAACAGGTTTAGTATTAGTAGATAACCAATTTATCTACTAATTTTATTATCCGCCAATATTGTTGATTTAGAGCTGAAAATATATTCTTGATTACATTGTAATAAAACCGGTTAATATCATTAGCTTCTAATTCTTACTGCAATATATTCAGTTGTTCACCTGAAATGTTACGCAGTAACATTCGTGTTAGCGCGGTTCCCCAGACAGCCCTCGTTTCTGCGCTATTCCAGTATTTTTCGGATATTTTTTTTGAACTTAGGCCGCTTAGATCCATGTTACTCCAATAACTATTAACGTTTCGCTCAGTCCCACCTCGTATAATCCTGACCCGCAGATGGACTTCATCTAGATCGGCCCTTATCGCCATGAACAGAGTCATGTCCTCATCGTCTAATATGTCGATCGGGTTTGCACGTTTCCAATCAGGGCCCATCATCCACTGTGGCCACTGGTACGTTAACTCGATATCGTCTTCAGGACGCAATGCTAACTTTTCTTTTACCGCCATAACCACTTTCGCAAACCCATCTTGCTCTCGCAGGCGTACTCCTAGTGCAAACCCATCCATATGTGAGACGTGTTCGAAAAAGCCGTTTTCATTTTTTTTCCATTCCCCAGGGACCAATCTCACCACGAACGCCATTTTTACCTGCTAGTGTTTTCAGCAATAAAAAAGTTGTTAGCGTTCTTGTTATTCTTAACTATGAAACCCTAAATTTTAAAAAATTCACTCTTCTGAACATCAATAATAAAGTATGTTATACCCAGATCTTTTACTTTTACCTTTATGCTTTGATGTCTCTGTGTGTTTATCTTTCTCTTGCACTAAAGATGTCGGAAGCTAAGGTATTTAGAGTGATAGAACTGGGTTGTTGCAGCAAAGAGGATATAGTGCTAATAAATAGACAAACGTCTATATTCGATATACCCGCAACCCAACATTTATCAGCTGCAATGATTTACCGTATCTCTATGTTTCCAATGCCGGCGGGCGATATCTTCCAAGATATCCTCAGCATTTAATGCTGCCGCCCCTAAGCTATAACTGTTTTCGTTTTTTTGGTTTTGTAGGGGCTTTTTCGTCATAATTTATGTCGGGAAGAGAGAGGTTTAATTACCTAATCTTCATGCATACAAACTTAATATTCTCATCCTCTGGGCATAGATATTAATATAGCCCTTAATTAAAATAAAAACAAAAATACAAGAATGGTGTCTTGGTAACAAGAGCACTACATGCACACGTCACTTCATTATTTTATTTTCTGGCAGAAATCTTAAATGTAAATTTTAAAACAAAAAAAAAAAATACATAAATACATTAATGGTGCCTTGGTAACAAGAGCATTACATACATTTTTTTTTTGCTTTAATTAAAACAAAAACAAAAATACATGGACGGTGTCTTGGTAATAGGAACAGTACTACATGCACGGGTCAATTCTTTTTTCTTTTCCAGCTTCCCCTTCAAAACCTTAATCAATGAATTTTTGGTTAGAGGAATATGATCATAGAAAATTAACATTGGGAGTAGCAATAATTGATTGACCATAAATTTTTAACTGATGGAGTAATGTGTCTCTTGTCTTTTCATCTTCATCAGTTTTCTGTATAAATATACAATGATTCAATTCTATGTAATCATTTCTTAAGAACAGAAATATCTGATCCAACCAGTGGAGATTATGTCGACGAAGAGGAGAGCATATGGAAGCAACGATGTGAAGATAGAAGGGAAAAAGCGTAAGGTTGAGTCGGAATCAACTCATGTTACTCTGAACGTGAAGGGTCAGGTAAAAAATTGATTGTTGAAATTACATTTTCAACATTAGCATGCATGACTTGATATAACATGTGTAGATTTATGTAGGATGAGGAAGGAGTAAAAGTGTTTAAGGTAAGAAGGACTGTTAAGCTGCAAAAATTGATGGAATTGTACACCAAAATGAGAGGCGTCGAGTGGGACACATTTCGCTTTCTATTTGAGGGCTCGAGGATTCGAGAGTATCATACACTTGATGGGGTATGTATTTATCATTCAAGCTTAAAGATTCTTATCATATATTAATATAAGTCATTCATAAATGATCTTTTTTCACTGTGTTTTGTTTAGCTGGAGCTTAAGGATGGAGATGAGATTCAGGGCCGGCCCATGGCTAAAGCCCATGAAGCAAGGGCTTTAGACATCAAATAATTATAAGTAGTTTTAGGGGCATCAGTTTTAAAAATGTTACAGTGGTCTAGTGGTTAGTTTGAAGTCTTATGTTGTACAACTCACGGTTTCGAATCCCAAGCATGTTAAAACTTGTATTTTTTTTTCCTTATAACAGTTTTTGTTAATGGGCCAATTTTTTTTTGCTTTAGGCACTCAAATATTTTGGGCACTGATGAGATTGATGCAATGTTGTATCAAGAAAGTGGTTTTGGTCCATCTTCTTTAATATTTAGAGTTTGAGTGTTCTGGTGTGAATGTAATAGTACGCAGATTTATATGTTACATTCAAGAAAATGGTTCATTGTTACATGCAAGAAAGGAACAAAATTCTATGTTGCTTCTGTTACAAGTTTTGAATAGAATCAAAAAGTTGCAAACTTTGAGGAAAGGGAAGTAACAAAAGGAAACTTTTTTCTGTATTACTTAAATCTAATTTATTTTCAATGATGAAACATCCTATACAAATACCATTGATACCATTCTTACATCGGCTTCTTTCACCAATACAGACTTTAAGAAGTCTCTGAGATTTTTTGAAATATGGCAGAAGAAACCGGTAACAATAATAATTCTTCTCTGTTTCAATATCAGACCATATCATAGTTCTGGTGTTTTGAGGGATCATCTATGTTAGCTAAAGCTGTTCTTGATGGTTTTTTGGTAAACAGAAAATGCTGCAATTGAGGTTAATCGAGGATTGCTTAAGGAGCTTGAAGATATGGGATTCTCGATGGCTCGAGCTTCATGGGCTTTGCATCACTCTGGTATGTATAAACCATTTCAAAATGTTCAAGAATCATGTCATGGATCAGTCATATTTTGTCACTCTCTTCATCTTTAGGTAACTCTAGCCTTGAAGCAGCTGTGAATTGGATCATAGATCATGAGAACGATTCGCAGTTTGAAAAAATGCCTTTGGTATGTATAATTCATCTTTATATTTTTCTTTCATAGATTCATAGAAAACTTTTGATCAAAGGTGGTCTTTCAGGTGGAATTTAACATTGAGATTGAGTCTCCAAATCCATCTCATGATACTGCAGAAAATGCTCAGGCAAGAGCAAAGGAACTAATGTAAGCAAGTCTCTTATGTTTATAGGCATATTTCTTAATCTTTGATTCTTTTTAAGGACAAGAGACTTCATTGTTTATGTATTCTCAGGGAACAAGCTCGTAAACTAAGAGAAGAAGAAGAAACTAAAGGTGAAAGAGAAAGAGAAAAGGTACGAATGTATTACTTGCATCATATATAATCGTTACGAAAAAGACTAAAAGCTCTAAAACTCTTGCAGGAAAGGATACGAGCAGGGAAAGAGATGATGGAGACAAAGCGAATTGCGGAAGAAAACGAAAGAAAACGGTATGAGAAAGAGAAGTTTGTTTCTCACATTGTCCCTTTGAACTAAATAAAACAATGTTTGATACTATAAAAACAGGAACATAGCTTTGAGGAAAGCTGAGAAAGATGAGGAGAAAAAAGCAAGAGAGAAAATTATGCTGAAACTTAATGCAGACAAGGTGATGAATCTTGATATCTTTTTGTACACTAAAATTGAAAACTGATTTGATTAAATGTATATGTATAGTTGGAGAGAAAGCGGAGGCGCGGTTTGCCAACCGAAGAATCTGCTTCGACATCAATTCAAGTTTCTTTACTTGACTATAAGGTACAGTCGTACGGAGCCTTTTCATCTGTTGTTTGTTACCTTAAAACTATGAAGAATCTGACAGTTTTTCTGCAACATTACAATTACAGAGGAAAGTAATGTCGTCGTCACGCCCTGCCTCGAAAGCAGAGGAGATGAGAGAATGCTTAAGGTCATTAAGACGAAACCACAAAGTAAGAGAACGTTTTAGGATGATTCCAAAAAACAATAAACATGAGAGGAAATGAAATCTTTCTTTTTGGTTGTTGTAGGATGAAGATCCAAGAATCACGAGGACGGCATTTGAAACGCTTCTGACAATTGTGAGGAACGCAGCAAAGAAGCCAGACGAAGAAAGATATAGAAGAATCCGTCTCACGAACCGCTTGTTCCATGAGAGAGTTGGAAGATACAAAGAAGGTATTGAGTTCATGGAACTCTGTGGATTCAAGACAGAGGAAGGATCTGAGTTCTTGTCTCTATCTTATCACGATGCAGACATCAACCGGCTTCGAGACGCTGCGTTTCAGTTGAACTCTGCGATTACCAATCCCTTCTTTGGTCTTCTTTCCACCAAAGCTGAAGAAGACCGTGAAAAATAATCTTTCTCTTTCTGACATGTTGTGCAAGTCGAAACTCAAAAATTGTTATTATATGGCTACAACAACAAAATGTAACCTGATCATATCAATACATAAAAAATTAATGGTTATGATACCATGTTAAAAACTCAAACTAGAACTTGAATGTACTAATGATTGTGATAGGATGCAAGACGAGAATGGCAGTGATGAGTTGGCAGGTGATGTGGCAGTGAGAAGATCGACCAGGCCACGTCAACAGAATCGCAAGTACTTGGTTTGAAGATGTCTAACGACTTCTCTGTTTTTATTTGTTTCAACAATAAGTGGAAATAGTCATCCTCAATTTGAGGAAAGAATTTCTCCATCTTTCCAGTTCCTGTTTTGTAGGAGTAGTGACTCCACTTTGTGTTTCTTGTTATTTTGCTTCCTTGTAATCGTTCTTCTATTTAAGCAATGAGAAAAACCAAAAATAGGTAGTCTTAACTACCACACAAAAATCTTGTCTATTGTTCTTTGAATTCTCTTACTCTGAAGAGGGACCTTAACATTTTGGTATCAGAGCAGTTCTCTGTTCTTGTTGTCGGCATTCCGTGAATCAACGCCAGCAAGAGCTCTTTTTCTTCTGTTTTTTTTTTCTTTCTTTCGATTTCCACAATTCCACCCAGAAAAACACAAAAACAAAAGTTAGTGCCAATGCCTAACAACAAAGAGAGACTCGATGACCTTGAGACGGGTTTCGGGTTGTTGCAACAAAGTCTCGGATCGGTGCAAGAGGAGGTCCAGAAAGGCAATACCCACATCGATGGAAGGCTCAAGAGGATGGAAACATCTTTTACGCGAATGCTTGAAGAGACTGTGAACCAGATGCGAGAACTCATTGCTACCAGCCGAGAGAGTGGCTCTAGTACGGGCCGGGGGTACCGACGGACCGAAGAGCAGCAGTATCCGATGGAGCAAGGGCATGACAATCCATTTTCTATTGCTGCAGCACAGGGTCAAGGCCGTCAAATCAAGTTAGAATTCTTGAGGTTCAGAAGAATGGCTGAACCGAGCCACACAATACTTCGCTTATCACGAGACTCCACGAGACCAGAGGGTCAGCTTTGCTTCATATCACGTGATGGAGGAGGCGAACGCATGGTGGCAGGCCAAACTAAGAGGCCGAGGGTTTGATGTGCGTCGTATGGCTTGGGAGACGTTTGAGGCAGAGTTGTGGACCCGATTCGGGCCAACAGACGAAGAGGACTTTGAGGAAGCGCTCTGTCACATACGGCAAAAGGGGACGCTGCTTGAGTATCAGAGGGAGTTTGAATGGTTTGGGACTTTTCTCTTTGACAGGTGTCGCAGGCCGCGATGTATTCCGAGATGGTCTAGTGCATTGATGGCCAATAGAATTAGCGAGCGAGCCTCTTTGTGGTGCGGAGCACTCCAGAATGACCACCTTGAGGAGTATCACGGTGTTCCTGCAGCAGCTGGTTGATGAGGGGGGGATTGCGGTGGAATGACTACACGGTTGTTATAACATACTAACCCGTCTTTCCAAGCGTACGGCTTGCCTGGATTAGTTGTGGCTGCGGCTCCAATCCGGATCAGATATGGCTCGGTGGTAGCTACCTGTCTCAACTCTTCCCATAATGACGCATATTGAACAGAGATTGAGTTTAATACCGGACTGTCAGGCACGCGTGATAAGGCATCGGCAGCCGCGTTTGCTTTCCCGGGCTTGTATACAATCTCGTAGTCATAACCGACCAACTTGCCCATCCACTTCTGTTGTTCGGGCTTGAGAATCCTCTGCTCCAGTAAATAACGGAGGCTCCGTTGGTCTGTTTGGATGGTGAACCTGCGCCCAAGAATGTATGGCCTCCATGTCCGGATCACCACTATAATTGCCAGCATTTCTCGCATATAGGTTGACAAGCTCCGCTTAGCGACGCCCAGGGACCTGCTCATGAATGCAATTGGTTGATTATTTTGAATTGCCCCAATATCGTCTCCTGAAGCATCGGTCTGGCGGGGTTACTACAGCTTTTACCAATCCCAAACTTGGTATGGGAAGATGTGTCAATGGACTTTGTGGACGGTCTACCACGTTCTAACAAGCATACAACAATCATGGTAGTGGTAGACAGGTTGAGTAAGTCGACGCATCTAATCCCTTTATCCCATCCTTATACTGCGTTGATTATGGCTAAGAAGTTTGTCGAGTGCGTTGTCCGTCTCCACGGTATCCCAAGGTCTATACTCAGCAACCGTGACCCAATCTTTCAAAGCAGTTTTTGGAAGGAACTCTGGAAACTGTCCGGAACGGCGTTGCGAATGTCATCCGCGTACCACCCGCAGACCGACAGCCAAACAGAAGTGGTTGATCACGTTGACCGTCGGCGGAGAGAAAGGTTGGTCGAGAGCTCCTCAAGCTCATTTGACCTAGAATTTCATCCCTGATCATGTTAGAACTTAGAACCCTCACCAAACACGTTATAGAGTTGAAAATGAAGCAAAAGATAGATTTCAATTAAGAAAGTCATATTTGACTATTTGACCAAATCAGAGAAACTTTCTGATTTGTGATGCGTGTTTTATTTTGCCTCAAAGTTTTCCCTTAGAGACTACACAAAATACTGCAAGTGCACAGTTAATCGGTTTTAGTATTTAAGGATCGATCCCACAGAGACTTATAAGTACGGTACGAATTTCAATAGAAAAAGGAATATGTCTAAGACTAACAAAGAGAGGGGTTTGGTTTGGGTTGTCACGGAACTAAACAGAAATTAAAAGCAATGCAAACGATGAAAGATATCAATAAACGAGAAGTTGGGTTTCAGGGATTTCTCAGGGTATCACGGATCGGGTTATTCTAGGGTTTTAAACAAAGGTAAACCTATGCTTATTAAACAGTCCATGAACTACGAAACACTTATATAAAATCGTTTGGCTTATGACTAAACGACTATCTAAGTCTAACAACTCCGTTACTAAACTGACGCATGCAACGACGAGGTTAGACAACATGATTAACGAGTTCGATTTTAGTTCGTAAAACCCTATAACTAAGTGGTGTGTGCTTGTTATAACACGATACTCACATCTAGGCTAGTGAACGCAGATCTATACACTTATGATGCATAAACCTACCTAAGATCAATTGCAAGTTAGCTATTCAAACAATATGCATTAAGAACAAACCTAGAACGAAGAACAAAGATGACCTAAATATAGATCTAAGAAACCCTAGAAAACAGATCCATGAATCCCCTTTGAAAACCCTTATACCCAACAAGAAAACTACTCACACATACTCAAAGAACACAACATCATATGAATAAGAAATTGTATAAAAGAGTATGAGTATAGAAAAAGGGATTAGAAGGCTTCTCTGGAAATCCAGAGTTTAGGATTGTTCTTCCTTAAACAAGTATAGAACAGAGAGGCAAACGGCGGTGAGGGAGCTTCGAAGGCTTCTCTGGTCGTTTCTCTGGAGGCTGCTGGTGATGGAGGTCGAAGACACACCCTATTTAGGGTTTACAACTTGTATTTATAGGCCTCAGGAAGTAACAAGTCGGTTTAGGAGTTTCTCGGCAAAACTACGTAGTTCATTAAGTGCAGGGACGGGGAGGTTTAGTCCGATCACGAGGCTCCATGACTGTTATCCACTAGAGGCTCCAGCCCGGTCACGTTGGGTTGTGACCGGTGCCACCAAGGGCTTCACCACCGGTCGCACGCCTTGCGACCGGTCTCTGACAGGCTGACTTCAATCGGCTTTAACTTCTGTTTGGCAGTTGGGATTGAGTTGATTCTTCCTCCATTGTAATCTTGACTCTTCAAGATTTCCATAGAGTCCAAGATCTCCAAATTTTCTTCAAGGAAAGGCCTCCAACGGACGCCTAACTTCTGGAGCTTCGAATCTGTCTTGAAACGGGTTTTGCTCGTCTTTTGGTCCATTTTGCTTAGAAACTCCTAAAACCTTCTTGAATCCAGAAATACTTGAATCTCTCCTCTTTGGCCTTGAAATCACACCAAACACTTCCTAAAACATCATAAAATATAACAAATATGAGCGAAAATCCCATGTTATCAATTTGCTTCTCCGGTGGTTAATAGAGGATTCTGGCAAGATCCTAATGCTTTCTACAACTTCAGAGGATGGTGATTGTTTTAGAAATAAGAGGAGATGAAGAGTGTGAAGCAACGTGAAGGAGAAAGTTAGGTACTACAATTGAGCTTATGTGAGAGTTGTATAAGTTCATTGTTTAAAGCTAATGGGAAAATCAGTTTTATAAGTACTATAAACCATTGGTTTACCAAAAACTAAAAATCATTTAAAAACCCACAACCATTTGAACCGATATTTTTTTTTTTTTTTTTTTTGTCGTCAACTTATCTTGTCATTATATTGAAACTTAAGTTACATCCGACCATGATATTACAAAGCTTAACTGCCTAATTTTTGCATCTTTAGCTAGTTTATCAGCAATAGAATTAAGCTCACGAGGAATTTTGACAAAACGTACATGAGCATATTTCACAGCAAGAGCCCTAATATCCTCCACGTGGGTTGACAAAGCCGAATGTTCTCGTCCTTGATGAGGATGGTGAAACATAGATTGTTGAAGTCGAGTAAACAAATTAAGCGCATCACCACATAACGTAACATTCCGATACCCCAGTCTATTGATATGTATCATGGCCAACCTTAGCGCCTCAGCTTCAGTTTCCAGCGATGTAGCCATGGGATTAATTGCAGCCATTCCTTTGAGAATAAACTGGGCATGTTTATTGTAAAGTACAAACATAATCTTGCTCTTTATTCCTGAGATCAGTGAAAACATTCCTTATATGTAATGGATTCTGAGGAGTGTTCCTATCTCGGGTTGTATCCTCCACTGGTATTGATTAACTGTGAGGCTGTCTTTCCATTGTTGGTAATCTAACAGAGCTTTATTTATCGTATCTGGAATGGACCATTGCTTGTTATTGAAATATAGATCATTTCTCACTTTCCAGATACGCCAACCAAGGAAAGGGAATAAACTTACATCCTCTCTTTGGTTTTTACAGTTGCTCTGTAGTGATTCAAGGTTTTGACTGAAAGAGTTCTGAATTATGAATTTACCTATAGCTGATTGGTTTAGGGCGTGTTCCCAAATCTCTCTGCTGACTCTACATTGGAACAAGAGATGATTAACGGTCTCTACATTTTCTCCACATCTCTGACATGTATCATCAGCATTCATCCTCTTTTTTCGCAAGTTATCTACAGTTGGCAAGGAATTATGAAGGGATCACCACCAAAAATGCTTAATTTTTTGGGGAACATTCATCTTCCATATGTTGGAAAACAGAGTTTGGGATGAAACATCAGAAAAAGGAGATGAGTAACTCAAGGTGTCTGAAGATAACTTACGACGGAGCTGGTACCCTGATTTGACTGCATACTGACCATCTTTGGTGTAAATCCAATTTATTATATCTTTTGCACCTTAACAGAAGGCCTAATATTTTTTATAAATTGGATATCTTCCTGGTCAATAAGCTTTTCAATTAGATCTTGTTTTCAAGTACCTTGGTGTAATAAGTCAGCTACTTTCATATGATAATACTAGATCATATGTTTTTGTCATAATTTGAGCACAATTTGAGCATATTTCAAGCAAATTTTGACCATATTTTCATATATTAAATCTGTCACAAAATATCATGGATTAGTAATAATTATTTCATAGCGATTTGAAAAAAAATTACAAGTGTAATCATATTATTCTTTGCAATATACTTACAGTTTGTTGTGATCGTAGATACGTGGAGGAAAAGCAAGATCAGGATCATCATACTTGAACTCATCTTCAAAGAATATATACTACAAGAAAACCTGCGTTTTGCAACTAACATTTGCGACCAAAATATTAGTCGCAAATTGTGTGACTATTCTGTGACTAATTTACAACTATTTACCGACGAATTAAAACACGGATGGAATATAGTCGCTATTCGGCGACTAAAACAAATAGTCGGTATTTAGTCGTTCATTAACGACGGTTTTGCGCCCTATTACAGACTAATTTGTTTTAGTCGCAAATGAGTCGCAGAGGTGCGACTGATGTGCAACTCGGTATTTGGTCTGAAACTATTGTCGCAATTTAGTTACGCTTTAGTTGCAAACTAGTTGGAAAAAGTTGGTACAAAACACGTTGAAAATGCAGAGGAGGTAGGTGTACTGAACTTTTGTGACTACATGGAAACGGTCGCAGTTGAAAATGCAGAGGAGGTAGGTGTACTGAACACCTCATTCATTTCATTTCTCCATCCCACTCTCTTCCATCCTCGCAAAATAGTCACAAATTTCTTTTTTGTTGTTGATAGATTGTGAATGGAAAAGGGTGTTATGGAGAATACAGAGACATCAAAGATTAAGTCGTTGAGCAATGGAGAGGTTTTAGTGGAAAAACGAGGAGTGTCAGTTTTGGAGAATGGTGGTGTTTGCAAGCTTGATTGTATGACGACGGGGCTAAAGTTTAAGCGCCGGAAGGTTTTTGCTGTGAAGGATTTCCCACCGGGTTGTGGGACCGGTGTGGAGCGGTTTGGATCGAGAACAATGGAAGATGAAGATGAAGAATTTGAAGATGAATAAGTTTTATTATGAGATATTTTTATTTGTTTAATAAATGTATAAATATGTGTTTTGTAAAATATTCTAGCATGTGTGTTTTATTCAAAACAAAAAAAAAACAATCTAAACATTGTATCAGATTATATATTAATGTTTCTAGCAAATTAACGAATGAGTATACTGGCAATTTGGTAACATACTTCCCATACGTCTAATAGGACAACTGTTCGAATCTACCCAAGTTTTTTTTCATACATTTTAAAAGGGGTCGTAACACAGTCGCGAACTTGCGACCGTTTTGCGACTAAACGTACATTGCTACTCCTATCTTCAACCAATTTTTATTTTAGTCGCTAAATCGTTGGTCTTTTGTGACTAGCACCTGAAGATTTTGCGCCTAATACCTGAGAAAGCGACCGGTTTGCGACTATTTACCAACTCTCGATTTTTGTTTTTACAAATTTCACATTTTAAATTTGTTTAGATATTAAGTTAAACATTTCTACACTAATTTGATGTTACTTAGTAATAAAAACTTAACCAAAGTCATATATATTGATGTTTACAAATAAAACATTCAAAACTACCAAATCTCTTTGTCTTGTTACATTACTCATAAGAGTAATGTTTATGGATTTAGTAAAAAATCTATATTACTAGAGTTTTGCAACGTTTTTCAACCTTAAACTAATATATGTCCTCTATAACACTAATATATGAGTGTTTGTGAGTGATCTATATCACCATTTTAGGGAAAAACGGTCTATTTCTCCCCGAGAACTATCGTATCTGGCCAGATAAAGCCCGATCTTTGACCTCTGTCTATATACCCATGAAACGGAAGTTAAATGTTTATTTCCCCACCAATTGAAAGTTCGAGAGCTTAATGTCCATGAATCCTAAGTTCGAGATTTAAAACCCTATAGCGCTGGGTTTAATTGGTTTACTGTATACCAAACCGATGCTTTAACCAATTAAACCTAATTAGAACCAGCCTAAACCCAAATTACAACCCGTTTATGACCCATTACCCAAAAAACAAATCGAAACCAAAAATTGAAACCAAAAATCAAAAATCCCCAAATTGCTCTCGACGAACCCTAGAATCCCCAAATCACTTTTCCCCGAATTTGATCGATGTCGTTAGTCCTTCACGACCCTGATCTTGTTGGTAATGGTCCGAGAGTGTATGTACCTGAGCCACCAGAAGGAGAAGAAGACAAGAAGATGACAAAGGCTGAGAAGAAAAGGAAAAAGGGTGTGAATGACGAGTCCCCCGCGAGACACAGCCTTATCTTCCGTGGTCTAATCCCGGTGCTCTACGCTGGATCCGCAAGAGCCTCACACGATGAATCAACAGAGGAGGCTATTGAGTTTGCTACTCAGTACGGGAAAGAGAAAGAGCTGTGCAAGACTGGAGACTCCGTTGTTTCTCTACTCCGAGTCGGTAATGCTTCCGTGATCAAGATCTTAACCGTCAAGCGATGATTCCAATCAAAAATCACGTTTTTGGCGTTTGGGGAACGCTACTTTAAACGTTTTATTATGAAACTATTCAAGATTGTGATTAAAATCTTGAGATAGAAAACTCAAGTTCTATTTTTTGCTTATTACCATAACTATTGTGACCGGTGAATCCACTTAACAGCTCCTTTTGGGATATTTTGGTTGTATGGAAACTATTGGATCATACATAAACGTATCAATTATCATGATTTCTTTTTGTTTCCAAGTATTTCTTATGTATACGCCATATATAAATAGTGAAAAATATGTTCTTGCTCTTAAAAATGACAGGACATGAAGAGAAAAAGAAGACAGCACATGAATGATAGGTTGCTCATTCTAAACTGGAAATCGGGTTTTCAATTCGAAAATTGAGAGTTCAGCTTTTTAGTGTTCTTAATTTGAATTTGGGGATTTTGGGATTTTGATTTTTGGGATGACAACGACAATGGGTCGGGTTTTAATAAGGAATCGGTTTTTTTTTTTGGTTAAGTTACGACCGAAACATGGTTCCGTCTCGGGTTTACGCACTAAACCGACGAAACCAGGATATATGGACATTAAGCTCTCGAACTTTCAATTGGTGGCGAAATAAACAATTAACTTCCGTTTCATGGGTATATAGACAGAGGTCAAAGATCGGGCTTTATCTGGCCAGATACAATAGTTCTCGGGGGGGGGGGGAATAGACCGTTTTTCCCCATTTTAGATCACAATGTGTAGATTTCTAAATTTTGTCTTGTGACTAATATATCACAGTCACAAACCCGTCGCAAAAGTGCCACAATTTTGTAACCATTATTCATTTAGCGACTATTTTGCGACAAATATTGTAACTATTGGCCGACCAATTTTGCGACTATTTGTGAAATTTCTAAGATTTTTACTAAGTGTTTGGTCAGTTTCGATTCCCCCCCCCCCCCCACTTTTTTTGCTTGTCACCATTTGCAACTAAATAGCGACCGGTACTCTTAATTAATTAGGTTAACCCTTAAACGATTCCTCATTATCTCGCAAAAACAAAATCGATCTAGGGTTTTGTATCTCAGACTCTCTCAATCGATTTCTTCCGATTTCTTCTCACAAACACCTCAAATCTTCGATTTCTCTCAAACAAAAATCTCTCTCAATCGATTTCTCGATTCAAACTTCTCAAATCGGGTTTGATTTTTTCCGATTCTCTCTCAAATCTCTTCAATTCTCTCTCAAATCTTCTAATCTCAAACACAAATCTTGTCTTTCGTTTTCTTAGGCTTCGAATCGACTCTAAATGCTCTCAAATCTCTTCCTAAATCTCTCTCAAATCTGAGTCCCAATCTCTTCTTATGCCGCCTAAAGGTAAATCGTCAAGAGGCCGCGGAGGGGGCTAGAAAACCAGAGCAGTAGCCGCTGGAGGGGGCCAGAACACCAGAGCAGTAGCCGCTGGAGGGGGCGAGACCAGCAGACTAGTAGCCGCTGGAGGGGGCGAGACCAGCAGACCAGTAGCCTCTCGAGTCCGAACATATGTTGGTCAGAGACCACCAGTCACTACGAGTGGGGTCGGAGCATCTTCTCACTCATCAAACCCATCGGCGACACAGTCTGCGACCCATTCCCATGCGACTCGTCCTTTACAGTATCATAGTAGACATACTCCTCCTCTCAGTCAACAGACTCCTCCTCCTCAACCGCAGCATCAGCCACAGCCACCGTCTCCTCCCCAACCTCTACCGGAACATGATGTGAATCACGAAGTGATACCTTAACAACAAAACCAAGACCTTGGAGAGGAAGAGGACGATAAAGTAGGAAACCAAGATCACGAAGAGAACCCTAATCCAAATGAAGACTACCAAGAAATGCTGGATCGTTTGCTAGCCCTTCTTATGTGTAAAGACCCAATCCCAGACGTTGAAACATTGTGGTATATATTCTGTGTCCCTCAGTCTAGTAGAATAAGTCTGAGAATTATTTTTGCATTTGTCTGAGAATTATTTTTTGCATTGTTCTGAGAATTGTTTTGGATTGTCTGAGAATTGTTTCGAATTGATTGAGAATTGTTTCGAATTGTTTGAGAATTATTTTTGCATTTGTCTGAGAATTGATTTGGAATAAGTCTGAGAATTGTTTTGGAATAAGTATGAGAATTGTTTTGAATTGTTTTTTGCATTGTTCTGAGAATTGTTTTGGAATAAGTCTGTGAATTGTTTTTTATTTGTCTGAGTATTGTTTTGAATTGTTTTTGAATAGGTCTGAGAATTGTTTTGATGAATTCTGTTGCAAGATTTTCTTGATCATCTTAAGAGGTCTCCTTAGTTGGTTTACATAAAAGTTCATAAGTTGAAAACTTGGATTGATTTAATAATGGATTGAACTACAATCCATGTGTCTATATGCTTATATGTACATCTTGCTGCTTAGTTCTAAAAGGACAGTAAAGCCTCATACGTTTATCTTCTGTACTTGCAATCTGTTGAGTATAATAGAGTCTTGTTTATTTAACTAATCTGTTGAGTATATTAGAGTTGCCCTAAGCTTTTTGCTTTATCTACTAATAGCCTGTTATTGTAACAGGTTTAACCGGCACAAAGGGAGGCTGTCCTGAGCGATTTCCACAATCTTTAGGAGGAAGTTTGATGGGCGTTATTACAGCTGGAAGGTTACTCCAATAGACAAACGAGAGAGATATTTCAGGACTTTTGCGGTAATGACATATATATATAGCTTTCATTCTCTCTTGTTGTAGTATATTTGACATTAGTCTGTTATAACTAACTTACTGTTTTGTGTTATGTAGTGGGAGTTTAATTGGGATATTGGAATTACTGCCATGTTTAGAGAAGGAATCTTGGTTATAGCCAAGAAACGGATGAAAGGGATTGTCAGTCAAGTGAAGAAGACTGGTGTACAACCAACTTGGATTCGTAACACACTTTGGGCTGAGATGCAACACTTTTGGAAAACCACTGATGCTATAGAGAGGAGTGAGAATGCTTCACAATGCAGAAATTCTGATCGTGGCGGACTTGGAGTGCACAAACACTTAGTCGGTCAGAAATCTTTATCCAAGTTCATCAAGAGATGGTAAGATGTTTCTTTCCATCCAAACACTTTACTTTTACAGAATTTCTAATATTTCTACACTTGATAATCTATTTGTCTTTCATTTTAGGAGGAAGAGTTGGGGCGTCCAGTTTCACTTGGCGAAGTATTTATGAGAACGCATACTAGAGCTGATGGATCTTTTGTGGATTAAAAGTCTGAACAAGTTGTTGAGTTGTATAAGAAGACAATTGAAGAGAGATTGGCTGAACTGGAAGAGGAGGGTCAGGATACTACAGAGATTTCCTCTGAACATTCAACGCATCCTAGAGAACTCAACATTGATGAAATGAATGATATCTTCCTTAAGGTAATTTATTTATGTCTTTAGTTTACTGAATGTTTGTTTTTTGTTTCTGTGTACTCATACAGATGACCAAGGCAACCCTTATGGCCTTGGATCTCTTGTGGAGACCCTACACAAAGGAAAAAGGAAGGAGAGTTATGCGAGCTCTTCTTCTACAGTTACAGTTGTTGAGCTTCAAGAACAGCTACGGCGCAAGATCTCTGATCAGGATGCTGAAAATGCAAGACGTGATGCGGAGCACCGCACGTCTCAAGCTCGGATCGCCAGCTTGGAGAAGCTCATCCTCTTTATGAAAGAAAAGGATCCTGACTTGGTAGCTTTCATGTCTTCTTCTCCACTCCTGCAACCAGCAGTCTTCATACCACCCATCACACAAACAGACACACTTCGCACCTGAAACCACACTAGCCTCTCCTTTATCTAACACTGCTTCAAACCAATGAACTAGACTTTTATTTGCTTATGTTTTTGTACTCTTTAATACTTTTTTAGGATGGTTTTTAGTATGGTTTTTGAATGATGGATTATTAGCATTTGAAATCGAAATTGCAGGTTTCGGATTATTAGCATTTGAAATCGAATTTGCAGGTTTGGGATTATTAACATGTAACCAATCTGTGACCAAACCAATTAACAAATGTGACCAATGTGTGACTAAACATTATTACAAGAAACTCCAAACCTGGTATCAAAATGGTTACTAATAGAAGACTCTTTTGCTACACAACAATGAGAGTCTTAAATTGGTCGCAAATTATTAAGACTCTTTTGCGAATAAATTGGTACTAAAAGATATATTGTCTGCGACTAATGTGGGACTAAGTATTCGATCCAAGAACTCTTTCGTTTGAACCGAACAAGTCGTAAACTAGTCGCTAACTTACGTTTGTCGCTCTTTAGTCGGAAATTTACAACGATATTTACCCGTCACAAATTAGTCGGTAATCTACGACGCTATATTTTATGTTGGAAAAGAGTCGCAAATTAGCGACTATCTTGGGACTGGAAAATTTTGCGACCATTTTTTTTTTGCGACTATCTGAGTTAGTCGTGAATGCGTCGCAAAACCCTATTTTGCGACCATTTTGCAACCAATATGGAGGTCGCAAATGACGTGTTTTCTTGTAGATCTTACCCTGCTTCTATTGGTCTTCCTCGGTTTCTAATGGCTCAAAGTGATGAAACCTTTCAATTTTGGTTTATGTCATTATGTGTAACTACACATCTATAATTTATTAAATTACCATTGAAGAAAACATAAATAAGGGTCTACTATAGACTTTCTGCAAAATCATATCATCTTAAAGTGTTTTAGTTTCTATGGGTTAAAATGCATTTATTGAGATTGTTATTATTATTAGATTATTTGTTTGTTATTTTTTCCTATATTCTTATGTTTTGCTAAAAAAATTCTTAGGTTTTGCTAATTAATGGTCAACTTTTTAAAAATATATCAATAATTATTACATTACTATCTTTTATATTTATACCACTTTAGAGTTATGGGGACGTACGAATGCTTCATATGTTTCTTCACGCTCTCTGTTTCACTTTATTTCAAAGATGCATCTTCATCAGATTACTCTCTATCAATACCTCACTTTCTCTAGAGGACACCATTGTTTCTTGGGGTAACGTGTTTGAACTGGTATCTATAAACAAAGTTATCTTCCCTACATTGTCATATGGTATAAAAATTACCTTTAAACTATAGTTTGGTTAGCTAATAAAGTATCTCGTTTTGAAGATAGTATAAATTCTTTGTTCGTTATAAAAATATCAAACGGAAGTTTAATTTTCTATGATAATTACACGGACCAGACAATCTAGTCCATTAGCCTTCCTTCTAATAGAAGCAGAAGAGGTAGCCGCAAAGTTCAAGCAATTCTTCTCTACAATGGCAACCTTATACTAAGAGATTCATTTAACATCATATTGTGGGAGAGATTCGACCACCCTTTAAACAGCTGGCTCCCGACGCTAAGATATGGTTGAACACACAATTTACTAGTTGGAAAAGCCGATCCATGAGCGAGTCTGGCTCCTGACTCTAAGATATGGTTGAACACACAATTTACTAGTTGGAAAAGCCGATCCATGAGCGAGTCAATATACTTTCAATATTGACCCTAGCAAAAGAAATTCAATCCTCATGGTTTGGAATGATTCTTTGGACGATTACGAGTTGATATACTCTCAATATTGACCCTAGCACAAGAAATTCCCTCCTCATGGTTTCATTCTAAACATGCGGTTTCTTCATTGCATGTAAACGCTGCATATTCCTATCCAAAGGAGAAATTTTGTAAGTGACAAACTAATCTTTTTCCTTATAAAAACATATGAACTTCAATCTAAAGTTTTTTTTTAATAAAACCCCAAGGATAGAAGGTTTTTTTTTTTTTTGTAATTCCACTCATCAATAAAAATTCTAATGCTAGATTCCATACTAATAGTTTCATGTTTATAGGATTTAATAAAAAAAATTTGTTTTGATTATAATTTTTTGTTATATATTTTAATTTATTTAAGTATGAGTGATAGGTTTCATTCTAATTTTCTACCAACTAAATATTATTTTCATTAAACATATGATTTCATATTTTTTTAATCTTAAGGACCAAATTTGTTTAACAAAGTTCTTTTTAAAAAAAAACACTTAAACCTCAAATTTTAAATAACATAAATATTATAATAATCTTAATATAATTATTTATTGGATCACAAAAATTAAATATAATGATACCTATATAAAAATGAATTAAAAAAATTTATTTGAGATAAGAAAGAGGTAAGAAAAAATTATTTTATTAATGTATTAAAATCATTTATTTCATTATATATTGCATAACTAAAAAAATACATAAATATGTTAGAAAATAATCAAATATCCAAGGTAAATAATGGAGATGGATCTTTTCAACTTCATTCCCTTGTTGTACGATGATAAGAATTGATATTTTTAATTTTCCATTACCAATAAACCTAAAAGTTTTGTTATAGCCATCAAAACTTTTATTTTACACATGTTAATTTAAAACTGAAAATATAAAAATTAAAGAAGAAATAGGTATAATCTAGTATGGTGTTTAGGGGTGTCAAAATGGGTCAAGATTCATGGGTCAACCCAACTCAACTCAACCCATGAACCCTAATGAGTTGAAAATTTTGACTCAAATGAGTTGATGGATAAAATAAGTTATTGAGTCAAATGGGTTGATGGATCAAATGAGTTGGGTTGTAATGGGTCAATGGTTTAAATGGTTTACCTATTTAACCTATCAATTTTTGTTAAATTAAATCAAACCAATTCAAATCTCTAAACCGATTTCAATTTGAGTCTAACCAAAAATTCTAAACCGATTGAATATAGTCTTTAATTTTCCCGCCAAAAATGTGAATACACAATTTTCCCATCAAAATATAATTCGTGATTTTCCCGCCAAAAAAAGTAAATCCGTAGTTTTCCCGCCAAAAACGTAAATCCGTGATTTTCCCGCCAAAATTTTTTATAATTTTTAACCAAAAACGAAAATATGTAATTTTCCCACCAAAAAAGTAAATCCGTGATTTTCCCGCCAAAAACGTAAATCCGTGATTTTCCCGCCAAAATTTTTTATAATTTTTAACCAAAAATGAGAATGTAAAATTTTCCCGCCAAAAACGTAAATCCGTAATTTTCCCGCCAAAAACGTAAATCTGTGATTTTCCCGCCAAACAATAGTGATGTTGATGATGAATTGATGATGATGATGATGATTATTATTATTATTATTATTATTATTATTATTATTATTATTATTATTATTATTATTATTATTATTATTATTATTATTATTATTATTATTATTATTATTATTATTATTATTATTATTATATTTTAATTATTAATTTATTTATTACATTAATAGGTTAATGGGTCAACCCATTTAACCTTCAAACCCATTTGGCTAAATGAGTTGAGTCAACCCATGAACTCATTTAACTCTAAACTCATTGGGTAATGAGTTGAGTTGAGTTGGGTTAACCATTTTGACACCCCTAATGGTGTTAGGAACAAAAAAAACATGATAAAAAAATTAGAATTAAATTTTTACAATGATGTTTTCATTGATTTCAACCCATATAACAAAAAAAATAGATACATGAATATAGTAGAAGGGGATGAGAGAATGATTACTTATAAGATGATAATAAAAAATATACAATGGAGATGAATCTTAAAAAAAAAAAAAAAACTAATGTAGAAATTAAAATTTAGAATTATGCTTTTACAATGATATTTAATTTGATTTTTTTAACCCATACAACAACCACCACAACAACAAAAAAAAACACAAATCAATATTAAAAAAAAATTGAGATATAGTGGAAGAGAATGAGAGAATAAGAGAATGAGAGAATGAGAAAATTAGTAGTTATAGGATGAGAAGTGATAGAATTACAATTCTAATTGATTGTGTGTTGAATAAAATTGAGTGGAGAATATAGTTAATGTATAATTTATATGATTTCAGTTTTATATTAAAGTGTGAGTTAAATGTAGAGAAATTGTTAAAAATGCTCATTTTCAATACCCTTTTTCAAAAATGCCCTGTTTTAGAGTCCATTATTAAGTTTGCCATCTTTTAATTTTTAATGACCATTTTACCCTTATTTGAAACAAAATTAGGTCCACAAAATACAAAATATTTTTTGGCGGGAAAAGTGATCCCGCAAATTTTTGGCGGAAAACGTGATCGGGCAATTTTCCCGCAAAATTTTTTTTTTCGGGAAAAGTGATTCCGCAATTTTTTTGGCGGGAAAAATTTACAAGGTATTTTAAAGGTTTTACAGAGTATTTACAAGTGTTTTGTAAGGTTTTACAATGTATTTTAAAAGGTTTTACAAGGTACTTATAAGGTTTTATAATGTATTTATAACTTGTAAAACCTTATAAAAAAAATTGTAAAACCTTATAAAATAGCTTGAAAAATCTTATAATATCTTATAAATACCTTATAAATACGTTGTAAAACCTTTTAAAATACATTGTAAAACCTTATAAATACCCTGTAAAAAATCTTTAAAATACCTTGTAATTTTCCCGCCAAAAATTTTCCGCCAAAAAAAATTGCGGAATCACTTTTCCCGCAAAAAAAAATTTTTGGCAGGAAAAATTTTTACGGGAAAATTTTACAAGTTATTTTAAAGGTTTTACAAGTTTTTACAAAATCAAATTTGTAATTTTGATGTGTATACATTCTCATGTTTTCCTTATATATTTGTGATATCTTTTATTAAAAGAAGGGTAATTTAGTCATTTTGTACATAAAAAGGGGTATTTTAAAAAATAGACAGCCAAAAGGGTCATTTTAAAGGAGTATTGAAAAAGAGGCATTTTTGTGAGTCTCCCTTAAATGTATATGATTAAATATGTTTTATTGGTGGTTTAATTGAAAACAATTTTTAAAAAAATTATATTGTCAAGTGGACCAATAAAGAGATAGAGTGAAACCTTATTTTTATATATGATTTTAGAATAAAAAATTGTGGTAAGACAAAAAGGGAAAAAATTCCAAAAATATCCTATCTTTTTTTTGGACGTTTAATATCTCAACTTTTTTTGGATGGAAGAAAAATACCTTATCTTTGAATTGTTGGTAGGTTCAAATCCGCGACTTAGCGACACATAACAGACGTTATACAATCAATAAACGGTGTTAAATTTTAACCGAATAGTTATGCAAAAATACCCCATTTCTTTTTATTTGGACGTTTAATATCCTAATTTTTTTGTTGGAAGAAAAATACCACATTTGAAATAAAAATACTTCATCTTTGAATTGTTGGTGGATTCAAGCCCGCGATTTAATAACCATTAGCGAGCGTTACAGAATCATTAACCGACGATAAATGTTTCTACACCAAGAGGTCTGGGGTTCGAGTCCCAGATATTGCGATTTATTAACAAATTTGCAGATTAATGGAGGCAAGTGTGCAGGAGATCTCCAGCGATGTACAATTATAGCCGTTCGCCAGGATTCTACGCAGAGAAGGAAGTGTCGCCAGGTCGTAGATCATTGAAGGTATGCATCAAAATCATGAAGAATGAAGTGTAGTCTGTCGTGGATCTAGTAAAGATCGGAAGGAATTGTCAGTTGTAGAATCGTCTATGTAACCGTTCTCATAATTTGCAATTAATAATAAATTTAGACGAAAAAAAAAAAACGTATCCCGCCCGACTCACCCGATTTGACCCGATTGTGTTTAGTACTTCGGATAGACCCGATTCGACCCCGGTTGTGTTTGATATTATTGTGAAACCGGTCGAAATCGGAAACTAGAAATATCGTTTTTCTTTTTTAATCGTTCGAGAGTTTCACCTCTTGTTTCTGTGATTTCCAGATTCAGATTAGGGTTTTGTAACTTTGGAGAGCTCAACTTCTGTTTCATTCTTCTCCCTTTTGGTTTTCCTAAATTAGGGTTTAGGGTTCTTTTTTTTTTTTGTCTTCCCCCATTCGATATGTATTCAGATCAAGTAGTGGCTGAAACTAAAATCAGCAAATCGTTAAAGAACCGTCTCAATGGTGGTTCCGGTGACTTCTCTTCTCGCGGCAAACAACAACAAGTCACGAGGAAGAGGTTCGATTTAAATAAACTTCATTTACTTCAATGGATTCTTATTTCGAATCTCCTCTTTGGTTTTGTATTGAAGAAGATGACTAGTTGATTCTCTGATTTAGCTCATAAATTCTGTTGCTTTTGCTGATTTTAACAATTTCAAACAGTTCTATAGATTTTAGCTCTGTATGTTTGATTTTGTGATGTTTAAACAAAAGTGTAATTACCTAATTGTTTTCAGAGGAAGGCAGGATGATGATAAGTGGGAGCATGATCTTTTCGATGACGACGACCAGCCTCGGCTTTCAAGTATGTTGTTAGCTATCACTTTTTTCTTGCTTGTTTTTGCTTACAGTCATTGAATGTTTATGTGTATCTGTTTGGTTGTTGACTCTGTTGTATTGACTTGCTAAGAACGCAGATTTGATCCTAAAGATCTCCGCTTGAAGCTCCAAAAGAAACATCATGGCTTGCAAATTGGTGGACGAGTGTTTAGTTTGAGCGTCGGGGATCTACGGAATAAGCTATCCGGGACAGTGAATCCACAAACAAAGAACGGTAAAAGGGAGGCTGTTAGACCAGCTATAAAGAAGGTTGCAGGGGTAACCAAATCCGAGACTAGAACGGCTCCGAACAGAGCAATCAAGAAGAAACCACAGCAGGCAATATAATTCATTCTCTCCAAATATAGTTCTCTAATCAGTATTTTATGCTAGTTAGCTTTGCAATGCCTCTTTGACTAAATGGATGTTTCACCAGTACTTGTTCTCAGTTTGAGTTTGTTATCTTTTGGTTCAGAATGATGCATCGGTTGATAGCTTCCTGGAATCATTGGGTCTCGAGAAATATTCGACCGCATTTCAAGTGGAAGAAGTATGTAAATTTTATTTACTGCTAGTTCCCGCGTTCTCTTCTTGACGCCGTCTATAGATGTACAAGGATTCTTATTGGTTTTCATCTTTTTCCAGGTTGATATGGATGCTCTCAGACATATGACAGATGATGACCTCAAAGCTCTGCTCATACCAATGGTAAAATCCTTGATAAGCTTCCTCAAGATTTGTTGTCGCCATGCTTAATATCAATATACCTTACTTAATAGTCATTACCTTAGTTTTACTCCATTTTTAATTCGATTACTATTAAGAAAACAATGTTTAGATTGGAGTTTCTCTGTTTGAAATCTTGACTTGGTTTGTTCTTTTTCAGGGACCTAGGAAGAAGATACTTCTTGCCTTGGGATCTAAACGTGGATAGTCCAGCTTCTCAAGCTTAGGTGCATGATGATACATCTGGGATATTGTCAGAAAGATGCTGCATTTTGACTTTTCATAGTCTTTTTCCTTTCTCATCTGTATCTCAAGAGACAACAAGTAGTTAGAGTTTTGAGATTAAACAGTTGTAACCCTTTAACATAGAGAGAGAGACAGGAAGAGCAATGTTGCAATGTGCTTAAGATCGTGCTTCTCTTGATGAACCTTGTAGAACGCAAAGGTGACAAGAAAACAAACTTGTGACTGGAAGGTAAGACACAAGAGTTGATCATTAACCAAGTTTTGCTAAAATAAACATGAATAAAAGACAGAATTTGAAAGTGAATTTAGTAGACTCAATGACAATACAATCCTCATTTTGCAAAGGACTGATTCTTCTAATATTTTAGATATGATAATGAAAAGATGTTACAGGCCATATTTGGTAACAAGCAACTTATGTTATTTGTCTTTAAGTATGATTAAATTATTAAACTTAAATATACTAACAGTTAGCCGTCTTAGCTCAGTGGTAGAGCGCGTGGCTTTTAACCACGTGGCCGTGGGTTCGATCCCCACAGACGGCGTTTTCAGTATTTATGATTTTTTTTTTCCTTTTTTGTCATCTAAATATACATTGATACTTGGTGGAATAATACATTCAACTTTACTAAATTGCAAAGGAAGTACGAGTTAGTGTTTACAGGGAGAAATACAAACACCAACTGCCAAAAGAATGAGATTCATACAAGAGCAAATAAGAGCAAGTAAAACTAAACAGAGGGAGTGATTCTCTCATCCTCTCTCTCTATAAGAATCCTTTAAAGTGTCCTTAACAACAATTTGAGCAATGAGAATAGCACCTTTATTTGTTGAGTGAGGCTCCAAAACTAAAGTCCAATCTTTTAGTTGCCCAAATGCCGGCGACATTTCAGAAGATTGGTAACTGGTAAGCAAACTAAAGATGGCTACGCATTTGGCAAGTTCGTTGCCTTGATAATGTTAGCTACTTCTGAGGCAAGAACCACCCCCTTTCTATCCGAAGTCTCTGCATCCCTTCAATAGACCAGATATGCTGAATAGGTTTCCTTCATTTCTTGTGTATCATAATGCTAATAGGTTTCCTTCATTTCTTATGTATCATTGCTCAAACAGAAGTACACATCCTAAACCCAAAAAATGTTTTTAACTTTATAAATTAACTCAACCCCGGAAAATGGTGTATTTCTTAATTTTGATTAAATTAACGGATGTATGTGTGTGTGTTTCTTAATTCTCTCATGTGTATGTGTGTTCTATATCAACGGATGTGCTATTTTTGTTATACTTACAAAAAGATGTTAACATAAAAAAAAATTCGGAACACTAAACTCAAATTACTCTTAACCAAAAAAATAAGTTTAAAGACCTATAATAAACTAAAATCTCCAAAAATAACATATTTTTAATTTAGATAAAATTACTAGATTTTAAGATTTATATGTAAAACATATGTTAGTGTATATGTTCTATATAGAATGACTCGTTTTTACTAAGTCACATATACGTCTTTAGATTTATATTTTTCTAAAATTTAAATCATAGTATGAGCGAAGTTTTAAAAGGGTTTCGAGATTTATTTATTTTTACAAAATTTGATAGCAAATAAGTCTAGAGAGACGAAACAAATGTATTATCCAAAAAGAAAAAAATATAAAGAGAGAAGGAAAGAAAACAAAAGACAAAAAAAATGTGCCTATCTATATATACATTTTTGAATCACTTTTAACAAATAAATCCTGGACTTGGAACTTATTTACAATACAATGCCATTGGCATTTAATGTTTTAACAAAAAATTTCTCAAATCTAAATATTAATCGATTTTGTTACTAAAATTTAGGAAACTAAAAGAAAAAAATTACAAAAATCATTTAAATTTTTCCTAATTCTTCATTAAAAAAAAAATTTGTTTTAGTTTTATGTTTTATTTTTTATTTTTTCATATGTTTGATTATGTTTTTTGCCAATCATGTTTGTTCAATACAATATCACTCTTCTTGAGAAGATCGAAATTGATTTTATTTTATTTTGAATCACTTTTTGGAGAGTATGATCTTCCTCTTATAGTAGTAGTTCATATGTACAAGCCATCCATCACAATTTTAAAAAAAAAAAAACACTCCCTAAAACTTTCTTTTCTGATTTTTTAATTCCGGCGTTCTAATTTTGTTTTTCTATATACTTTTTTCTAATTTGCAATTGTACAAAATAATTATCACTCCCTAAAACTTTCTTTTCTGATTTTTTTATTCCGGCGTTCTAATTTTGTTTTTCTATATACTTTTTTCCAATTTGCAATTGTACAAAATAATTATCACTCCCTAAAACTTTCTTTTCTGTTTTTTATTAAATTTTGTTCTTTTTCTGGTAAGAATAAATTGTACATGTATTACGTTGATATTGCTAATTCAAATAATGTTAACAAAAATGCCCAAATATAGGCTATATTAAAAGAAAAAACAGTTAGTCAAAAACACAAGTATATCAATCCCAAGTTATGATTAAACTAAATATTTATTTATAATATTTTTTACCCAAAACAATAAATTTATATATACTAAAAAATTTGAAGTACCTTTTTTAAAGTACTTTTGTGTTAGTAAAGTAAGAATTTACAAAGAATGTCATCACATTAAAGTCAAAAAACAATTATTATTTTTGAAATATTATTATTGATATATTTTAAATTTATAAAACATTATTAATTAAAATATCATGAGACGAGTTATATAGCGGGACGGGTTTCGATTAATATAACATGGGTTATATCTATACTTTATTATTTTATCATCACTAATTTTTTTTAGTTACAACATTAATATAAAATTATATAACTTTAATACTAAATTAAAAACCATAAAATTTAATATTTATTATATATATGAATAAAACATTTGCCCCGTGGTGTACCACGGGTTAAATCCTAGTAAAGACAATATGATCCAACTAGTAATTTACAAATAGAATATCATAACATTTTGGTTGTGATCGGTGGTTTTATAGTAATTGGGCTGAAAGAGAAATAGTAATTGAGCTCAAAGAGAAACATCAAAGTAGAGAAAAAGTTTACTCCACTATTTTTAGGCAGAAATTTTTTCAGCTTTAAAAGTAAAAATAGAGGAAAAAGACCGGAAAAAAAAAAAAAACAAATCAGCTTAAAATATTATTTTATCTTAATTGAATCAGATAGTACTGGTCCTTTATTCTGTTTTTAAAACTCTAATAGTACTTTCCAATCAAACCCTTTATGGTATATGATTATTTGACAAATTAAAAAAAATTTTGTGGTTATTATTACCAATATATCTACAAATACAATGTAAATATTTTTCTAAATTAAATAACAATTTATAGATTCCATATAAATATACATATTATTTTATTCTAATTATATATACATTTGGTTAGACTTTTGATTTTCAATGTACACACTGATTCATTACTAAATGTGACTTGTAATCTTCTGATAACATCACAAGTTGGCAATAAAATATTCGCCCATGATGTCCCTTCTAAATTTTATTTTTAAACTTACCACCCTCAATTATATATTTTATTTCATTTAAGAAATGTAGTCTAATTGTACAAGCATTTATTTATATTTATACTTGACGATGGGTATTGTAAAATTGCTAACATAGTCTAAATATATATACAAAAGCACGAGATTTATGAAACGATTTTTTAAGAATTATCTTTATGATGCTTTAGTTCATGATTAATTCACAAGTCAATAAACCATATTCAATGTCCCCAATAAGGAAAAAAATCACAAAAATATATTGAAAAAGAATCTTTGACTTAACTTATAATATCAAATCTTAGTAATTATCAGAATATTTGAAATTATAAAATCATCGTATTAATAGCATCTTGTTTAATTAACATTTCTAAATTATTATTTCTTAATTTTTGCTGTTAAAAACTAAATTTATTAGCTAATTTTTATCCTAGTTTATTGTTTTGATATTATCAGCCTCCTATTAGTTTAATACAATATTTATTTATGACTTTTGGACTATAGTTTTTCATATTTCAAATCAGTAGGGATAATACATGTAAAATGGAAAACGGTTCTCATATGTATCTTCAATCCATTCAGATTTTTTTATAATGTTCATGCATTAAGCTTGATTTGGACGTTTAGATTTTTTTCTTGTAATAAAAGAAAGATACCCTATATAACACAATTTTATTAGCTGTAAATATATTTTATTTTGTTGACTAGATGTAATCTAAAATTAAATATCACTTACCAAAACCCTTTCATTACTATATATATAATACTACACATTCACAATTTCAAAACAAAACACACAAACAAAGAAGAAGAAAACAAAAAGAAATAAAAAAATTTCAATGACGAGAAAGAAAGTGAAACTTGCTTACATTCCCAACGATTCTTCAAGAAAAGCAACTTTCAAAAAAAGAAAGAAGGGTTTGATGAAGAAAGTACACGAACTCTCGACTCTATGTGGCATCACTGCATGCGCGATCATCTACAGCCCGTACGATACCAGCCCTGAAGTATGGCCATCAAATTCCGGTGTACAAAGGGTGGTTTCAGAATTTAGGACACTCCCGGAGATGGATCAACACAAAAAGATGGTAGATCAAGAGAGTTTTCTCAAACAAAGGATCGCGAAAGCGACAGAGAATTTGAGGAGACAAAGAAAGGACAATAGGGAGCTCGAGATGAGTGAAGTCATGTTCCAATGTTTGATGGGAAACATGGAGATGTTTCATCTAAATATTGTGGATCTTAACGATTTGGGTTATATGATTGAACAATATCTTAAAGATGTTAATCGCAGGATCGAGATTTTACGAAATTCTGGTATGGAGATTGGTGAATCTTCTTCTGCTGCGGCGGCGGCCTCTGAAGGGAATAGATTAATGCCAGATTTGGTGGCTACAACAGCTCCCACCACTACAATTTATGAGGTGGGTTCTTCTTCATCTGCGGCTAACGCGAATTTCTTTAATCCTATTGAGCATCAACAATTTCGTCATCCGGCGGTTCAACATGTTGGACTTAATGAGCAACCTTGGAATCTAAATCTGAATTTAAATCAGAATCATAATCAGAACCAACAACAATGGTTTATGGAAATGATGAATCATCCTGAGGAAATGAGGTATCCAACAGAGCAAATGGGGTTTCAATTCATGGATGATAACCACCAAAACCACATCCACCACCAGCAACAAGAGCACCAACATCATACCCCTGGCGAATCCTTCAACCGCTCCTGATGCCGCTAACTCAAGCAATACCATCCATGTTACTTGTTCAAGTATTACCAATAATATATGGTTCCGTTAGGATTTCGTTGAATGTGGCATTACAATAATTTCGAGAATCGATTGATAAGTAAAACTATAACTAGCTTTAAGTATTTTTTTTTTGTTGCACTACAATTTACGTTTTAATGTTGTCTGTTTTGTGATGGTGATATCTTCATTATATTTTCACAATGATTCTGCTTTTTATATTCAAATATTTTTGATACTCTTATTTTTGTTGTTTCATTTTTCTTTATGATATGTGTTTTTCCCCACATATATGTGTTCTCTTTAATAAATTTTTTGCGCATATTATATTTAAGGTTTTTTGTTACTTTTAGTTATGAAATAGAACCGTTGAGATTTTATACATTTTATTTTAATTATGGAAACATTGCACCTCACATTGTTTTTTTAAACTATTTTAGTTTAAAGTTTTTAAGAGTATAACTATTATATAATATTATAATCAATAATAGACATGGAAATGTTAATTCACATTTACTTAATATATTGAGTTTAGACTCTAAAATATATTTTACCAACTTTAGAGTCTAAGATATATTACCAAATGTTAATCCCTAACTAATGGTAGATGGCGATTACCTAATATATATTACCAAAAGCTGTTATTCTTCATGAGAATTACACATAAATTTCAAATGATAAATTATTTTGATTTTTAAAAAAAAATTATGCCAAAATTTAAATACATTTAGTTGAAATTTGAGTAACTCCAAAAGTTATATCCATTCTACTCGTAGATTAACTACATCATATATCAAAAATTAAAAATGCCAACATTTTGTTTTTTTTAACACCTTAAAAAATGCTAACATTATACACACACATTTAGTATGATTTCTTTTCTTTTTTTTTCTCCAAGTGTAGTGTATTGCTCTTAATGTTTTTCTAAATAATGAGATTTTACATTTTCAACATGACTTTTTAAAATATATAATGTACCTTTTAAACAAAGTTATAATGTTAGAGTTTCCTTAAATCGAAAACCTGATATAAAGTTTCCTTCGTCGTGGTATGATACAATGTTGTGGCTGTAATTGCATACCGATGCTCAAAAAAATCTATATTGTGACTCCACCAGCACGAGTTGTTAAGATAGAGCATGGATTGGAGGTTGTTTTGAAGACTTTCCGACTATCAAATAAGTAAAACAAACTATAAAACTTAGTCGAAAACTAGATAGAACCAAAAGTTGTGGAAAATAACTAGTGACCAACAAGTATGAAGAAAAAAGGTAGTATGAAGTTTGGCTGATGATTTAGTGGGATCGAAAATATGAAATTTGGGGGTTTAATTTATACGAAGATATGACAGGAAAATAATTAAAAAGTGTTAATTACTAAGTCTCCAAGGAAAAGAAATATTCTAAAACTAAAGGGAGGGCCAAGGGATTATTGAGGAATGCTCGAGGTCAATCAAAAGAAAATAATCGATGATCTTTTGGAAAAATGTGGACCCTTTTAGAGAAAGTTGTTTTCATAGGGTACATATAATTTGGGTTAGTATACTGGGTTAATGATACAGTAAAATCTCTATAAATTAGTAATACTAGGTGAGGACCCACGCATACGCGTGGGTTTGATTCATACTTTTAAATTTTTATGTTTATCATTGTTTTTTGTTTTTACGTATAAAACTACATTAGACTATTATACATCTTCGTAATGTAAAGAAAGTTTTTACAAACGTTTCTATTTTAGAGACAAGAATAGGAAGACCAAGTTAAGTTATTTTATAGAGAGCTCAAAAGCAAAAAAAAAGATATTAAGATCCTTCGATACATCCACAAATACACAACCACATTGTTACAGCGTTAATAAAGTTTTGATAAAACACAGTTCAAAAAGTGTAGACCTTTTAGTCGACAGTTTGGACGCCTTTTGATTGACCCTTTCCTAGATTAAAACTTTTCTGATTCATCCATGTATTCTTTCATATCATCAGAAACATTAAGCCCAGTCAAGGTTTGGAATATTCGATTATGAATAATGCTTACATGCTTACATTACATGCATCAAAATATGGACAACAAGCAGAACATATTTTATCAACAATAACCAGCAAGTGAATTAAAATGGAGTAGAAATATATTTTTAAAGAATTATACTTCTGCTTTAGTTCTTAAAGAATTATATTTCTGCTTCCATTTCAAACTAAAACATGTTCTAATAAAAAGACAGACACACAATTTAAAAACCTCTAATTCTTTCTTTCCTATAAGCCAAAATAAAGCAGAATGAAATATTCCCATTTTTATAAATATGTGCCATGTCTAGGGTTTATGAACAATCAACGATATATCTAGATTCTAGATTCCTCATCTTCACTAATCTGCTATGAAGCATCACATAACTGTAACATTTTTAACTAAAAAACAAAAACTATTTACAAGATTAAGTATAATATTGTATTACGTAACTAATCTGCAGCTCTAAAAATGTTCCAATAGTTGATAAGCTTATATATTTATTTTTATTTTATTATAATGATAAAATTAGAGTTTGATTCTTCAACATGCAATAGTTATTTGTTCATGTCTAAGTAGTAAGCAATACTCCTTATCCACCACACCTTTCTTTTTGTGATCTCTTTCATGCTTCGTCTTTGTACTTGTGACTCGGAACAATAGAGGTGAACATTAACATGTGATAGAGAGAAGAATGAGGCGAAGTTCTAGTTTTCTCTAACAAAAGAAGTGCAAATTCATCCGGATGAATTTGGATTTTGGTTTCAGCCTCTAGATTTCTCCATGGGAATCAATTGAGATCAATTGTGAAATTGAGATGTTATTAACACAAAGGTGTAGTGGTTTACGTGTGTTTGAGGCCATGAGAATTTAAAAAGACTTTTGAAACGGCCGAACGAAAAATAACGGAATTAAAGCACCGAGAAGATGAAAAGGATGAGTAATAAAAATAAAAACTGCCACGTGTCCATCTTTGGAGTGCTGACGTGTCCATCATATGGAGAGTGTTCACCTCCTTTTATATATATGATTGGGACTAGCAAATTTTATTAATTTATAGGGGTATTAATTTATCGATAAATTAATAATTATTAATTTATAGAGAGATTTTAATAATTTTGTAATTTTTTAAAATACTTTCTATCTAAAAATAATTTTTTTTATAAGTAATATCTTTTAAAAAATAATTACAAGTAGAGAAGTAATTATTAAGTTTAAAAAAATAACACAAACTTTTTTCGAATAATAGAGTCATATTTTATTAATTTTTTTACATAGAATATTTTAAATATATATCATAGTAATTCAAATATGACATATATAAATTGATAAGTTTGTATAATTATTTATTTATGATATCGATGAGACCATATGTTTATATGGGATTTTCAAGAAAAAATTATTATCTTATTAATTTATTGATTTATGTCATATTTTACACTAGTCCTAACTCGGGACCGGAAGAATTTATTAATTTAGAGAGGTTATTAATTTATAGAGTATTAATTTATAAAGGTTTTACTGTAGATCCATTGGTTAATAAGGTATGAAGCACTTGAGTAGTTTGATGTATTTTTTTGTTTAATTTGAGTGTTTCCAACATATTAATTCAGCGACACACGAAATTGGAGGCAATGTCCTCAAACTCCTTATTTTTAGAAGATCCGCGGACAGTGCCGGTCCGATATATGCGAGTACCCTACGCAAAACTTCAAAAAGTATGCCTTTTTCATATATTACAAAAACCATTAACGAATCATTATCGGATTAGCAGCTTTCTTTTTTAAAACAAATTTGCAAAGAAAAAACAATAAATTCAATAGCAAAACTAACAATTAACTTCAAAAACTAGGATTTTTCACTTGTAAAATAAGCAAATTGACTCACATACACGCATAAGAGGTATCATGTAGCGTCCGTTTTTTTTTTTTATATTCAATCAGCGTTTTAGAGTTTTTTTTACTAAATCAAAAATTTAGTGTTGAAGATAATTAGTTTGTCTTAAAAAGCCCATATCATTTTTTTAAAAAAGGCCCTACAAAATAAATTTATAGCTTTTGCAGCATATCCAAAACTTAACAAATTTTTAGTTTAAAGGGTCCTAAAATTTTGGAACCCCAATCGCTGGCTTCAATTGCTTGGCCTCTGCGCCGGCCCTGTCCGCGGGTTAGTCAACCAATTTATAAGAAAGTATGATCGGCAATACAAAAATATACTAAAATATTATTTAAATTAGAAATAGAATAAGAATATTCAAATAAACAAATATGAATAGGGACTCGTGACTCCTTTGGGTGGAGATCAATTCAACACGGGAAAGATCTTTTATGTCAAGGTTTGAGAGCTCGAATAGGGAATGGCCAAAACATTAAAATCTGGAGTGATAATTGGTTGCCTACTCTTCCACCAAGACCAGCGGCTGGACCTATTTTGGACCCGATGATGACTGTCTCGGACCTGTGGAAGGAAGGGCAAAGGGAATGGGATCCTACCATCTTTGAAGGTGTCTTGAATCCGGAAGATCAAAAACTGGCGAAAAGCCTCTATCTTATGTTGTTCATGGTACAGGACAACATTATCTCTCGGACTACCTTGAAGACAATATGAGAAGCCTTCTCCTCCGGGCTACGATTTCAAGTTTCTCTCAGTCCCAACGTCTGTTACCTTTTTGGATAGTTTGGAGACTATGGCGGTCAAGGAATGATTTTCTGTTTCGCAAGATAACACGAACTCCACAATCTGAAGCAACTAAGGGGACAAATGAAGCGACTGAATGGTTGGACGCCAATATCAACTCCGATGTTGATAGCAACAGTACTTCAGCACGGACTACTCCCAGTGATAAATGCTCCCGATGGTCGCCTCCACCAATTGGTTGGCTGAAGTGTAACTTCGATAGCGGATACAAGCAAGGGCAATCCTTTACAAATACGGGCTGGGTGATAAGGAACAGTGATGGGAAAGTACTTCTTTCGGGATGTGCAAAACTTAGTTCTTCTACCTCTGCATTGCAGGCCGAAGCTTTGGGATTCTTACATGTTCTTCACGTAACTTGGTCTCAAGGAATGTGTCAAATTTGGTTTGAAAGCGATAGTAAAGAATTGACTTCCATCATTAACAAGTGTGAGGACCATTCGCAGATTGGCACTCTACTTCAAGACATTCGATATTGGATGGCAAAGCTCCCACTTGCATCTTTAGATCATGTTAATCGAGAACGAAACAGTGCCGCGGATAAGATGGCTCATCAAGCTATAACTATGAACTCTTTATATAATGTGTACTCTGTTCCTCCTTCTGTTCTAATTCCTTATTTGTATCAACCTTACACAATCTAATAATAAAGCTTCAGGTGTTAAAAAAAAATAAAACAAATATGAATAAAATACTAACAAGGAAAAAATTTCATAATTTTTGTACGTCCGGTTGGTTTTCAGAACCTTTTGTTAAAATGTGAAGTTTTTATTCCATATTAATAAAAAAGAAGTGGCACGTTGCATAGTTGAACTAATTATATTTTATTATTACATCGAACAACATTTAGTACTAACCCTGCTATTTAAAGAACATACTAACAACATGATAATTTACAAAAACCAGATAACAATAAATATTATAATGTTTATATATATATATATATATATATTGTAATGTTTACTATCATATATATATATATATATATATAATTATTTATTGCTTTTACGGTTCATATTTTTCACCAATAAGTAAAATGTGATCATATATATCACTAATTAAGCATATTTATATTTTTTATCTTAAAATTTGCACCCAAAAAAAGCATATAATTTAATGTAGTTATTATATTTCATATATTATTTTGGGAGAATAAAATTTATTAGTCATAAATAAAAACAAAATTTTCAATGAAAATTAATAATAAAATCAATGAATTAAATGATAAAAAAAATCTTTGGAAACTTTGGGAATCTAAAAATATAAAAGTTCTTCAATTAATTTGAAGACAATTTTATATAGCCCTTTCTTAATTTAATATTTTTAACTATTTTCTAATGGCATCTCATGTAATTAAATACATAGTAAGGGTTTATAAATACTGTATGTATAATAAATACTTCTACATCTAACCTGTGCTTGCAATCATATTACAAGCAAACCAAAATGCAAAGAAACAAACAAAATAAATGTTTAAAATAACATTGAAAAAGTTAAGTAAGAAACTTACACTAAGCACAGTTAAATGAATTTCGACAATATGTTCAGGTTTTTCAGGTCAACCCAAGCCTGGAAAAGGCCTTACCAAACGGGTTTAGGTACCAATTTAAATAACCATCGTAGCTCTCTTTCTTTGTCAAACTCAACATGGAGTTTAATATAATTGTCGACACAAAACATTCCAAAGACTTGAGAAGAAACAATAACCAGTTTCAAAAGACATTCAATATCCATATACTAAAAACAAAAATGTTGCAATAATTCCTGCAACTACAATACTCCATAAACTTTCTCTTTTTCACCATGGTTAAATGACACCAGACAAACTTAACCTCAGCTCTTGGTTTTCCCCAAGATTTGGCTTTGGAGATGTTGGTTATCTTCTAGCAATCTATCATACTCTAGAAGCAGCTCTGCAGACTGTTTCTGTAGCGCCGTGACATGGGTTTCAGCGGTTTCGAGTTTCTTCTCTTTCTCTTTCGACTCAGTCTCTGCTTTTTTTAGTCTCTCTAAAATAGATGACAGTTCTTCTTGCAGCTGCTTGATTTCCTTGGATGCTTTATCCTCTTTCTCCTTCAGTCCGGCTCTTTCTTTCTGAAGCTGTTCAAGTTCATCTTTTGATGACCCAACGTTGCTTCTTAAATTGATTAGCTTTCTGAGGTAGTGATGCATTCTGTCAATTATGAAGCCGAGAAAAAGTACGACTCCTGCAAAGATCATTAAGCTTTTTGAGCTCCAAATGTAATTCATTATTTACACGTTATAAAGCTCAACATTTTCATGTGTTACATAGCTAATAGCTAGATCATATGTGAATGCATTTTTGGCCATCTGTTCTTAATTGATATCAACAAATCAAGAATCAATATAAGAAGTATTTTGTTACTGTTAATAAGGATTCAGGTTCCAAACTTATCAACTACCAAGTCAACTTCTCAAATCTGGTGAATACTAGCAGAACAGAACCTTGGATACAACTATAGATAATATGTGTGATACGAAAACACCGGCATTGTGGTTCTATACATGGACACCGTTATCCACTCAATTGGTATACAAACTCAACTTAAGCTTGCGAATCTGTATTATTCAGATCATCCCTCTAGCAAAAACAAAGCCTATACGAATTTAGCAAAAGCTGAATCAGCCTTAAAAGCCACGGACCAAGAGGAACAGCTAGACTTATCAGCACAAAATCAAGCCAAGATTTCAACTTTTGTTCAGAAGCCAACAGCTAAGACCTATCAAGACAACAATCAATCAACAAAGCCCTATAGTACAATTTTTATCACAACAAGAAAAAAAAAGAGAGAAACTGACCCAATAAAGAAGCTTCAAGCAAGTGTGTTCTCCAAAGAACCTGATCCATAGGAGACATTGTCCCAAGCTTTGCACCTTTGTTCTGGATCTTGACAATGCTCATGAGATTAGAGAAGAGAATAACAGACATAGTTCCCGCAATGGTTTTCACAGTGGCAGGACCTTTACCCATCTTCATCTGGTCAAGGCTTTTAATCACAAGCTCTCTCAAAGGACCAATCTTTATCAACAGTAAGAATGCAATCGCACCTTCCACAAATAGAACTAGAAACAGTAACTGAATCATGTCTGAATTTTCCCCTAAAGTTTGTTCCTTTACCACAATTCACCAATAAGGTAAACTCTAAACCCTAATTTCTCACTCTTGTCTTCAAGTTTTGCTACTTGGGTATGAGATTAAAACCAAAACCCAGATCGGAGAACGAAGAGAAAGCAAGCAACGAGTTTATCTAAAACCCATTTGCTTTTTCAAGAAATTGGTCACTCAGTTCTTGATACCACCAAGAAATCATAAAATGGAGAGGACTAAAAGAAGAATTGAAGTCAAGAAATCGAAGAAGGTTTTAGTAGGAGAGATGAAACACTGAATAGTGAAGAAGAAGGATCTGAGAAAAGTTCAGTAGAAAGCATAAAGGTATAAATGTTGTTTAGTACTACTAATCTAGAGAGAGAGAGAGAGATCAATGGTTGTGATTAATGGTGTACTAATTATGTAAACTTAAGATTTAAGAGTGAACTCTATACCAGGCCGATCCGGAGGGCAAGCAAGTGAAGCCACCGCTTAGGGTCTCACATTGTTAAACACTTTTTTTGGGAGAATTTTTTTTTTTTTTACATTAACAAAAAGGCCCAAATTGTTAATTATGCGTAGGGCATTAAAAAAAATTTAGAAACTTCCGGTCCTGCTCTATACTATAAAGTCTAAACTAGTCATGCCTTTGTAAAAGCAACAATAAATTTGTCCTTTTGCTTTACTTTTAAGAGAGATGACGAGGCAATGGTAAAGTTGCCTCTGTTTTTGTCTTGGAGAAATGAATACATAAATTTGTTTCGAAAAGGAAAATGTCAACAAATTTTAAACCATCGAATGAATATTATTTACTTTAGTTGTGAAATTAACTTTTGTTTTTGTTAAAATATCAATTTTATTAATAAAAATAGAGATATTAATTTTAAATTTTTAATCGATTTCGTTTGTTCATGCGTTATGATCCACCTTTGTCTCATCTTTTTCACTCAATCTTCGTCTTTTGATTTTTGAAGCTTTTTCAGCTAAATTTTCTAATACCCCTTTCTCGATCCACTTGTATCTATACTTGTTTTTGTTAGATCCATTTTTAGACTTCCATTATTTCTCGTAGATCTCCACTTATTGAGATACGGTGATTGTAATATATTTATTGTAGCGTGCATAAAAGTATACAAATGTTAATAACGTTCTATGTTTATGTTTACATATATACAAATGTTAATAACGCTCTATATACGTGTTTACATGTATACAAATTTTAATAACGCTCCATATACATGTTTACATTTATACAAATGTTAATAAAGCTCTCTCTATATAAAATTTCAAATTCCAGGGAACTCAAATTAAAGGTACCTGCATTTAATGATCATCACCTCGTTTTGATTGTAGCCGGATAAGTATCAGTTCAGCTGCTTGGCATTTATGATATGTCAGAATGTTCTTTTAGTTCGTCATAAGGCCATATTCGTATCGCCCACGCGAACGTGTTTCACGACCTTTGGTTATTTTGTAATATGTTCGTAAACTAGACCCATTTTCAGTAATTATTCCTTCGTCAGCGACAGCCAACCATAATGTCGAATCCTTAATTTATGTTCCCTCATAAAATTAAAGGTTATTTACTCTTAAATCTTAAGTTTAATTTGTAGCTTAATATGAATTCTTCATAGATGACTGCGTATCTAATCTCTCTATGGAAGATGACCCTCTTGATGGTTAAACAATTAATCCATACCTAAAATAACTTCGGCAAAAAAAATAAAAATAAATAAATAAATAAATAAATAACTTCGGCATACTTCATATCTTGAAGATACAATCAAACCGGCATCGGACCTTTTATTTTGGACAATAACATCGAAAAGACAAGTGGTAGTTCGAATTACCACCGTGGTTTGAGATCCTATCAAGGTAAGTCATCTTCACGTTTTAAGAGTTTCATGATGCTCTTAAAGGATCTGGTACATTTGTAGTTTTGTACTAGTACTTTTAAAATATCTCATAATGTACTCACGTGTGAGTTGTAGGAATTTGAAATTAAATCCATTCTTTTCAGACGTGCCAAAAGTATGATCAAACTAGCTGCTTCTTGTCATGAAGATAAAAAGTATCATCATGAAACTTCTTGTCATGAAGAAAAAAAAAAAAAAAGTATATAGTTGAAAGGGTTTTTTTACATGCTCTAAATTAGGAAAAAAGATATTCAGCTACACGAAGTATAACGGAATACATGGCTACACATGCCAAGTTTAGAAATGTACAACCAACTACACGAACTAAATGTATTGCATGCCCACATATACCAACTATATGACGACATGTAGTCAACATCACGAACATCTTATTCCGGTACACCAATCGTTGAAATCCGGCGTTGACCATCGTTGACCGGCATTGACCAACAAAAATATGCAAAAAAATTATTTTTATTTATTTTAATATTAAAAACAAAACTAATACATATTAAATTCAAAATAAAGATATTTTGTATATATATTTAATATATTGATTATTATAATTAGTTAGTTTTTTCAATTTAAAAACTAAAATAAAAGTGAAATAAAAATAATTAAGCGAATTACTTATTTGTACATTGTCAATAAAAAACATTAACTTCTTATTTTACAAATGCTTTTGCTAAAATCAACATCGTTAGATTTTCTATTTTCTATATATTAAAAAAAAACATTGCGAATTTTTTTGTTGTTTACGCGTTATTACGAGAATTTGTTTTAATAATTTTAATTACAAAAATTTAACAATATATTAAATTTAGACTAAAGAATATATAAAATTTTCTATATATCTTTTTTATGTATTATGATTTTGATTTTAGCAAAAAAATTTATATATTTTTACCATGCAAAATTTAGACTAAAGAGTCATATACTCAATTTTTTGTAATAGAATTTTATTTATTTCGCTTTTAGTTTAGTTTTGAAATTGAAAAAATTAACTAATTATTATTATCATACAAAATATATATATTTTAAAAATATAGAATGTGTTTTTTTATTATTATTATACAACACCATAACCGATTCTATAGAGTAATTCTTTTTAAAAACATTTAAAATAAATAAAAATATATATTTTTGAATATTTTTGTTGGTCAATACCGGTCAACGATGGTCAATGCCGAATTTTGATGATTAGTGTACCGAAATAAAATGTTCGTGATGTTGACTACATATCGTCATATAGTTGGTATATGTGGGCATGCAATACATTTAATTCGTATAGTTGGTTGTACATTTTTAAACTTGGCATGTGTAGCCATGTTTTCTGTTATACTTCGTGTAGCTGACTATCTTTTTTCCTCTAAATTATGTACAAACGATGCTAATGATCGTCCTTGTTCTCCCATGTTTATAGAGTAGTTTATTGGCTACTGGCTAGCTATCATACAAGAAAAAAAGAAGTAAAAAACAATTAAGTGTTTCATACAAACTATTGATCTAACCGAACCGTGTTCTTTCTGATATACTAGCATAGAGCAAATAAAATCTAGATTTATTTTGAGAAGTAGAGACTTTTGGTTTGGGATCTATAAAGACAACCTTTCTCTTTTCTTTTTTTTTTGGTCAGGAGTCTCAAAAACATTTGAACCAATTAACTATAATTTTTATGTGATTGGATAATACCTAGTATGCAATTATTTTATTTTTATATATAAAACAAGCATGAAGCGCGTCGTTAGTTGGAAGTATTCGTTAATCATTAAGGTAGAAAGAAGACTAACCAGAACCGTAGAAGGAGTCGTCGTCGGTTTACGCAATCACAAAGAAAGACAAGTCAACGACAATGAATTGTCAACGCCTTCGTGTTTACACGTCTCTTACCTCTCTATCTCTATCTCTCAATAATCTCTCTTTCTTTCATACCCATTATTGAAGCAATTCTTCATTTCTGGCTGCTGGAGATTCAGAAATATGGCCGTAAGTCTTTTTTTTTTTTTTTTGTTGGTTTTAGTCTTCATTTATGATAATTTTCGATTTGTTCTACAAGTGTTTGTCTTTATTCTACCCTCTATCTCTGAGTTTTACTTCGTGAGAATGGAGGGTAATTCTCAAATATGTTTGTATAGTTCTTACCTACATATGGATCCTATAACATGTTTAGAACTTGTAATTTTTCTAGAATTTATACGATATCATGAGATTTTCTTTTGTTTGACTCTCTATATTGACATTTATGCGTATGAATACACATTAATTGGTCTTCTTCTTAACATCAATATAATTCAATACGTAATGAAATTATGATTAGCTTCTACAGATCGACGATGTTTCTGTTTCTTGCACGTTAAGATTCAGCTCTAAACATTGTAGCAAATATAAAATTTCGACTCTAAATATCTACACCAACTCTTTATATGGTCTATAACCACAATATTTATGTTCATTAATATGAGATTTCTAATTTTGTAAGAATATTTATGTCTCTTACTTACAATTTCAATGAAAGTCTATGTTTCTCAAAATCTTTTTTTCTTTCTTGTGGTTATAGAATCGTCCACACGTGCCCAAATTCGGAGACTGGACCGAAGATGCTCCTGCATTCACGGTCGTGTTCGAAAAAGTGAGCAAAAGCAAGAAAAATATGAACGTGTCCAACCCGAATGAATATCCAGAAATGAATCCAAATGCTGCACAAAATCGAAATATGTCTAGGCATGACCAACAACCACCAAACCATAATGTTAGACCAAGACATGGAAGATTCAATAGCAGAGAAGAAACTGAATTCAGACCGTCTCCTGCACACAATGAAAGAAACAAAAGAGTTAGATCAGTTCCTCCCACACCAGAAACATACAACAATCAATCATATGGTGGAGGAGGCAGATCAATGGGAAATCCGTCGGAAACAAATAGACGGCAATCACGTGATCATGACCCGGTGCGGCCCATACGCAATCTTAGAGGTCAAAGTAGTGAAAGGGTATGTATACTCTTACCATTTTCTAATACAAAATGTGTGTCACAATTCATAAATATATCACTAAATAAGTGTATTTGTTCTCAATTAGGTGGCGACTATTCCGCCATTTCCTGGAACTGGTTCGAACATGGAGAATCAGAGTTACACACTCATCTTTGACAAAGTGAAAGAAGATAGGAACCATGCGAGATCTTCTAATGGAACCGATCATAGCACCCCGACTCGACCCATTATCAACCAACATCATCAACCTTTACCTTCTAGTCCCAAGGTATATATATTCTTTTATTTATTTATATATTTCCATAATAATATTTGAACAAATTATTTAGAAAGTATAGCCACACATCAAAAGAATAGATCATACATAAGGCTATCCGCCATTACTCTATTTCCATGACAAGAGACAATATAATAAAGGGAATATGCACAAAATAGCCAAATTTTTGAGGATCATTAACAAAATAGCCATATGCTACAGTAACTTGTCTGTATTATGTCGGAAAGCACATGTAATTATGTATATGTCCTTTATAACATGTTTTTTTTTCGAATTACATGTGATAGAATAATATATCTCTTTTTATCATATTATTTTCTCGTATTACACGTTATTTATAAAAAGCACATGGTATTTCTTGAAAAAAACACTCTATTCAGTTTAATATCTCTCTCTATCATGTTATTTTGTAGTAATACGAGTTTTTTAATTATGATCACATGTGATTTCTTTAAAAAAAGATTCTTATTTTCTAGTAATACACGGTTTTTATTAAGATCACATGTTATTTTTTTTTAAAAAGATTCCATTCAAGTTTAATTTTTCCATGACAATGTTTTAAAAAAAAAAACTACGTAACAATGTTTTTTCTTAAAAATTCAATACGTTTTTTGAAATAGCATGTCTTTTAGTTAAATATAACATGTGAAATTTAGATCTTACGTGCTATTTTTAAAAATCTCACGAAACAATTTCGCCTACTGTTGATCTCAAAACAAACGAAGGATGGTTTTGTTATTTCACATATTCTGACAACGTGGGTCCATGGCTATTTTATGACAAAAACCTTTCTCTCTGCTGGTTTCCTAATTTATGTGTTTTATTTGGCTATTCCCTAATATTACCCTATAATAAATTTGATAAATGCATTGAAAAAAAGAAATCATATTTTGGTTATCTATCATATTTAAGTTGTCAACGTCAATTGTAAATTGTTATGTGTAGGGTTGCTGTTTTCCTCCATGGAACCGAAAGGGAAGCTAATGAAGATGATCATTTTCCTTTCTTTCATAAATCCTCTCTTTTTTTTTTTTTTTTTTTCCTTATGCTTGTTTTCTTTTAATTTCTTTATGTTATTCTTATGGGGATGTAGGGAGTAGTTTTGGCTAAAACAATCTGCAACTTCTGTTACTCTATTTGTGTTTTATTTTTGGGTTCTCAATTTGACTCTGAGAGCTTCTTGATATATTATACTTTTTCGGTTTCACAAAAAGTGTCGTTTTAGAGTTATTATTCTGTTTCAAAAAGAATGTTATTTTACATTTTTAATGCCACTTTTGTAATTAATTTCCAGATTTTGCCCTTTATCCAAAGTTAATCAACTTTTGTATTTAGGGGGGTGTATTCAATAAAGGATTTGAAATGATTTGTATTAGAAAGATAAATCCTATGTTATTCAAACATGAATTTTAAAAATCTTTTTAAAATCAAGTGTTATTGGATTAGTGATTTTAAAATCTACAATCAAATCCACTGTTATTGGAAACATTTAAAGTTGTGGATTTGAAATGACTTGAGTGATTTTTGGTGGGATTTCAGAGAACATCTTAGTTAAAAATTCAAATATCCAAATCTCATGGTTTTAGGTGGGATTTGGGAGAGTTTTGATATCAAATTCCCTAATTCATCAAAATTCACCAAAATCATCTCAAAACTCATTAAAACTCAAATCACTCCAAATTCTTTCTTCAATACACCCCCCTTAAGTTATTATGATATAATTAAGGGAAAGTTAGTAGATTAACCCAAACAATGACTTTAATTATTAGAGTGTCTCAAAACATTTGGGGGTTAGATAGGTTATTTTCATGACGATAATATATTTTCTCTCTTTGTTAGGAAAAAGAGTCAAAATTACCCTTATATTTATTTTAAAAACGTGGGGGAAAATAATTCGGGAAATTTTTTGTTCAAAAAAGTCTGCTGGATTAGTTGTGACAGGTTTATTTTCCATGAAAGACTTATTTGTCTACGACAGATTTTCTGTGGCATATCTTTTTCCCACAGATTTATTTTAACAGGTTACGACATATATTTAATTTGTTGTAGATTTTTACCCCAAGACAGACTTATTGTTTGATGACACCACATACTTTCGTCACTTTGACAGATTTATTAAAATCTGTGACAGATTTATGTTTTTAGTGGCCTCAGATTTTTATTTTCATAAAAATATCTGCCATCAAGTGACATATTATTTTTTAGAAAAATAATTACTAGTGTGACTTAATAGTGATAACAAATTTCTTTTATGTTATGACAGTTTTTATTTTTAAACAAAAAAACTGTTGAGTGATAGCAGATTTGTCATACAAAAAAAAAATTGCTAGATTGACATACAATCGCAAATAAAATATTTTATTTGATAACATATTTTATTTACATTATGACAGATTTGAGATAAGTTATAAAAAAACTGTCACATGTTATCAGTCTTAGTGATGAAAAAAAAATATTCCTGGAATGACTTCATATACTGATAACAGATGTATTAAGCAATGACAGATTTAAATTTTTATTCCTATTATGACAGATTTTTTTCTTCTTATATGGTGACAGACTTTTCATGACAGATTACATATTTTAAGTACAACAGACTTTTTGTTTCTAATTTCCAATACTGAAAACTAATAAATGAAGAGACAACCTAAATTACCATATTTTACATTATGGGTTTTTCTGGTTTTTTTTTGGTTTTTTGTTTATTTTTTTTAAAGACTAATAGAATTAAAATGGGGTTTTGGTCATTTTACACAAAATTTGTGGTAGTCTAGTAAACTACAAAATTAGAGTGTTAATCTAGTTATTAATCTTTAGATTTGGGTCAATCTGGGTAAATTTCAATATAATTAACGGTATGTTAAATAAAGATATTATGTTTGTATATTTAAGTCATTTTTTATATGTGTGAAATATTTCAAAATAACACTCTTTATAAACACATGGATCATAACTACAAGAAAACCAGCTTTTTGTGACTCCCAAAAATGTCTTAAATTGGTCACAAAGTCACCGTTAGAGACTACTTACCGACTACGGCAAAACGTCACAAATATTTGGTAGGAAATTTTCTTAGTAACAAAACCGTCGCTAATTTGCCACCGCATTGTAACAGCTATATATAGTCGTATATGTAAGAAAATAATTATATCTTACTCATGTATGTGGTGTTATAGTTAATTGGTTTATAATAGAATTGTTATATTTTCAATTAACATTTGGTAACCAATATAATTGGTTATTAAGGAGTTAATTCCCTAATGAATGTAGAAGACAATAAGAGGAGGACAAGTGCTAAGCTACATGTCATTAAGAGGACAAGTGTTAAGCAACATGTCATGCTTTGGTTAATAACTTGGAGAGAAAGCTATGGCTAGCTTTGGGACCAAGATAAAGAACCAGTGCTAGACACATGTCCTCACACATGTCACCAAGGCCTTGATCTCTACTTTGATGGATAGTTAAGATTAAATTAAAAGGCAAAACCCTAATGAGGAATAAGGTCCTCTCCCCACCTATAAATAGATGCTTGCTCCATAACAAATCATCATGAACAAAAACAACACTTAAAGAGAAAGACTTATAGGCAAGGGGAGAGAAACTTTATCTCCTACCTAAAGATTAAGAGTTTTGTTTTCAAGTCTACAAACTATTGATCAAGGAAGGTTTACTTTCAAGGAACCATCCAAGTAAGCATCATTTCTACAATGAGTGGAGGTATTTCTTGAACCCTCTTTATGATTCTATTATGTGATTAATTTAAATGTTTAAGATCTTGGGGTTCAAGTTAAAAGTATGTATAACATGTGGCAGCAGAGCTTATGGTTATGAACATCTAATTATCCATTAAGAATAATAGAATTATGGTTTAAATAACCGAAAATTAAAGACGCATATTATGGTGTTTGTAGTCTTGAATCTTTGTCTAATTTTCATGTATGAGTTAGAAAATTTCAAAGATAAAAGTTATTCTCATAATCCGCATAATAGAAATTTGTGAGAATTTTCTAAATGATAAAAGACTGGTTTTTTCTAAAAGTACAAAATTAAGATTGATATAACCATAATAGGTTTTATCATATAATGATTTTCACATGAAAACCAAATATTTTAAAGATAATTTTGATATGTTTATGTATTAACTAGCTACCCACATGTAGGCTATTGACATAAAACATGATCAATAATTTATAAGAATGTTTGTATATAAGTTAGTTAAGTATATCCACATATAGCTTAATTAATGTGATACATCATTCGAGAAAAGTTTCCGAAAGCTATAACCTTAAGATTGATTATAGTGATTACCCATATGAGCATTATAATCTATAGTCATATGCATTCAATAATTTTATGTGTTGTTTAACTTTGAAGTTTAATTTAAAGCTTGTTATATCTCTAAATTATAGCATTAATTACTGATGGCTTGTCATCCATGGTCTCAAATGTTCCGATTTTTAGTGAAACCAACTTCTCATAATGGAAAGAGAAAATTGAGTTCACATTAGGAGTACTGGACTTGGATTTGGTATTCCATGAAGAGGAACCAATTACAGAGAACAGTATTGAGGAAGAATATGATTTCCATAAAGCTTGGGAGAAATTCAATAGATTGAGCATTATGCTCTTAAGGATGACAATTGCCAACAACATAAAAACTTCTCTTCCAGATGCAGATAAAGCTAAGGCTTATCTTGCAGCTATAGAAAAACGGTTTAAGACTGCGGACAAATCCCTTGAAGGGAAACTTATGGCAGATCTTACAACCATAAAGTATGATGGGACAAAGTCTATGCGTGATCATTGCATTGAAATGACCAACCTTGCGTCAAAGCTAAAGAATTTGGGAATGAGTGTGGACGATTCATTTCTCGTCCAGTTTATCCTAAATTCACTACCTCCTCAGTATGGACCATTTCATGTCAATTATAATGTAATTGATGAAAAATAGACATCTAATGAATTGGCTAATAAACTAGTCCAAGAGGAGGCTAGGCTAGGTCGTGAAGGTATTAAAGTTGTCCATTATGTCCAAGGAGCCGGACCTAAAGTTGGGAAAATGCATCAAAAGAGCCATCAAAGAGCACCACCCAAAATGAATGATTTCGATCAGGCTAATCCGAAGAAAAAGGCAAAGAAAGATTATAGATGTACCTTTTGTAAAAAGGTTGGACACTTTCAGAAAGATTGTACTAAAAGAAGAGAATGGTTCGAAAAGAAAGGTAATCCTATGGGTTCCGTAAGCTTTTTCGAATCTAATCATACTCATGTCTCTACTAAAGCTTGGTGGATTGATAGTTGTGCTAATATACATGTAACGAATTCCGTACAGGGATTCCTTACGATCCAGACTATAAATTCAAGTGAAAACTACTTATTGATGAGAAATCGAGACAAGGCGCCAGTGGAAGCTATTGGCACCTATCGTCTCATTTAGATGGTGAATTTTGTCTAGATTTATATCACACTCTTTATGTTACATCTATTTCCCGTAATTTAGGTTCTGTAAGCAAACTTGATTTGGCTGGTTTTAAATCTACCCAAGGAGATGGTTGTTTTAATATATTTCTGAACTCCGTGTTGGTTCTGGAATATTAGTTGATGGTCTTTATATGTTAAAACTGGCTGATCAACCCTTGTGAAGCACATCTCTCCTTGAATACTGAAAGTAGACTTAAAAGAAAAACATGTACTAATGTATCATATTTCTTGTGGCATAAAAGGTTAGGACATATTTCCTATGAAATAATTAAAAGATTGGTAAAAGATGGAGTCATTCCGAATCTTGATTTTACTACTATTAAAAAGTGTATAGATTGCATTAAGGGTAAGCAATCTAAACGCACTAAGAAAAGAGACACAAGAAGTACACAACTTCTTGAAATTATACATACAGATATTTGTGGACCTTTTGACGTTCCAATTTTTGGAGGTGAAAAGTATTTCATTATATTTATCGATGATTATTCACGTTATTGTTATCTCTATCTATTGCATGAAAAATCTCAGTCTGTTGATGCTGTAGAGGCATTCATTACTGAAGTTGAGAGGCAATTAGATAGAAAGGTGAAAATCATAAGGTCAGATAGAGGTGGTGAATTTTATGGCAGATATGATGAAACAGGACAACATCCTGGACCATTTGCCAAACTTCTCCAGAAATTAGGAATCGTTGCGCAGTACACAATGCCTGGTTCTCCATGGTAGAATGGTGTAGCTAAAAGGGGAAATCGTACTTATATGGAAATGGTTAGATCCATGATAAGTCATGCTAACCTACCTATATTCTTGTGGATTGATGCATTACGTACAACCGTATATATCTTGAATCGGGTTCCAAGCAAAAGAGTTCCAAAGACACCCTAGTCTGTGGAAAGGCTGGAAACCTAGTCTGTCACATCTCCAAGTTTGGGGAAGTCCAACTGAAGTGAGAATATACAATTAACATGAAAACAAATTAGATTTCAGAACGATCAGTGGTTTTTTTATAGGTTACCCTGAGAAGTCTAAAGGATATAGATTTTTTGTCCAACTCATAGTACGAGAATTGTAGAGTAATGCCAAATTCTATGAGAATGGCGAGATTAGTGGGAGTGATAAAGTTCAAGATGTGATGATTCAGGAAATGAGGATTAATATCCCTTTACCCTTAGTTCCGAATGTTGGAAATTCTCCTATTGTTGAACCGTTAAACAATGAAGAAAATCCATTGAATGATCACACACTCCATAATGAAAGCATCGCCAATGATGATCACATAGTACAAGAAGAACCAGTATTAAGAAGATCAACTCGTTAGAGAAGATCTGCTATTTCTGATGAATACATACTTTATCAAGTAGAATCTGAAGAATGGGATATTAAAGATCCGGTTTCTTATTCACAAGCCATGAAAGATGTTAATTCTGATAAATGCAATGATGCCACTAAAGATGAAATAGACTCGATGTTAAGAATGAAGTTTGGGACATCGTTCCATTGCCTAAAGGACACAAAGCAGTCAGGTGTAAGTGGATCTTTAAGACCAAACTCGATTGTAATGGCAATGTGGAACGATATAAAGCCAGACTTGTAGCCAAAGGGTTTAATCAGAAAGAAGGCACCGATTATAGGGAAAATTTTTCACCTGTGTCAAAAAAAGACTCACTTAGAATTATCATGACATTAATAGTTCACTAAGATCTCGAGTTACATCAAATGGATGTGAAAACTGGTTTTCTTAATGGAGACTTACAAGAAGAAGTCTATATGCGTCAACCTGAAGGCTTCATAATCGAAGGTTAGAAAGACATGGTCTGCAAATTAAAGAAATCAATATATGGACTGAAACAAGGTTCGAGGCAATGGTATCTAAAGTTTGATGAAACCATTACGAAGTTTGGTTTCAAAGAAAACATAGTAGATATATACCTCAAGATTAGTGGGAGTAAGTTCATATTTTTGGTTCTGTATGTTGATGACATATTATTGGCCAGTAGTGATCTCATTCTATTACATGAGACTAAGAGATATTTCTCTAAGAATTTTGATATGAAAGATATGGGTGAGACATCCTCTGTGGTAGGAATTGAAATATTCCGTGACAGATCACTATGAATTTTAGGATTGTCTCATAATGCATATATTGACAAAATTCTTGAGAAATTTGGCATGGTGACGTGTTTTCTAATAATGTTCCTATGCAAAAAAGGTGATAATCTTAACCTTAAACAATGACTACAGAACAAAATGGAACATAATGAAATGCAAAAGTACCCTTATGCATCTCTTGTGGGAAGTTTAATGTATGCTCAGGTCTCTACTCGACCTGATATTAGCCATGCAGTCGGAAAGTTTGGTAGATTTCAAAGTAACCCCACACTTGCTCATTGGAAAGCTGCAAAGAAAGTTTTGAGATATCTAAAGAGAACAAGAAATTACATGCTGACATATGGAAAATTAACACATCCACAGATGGTAGGATTTTCAGACTCAGATTTTGGTGGATGCTAAGACTTTAGACATTGTACTCTCGGCTATATGTACCTCCTCAATGGAGGTGCCATTTCATGGAAAAGCCAGAAATCAGAGTTAATTTATACATCCACCATGGAGGCTGAGTATGTCGCATGTTATGAAGCTTCTATTCAAGAAACCTGGTTGCGGAATTTCGTGTCTGAGTTTGGGGCTCTGAGCTTTATTGACAAGCCTCTAACTCTTTACTGTGACAATCAAGCTGCAATCTTCTTCTCTAAGCATGATAGGATATCTAAAGGCGCCAAGCATATGAACCTTAAATATCTATCACTTAAGCAAGATGTTAAAAGAGAAAAGATTGTCATTGAACTCATAGGCACTGAGCTAATGGATTTACGAAAGCATTACCTCCAAAGACTTTTATAAAGCATGCTGAAAGTATGAGTCTAGAGGATATCACTTAATTATATTGTCTGATTATGATTTAGCCTATGTTTGACATTTACTAGAGCTCTCTTATGACTTTTACATTTTTTATATTCTGTTTCTAATGTGTACACATATTATTGTTGTTGGATTTATTGATAACAGAATATGTCTTTATATAAAAGCATAAAAGAGACCAGTAAGATAACTCCTACTTATGTTTATGGTCTAACTATGATAGTAGTCAATACAGTAGTACATGGAAGGAATCATGTTGCAAAATGATGTGTGACCGCCATGACTCTTATTGGTTATGAAAGACCAAATGTAAAATATAACGTATTATGCCGGCTTTATAGTTCCCAAATAAAACCATTATATTAACGACCAAGTGGGAGAATGTAAGAAAATAATTATTTCTTACCCATGTATGTGGTCATATAGTTAATTGGTGTATAATGGAATTGTTATATTTTCAATTAACATTTGGTAACCAATATAATTAATTGGTTATTAAGGAGTTAATTCCCTAATGAATGTAGAAGACAATAAGAGGAGGACAAGTGCTAAGCTACATGTCATTAAGAGGATAAGTGATGAGCCACATGTCATGCTTTGGTTAATAACTTGGAGAGAAAGCTATGACTAGATTTGGGACCAAGATAAAGAACCAATGCTAGACACATGTCCTCACACATGTTACCAAGGCCTTGATCTCTACTTTGATGGATGGTTGAGATTAAATTGAAAGGCAAAACTGATGCGTGTTTTATTTCGCCTCAAAATTTTTCCCTTAGAGACTACACGAAATACTGCAAGTGCACAGTTAATCAGTTGTAGTATTTACGGATCGATCCCACAGAGACTTATAAGTACGGTACGAATTCAATGGAAAGGAATATGTCTAAGACAAACAAAAGAGAGGGGTTTGGTTATGGGTTGTCACGGAACTAAATAGAAAATAAAAACAAATAAAACGATGAAAGATATCAATAAACGAGAAGTTAGGTTTCAGGGATTTCTCAGGGTATCACGGATCGGGTTATTCTAGGGTTTTAAACAAAGGTAAACCTATCCTTTTAAACAGTTCATGAACTACGTAACACTTATGTAAAACCGTTTGGCTTATGACCAAACAACTATCTAAGTCTAACAACTTCGTTACTAAACTAATGCATGCAACGACGAGATTAAACCATCATGATTAATGAGTTCGATTATAGTTCGTAAAGCCCTATAACTAAGTGGTGTGTGCTTGTTATAACATGATACTCACATCTAGGCTAGTGAACGCGGATCTATACACTTATGATGCATAAAACCACCTAAGATCAATTGCAAGTTAATTACTCAAGCAATATGCATTAAGAACAAACTAAGAACGAAGAACAAGATGACCTAAATATAGATCTAAGAAACCCTAGAAAACAGATCCATGAATCCCCTTTGAAACCCTTATACCCAACAAGAGATCTATTCACACATACTCAAAGAACACAACATCATATGAATAAGAGATTGCATAAAAGAGTATGAATATAGAAAAAGGGTTTAGAGATCTTCTCTGGAAATCCAGTGTTTAGGATTCTTCTTCCTTAAACAAGTAGAGAACAGAGATAAGAGATGAAGAGAAAGGTTGGTGATCAAACGATGGCTTCAACGGCGGCTATGGGAGACAAACGGCAGTGAGGGAGCTTCGACGGCTTCTCTGGTCGTTTCTCTAGGAGGCTGCTGGTGATAGGGTTGAAGAAACCCTAGGTTTAGGGTTTATAACTTGTCTTTATAGGCCTCGGGAAGTAACAAGTCGGTTTAGGGTTTTCTCGGCAAAACTACGTAGTTTTGATAAGTGCAGGAACAAGCTGGCTAGACCTGTCACGAGGCCCCATGACCGTTCTCCTCAAGAGGCTCCAGCCTGGTCACGAGGTTCTGTGACTGGTGCAACCAAGAGCTTCACCACCGGTCGCACGCCTTGCGACCGGTCTCTGACAGGCTGACTTCAGTCGGCTGTAACTTCTGTTTGGCAGCTGGGATTGAGTTTATTCTTCCTCCATTGTAATATTGACTCTTTCAGATTTCCATAAAGTCCAAGATCTCCAAATTTTCTTCAAGGGAAGGCCTCCAAAGGACGCCTAACGTTTGGAGCTTTGAATCTGTCTTAAAACGGGTTTTGCTCGTCTTTTGGTCCATTTTGCTTAGAAACTCCTAAAACCTTCTTGAATTCATAAATACTTGAATATATCCTCTTTGGCCTTGAAATCACACCAAACACTTCCTAAAACAGAAAAAAACAATAACAAATATGGGCGAAAATCCCATGTTATCAAAAACCCTAATGAGGAATAAGGTCCTCTCCCCACCTATAAATAGATGCTTTGCTCCATCACAAATCATCATGAACAAAACAACACTTAAAGAAAAATCAAGAATAAGAACAAGAACTTTAACAAAGAATTACTCTCTTTATTACTTAGGAAAATATCTCAAAACCTAAAAGTTCTATCTCTCAAATTCTCACACAACTCATATGTTTATCACAAGCTCAATAAACATATATATAGGGTTTTAAAAGGCTCATAAACCGACTTAGATTAGCAACTAGATAACTCCTAGACCTAATACAATTTTATCCAAAAACCCTCTCATAAACCGACTTTAACTTGGGCTTTAAGTCAAGCTTAATCCAACAATCTCCTCCTTAAGCTTGAAGCCTCCTTTCTTCACTTCTTGAACTCCAATAAATTCTCTCATTTCACTGAATTTTACTCTTCCGAGAGCTTTAGTCAATATGTCTGCTTTCTGTTCTTCTCCCGGAATATGCATGACTTCAATTTGTCCAAGCTCAACACATTCTCGAATAAAATGATATCTCCTATGAATGTGTTTGCTTCTACCATGGAAAACAGGGTTCTTTGTTAGAGCTATAGCCGATTGATTATCGATAAAGACAGTGACCTTCTCAACTTGTGTTCCTGAAATTTCACTGAGTAAATCTTGTAACCAAATGGCCTGTTTCGCAGCCTCTGTTCCTGCCATGAACTCTGCTTCGCAAGAGGATAATGCCACAATACTCTGTTTTTGTGAGCACCATGATATTGGTGATTCTCCAAGATAAAATATATGTCCCATGGTACTTTTTCCATCATCTGGATCCACATTGTGGCTGCTATCACTGTATCCTATTAGTTTTGGCACGTCATTGCTTCGTTTAAACACAAGACCTAGAGATGTAGTTCCTTTCAAATATCTCAAACATCGTTTCATTGCTACAGCGTGTGATTCTCTAGGACTCTGCATATATCTGCTCAGAATTCCTACACAATATGAAAGATCTGGTCTGGTATGAAGAAGGTACCTGAGACAGCCTACATTCTTCCTATAACTTGTAGCATCAACCTCTTTCTCGTGTTCTGACTTTGAAGTCTTTAATCCAGTTTCCATGGGTGTATGAACTGGATTACAGTTTCTCATACCAGCTTCTTCCAGGATTTTCAAAGCATATCTGTGTTGATTCAAAGCAATCCCCTCATTGTGTTGTATGACTTCTATTCCAAGGTAGTAGGTGAGTTTTCCCAAGTCACTCATTTCAAACTTTGAAGACATCTCTTCCTTGAATTCTTTGATAAGCTTCAGATTTGTTCCTGTTACAAATAAATCATCAACATACACAGCTATGACTAGTAAGTGTTTCCCAACTTCTTTTCGATACACTGATGGTTCCTTTGAGCATTTCTTGAAGTGTAATTCACAGAGTATCTGATTCAATTTGTTATTCCAGGCTCTTGGTGCCTGTCTTAGCCCATATAGAGCTTTGTTGAGTTTGTAGACTTTATTTTCTTTTCCTTTTATCTCAAAACCTTCAGGTTGGTTAACATAGACTGTTTCTTTTAGTTCTCCGTGTAAGAATGCTGTTTTTACGTCAAGATGATGTATCTCCCATCCGTGTGAAGCTGCTAAGTCAATCAAGAGTCTAATGGTTTCTATTCGTGCAACTGGTGCAAAGACTTCCTCAAAATCTACTCCATATTGTTGTACATATCCTTTTGCAATAAGTCTGGCTTTATGCTTATTTATGCTTCCATCTGAATTCCTCTTGAGCTTAAAAACCCATTTTAGGCCAATTGGTGAAGCACCTAATGGTAAGTCCACAAGATTCCATGTCTTTAGTTTTTCTATAGAACTTATCTCATCTTCACATGCTTTTATCCATTCTTTTATTTCTTTGGCTTCATGGAAACTTCTTGGTTCATCATTTAGACATAAAAGCAACACTTCTCCTTCTTCCTCAGCCATTAACACATAATCTTCAAGATATTTTGGTTTTATGATTTGTCTCTCTGTTCTTCTTAAGACTGGTGGTGAGACATAGCTAGGATCCACATTCTCACTTTCTTCTTCCTCATTGACTCAGCTCTATCCTCTGTTTCAGTATCACTTTCACTTACCTCATTATCAATCGGATCATGATTTTGCAGTCCATGTTCTGTTCCTGCTTGCTCTGTTTCAATGGTTTCTCCATTCTCTCGGAGACCATTGTTCCCATAGGTATCAAATGTGATATTAAAACTTCCATCCCCATCTTTTGTTATGTTTTTATGTTCCCAGTTCCATCCTTTTGTTTCATCAAACATGACATCTCGGCTTACTACTACCTTCTGCACTTGCGGATCAAACAAGCGATATGCTTTTGACCCTGGTTCTATACCTAAGTGAACAAGCATCCTAGATCTGTCATCAAGTTTTTTCAAATGTGGCTTGTTTATTTTTGCATATGCAATGCAGCCAAATACTCTAATGTGCTCAACTGTTGGCCTTTTTTCTCGAAAACATTCATACGGAGTTTTATCTTTAAGAGTCCGTGTAGAGACTCTATTTAATATGTAGGTAGAATGTCTGATGGCCTCTCCCCACAAGTAGTTTGGTAATTTCATATGCTTCAGAATACTTCTTGCCATTTCCATTAGAGTTCTGTTGCGTCTCTCCACAACTCCATTCTGTTGAGGAGTGTATGGAGCAGTAAGATGTCTTTTTATCCCTGATTCTTCACAAAAGGTGTTAAACTCAGATGATGTAAACTCTCCTCCTCTATCCGTTCTAAAAGTTTGTATTCTTGATCCTGATTCTTTTTCAACTAAAGCTTTGAAATTCTGAAACCTTTTGAATGCATCTCCTTTTTCTTTTAGTAGTATGGTCCACATATAGCGAGAGAAATCGTCAATAAGTACAAAGATGTACCTGTTTCCAGCACTTGTGCTTGGTGATATTGGTCCACAAAGATCACCATGGATCAGCTCAAGTTTCTTGGTAGCTCTATAGGTTGTTTCTTGTGGGAAGCTTTGTCTGGTTTGTTTGCCAAGTAAACAAGAGCTGCAAACTTCCTTTTCAACCTTAATAACAGGAGCACCTAAGATAAGCTTCTTGTCAACCATGTTTTTTAAACTTGCAAAGTTTATGTGTCCCATTCTTGCATGCAGTCTGCTTGAATCACTTACTGTTGTCAAATACAAGTTTGCTTCTTTTCTTAATCCCATCTGGACCTTGTATAGTCTGTTCTTGGATCTTTCTGCCTTGACTAGTAACTTTCCATCAGAATCAAGCATTGTTAGATACTCTCCTTTAAGTCTTATATCATAGCCAGATTCAGTAGCTTGTCCTAGGCTTATGATGTTGCTTTTTAAATCAGGTATAAAGTAAACATCAGTCATTATTCTTGAGTTCCCATTTGTATCTGTAAATGCTATTGTTCCTTTTCCTTTAATGTTAATACGGGAATCATCTCCAAACCGAACCTTTCCTGTTATGGTTTCATCAAGTTTATCAAAGTATCTTTTGTCTCCAGTCATATGGTTACTAGCACCATTATCAAGATACCAACATTCTTCTCCATTGGTATTTGTCTCAAAGTTACTAGGCACACAGTTTTTCTCATTTAAGTAGACTACTTCATTCATCATAAGCTCATCTGCATTTTGTGTGTCTTTTGTTTCTGTTTCTTGTGCTTCTTGTAATTTTAACAATCTATCCGGACATTGTGATGCAAAGTGCCCATTCTTGTCACAACGGAAACAAGTTATATGTGAAAGATCTCTTCCACCAGATCGGCCTCGACCTCTTCCTCTATAGAAACCTCTGCCACCTCGTCCTCTGTTTCTATAATCGCCTTGATAACTTGTTTCTGTGCTTGTGTACATCAGTTTACTTTGATCTTCTTCAATTTCTTCTTCATCATTCACACGGTCTTCATAGGTTTTAATCCGTCCAACTATATCCTCGAAGCTTATGGCTTTGAGGTCTAAAATCTGTTCAAGAGATGCTACTATGTGGATATATTTTTTTCGTGGTAAGCTCTTAAGAAACTTTTTCACAAGTTTGGTTGGTTCAATGATCTCTCCTAGTGAAGCTGCTTTTGAGGCTATTTCAGATATTTTTTCAGAGAATCCATCTACAGTTTCTGAGTCTTTCATCTTGAGCCGATCAAATTCTGCCATCAAGGTTTGTAATCTTGCTTCTTTTACTCTTTCTGCTCCAACATGCTTTGCTTTAATTGCTTCCCATACTTTCTTTGCATTATCTAACTCTCCAATTTGTAGTACAAGGGCCTCAGGTATTGACTGGAAGAGTAAGGCCATGGCTATATCGTTCTTATCATTATTAACAATATTAGTCTCAACAACTTCCCATACCTTGTGTACACGGAGGGCGATCCTCATCTTCATGGCCCATACGGTGTAGTTTGTGGAGGTTAGCATCGGGCACTTTATGGTAGAAGGTATGTGATCCTTCCCTGTGATGTTATCCACGGCGAGAGCATCATCATCAGCCATGGCTTGGCTGTACCTAATGATCTTCACGTCTTCTTAAGGATCGAGTAATCCTTATAGCTCTGATACCAAATCAAGAATAAGAACAAGAACTTTAACAAAGAATTACTCTCTTTATTACTTAGGAAAATATCTCAAAACCTAAAAGTTCTATCTCTCAAATTCTCACACAACTCATATGTTTATCACAAGCTCAATAAACATATATATAGGGTTTTAAAAGGCTCATAAACCGACTTAGATTAGCAACTAGATAACTCCTAGACCTAATACAATTTTATCCAAAAACCCTCTCATAAACCGACTTTAACTTGGGCTTTAAGTCAAGCTTAATCCAACAAAAAATACTTATAGGCAAGGGGAGAGAAACTTTATCTCCTACCTAAAGATTAAGAGTTTTGTTTTCAAGTCTACAAACCATTGATCAAGGAAGGTTTACTTTCAAGAAACCATTCAAGTAAGCATCATTTCTACAATGAGTGGAGGTATTTCTTGAACCCTCTTTATGATTCTATTATGTGATTAGTATAAATGTTTAAGATCTTGGGGTTCATGGTAAAAGTATATTTAACAGTATATAAGAGACGATGTTAAGACCCAAATTAAAGGTCATAGTTAAAGAGCCAAATCAAATAGTGACTATGTTTATTTAACGACTATTTAGAGATTTTGTTTTATGGTTCAATAATAGAGACTAACTTTTCACGGTTTAGTAGTCATATAGTTGCGACTCTTTGAAGACTAATATGGGACTTATCAAGTCAGCATGAACGATGAAAATCTCATAATGTAGTCCCGAATTAGTCAGTACTATAGTTACAATATAGTCGCATAATAGTCTTAATACTTTGTGACTTACTTAAGACTAAGTGTGTGTAGTCACAAAAGCGTCAGATATTAACAACTACTAGATGAATTTTTTGTTCATTTTCAGTAATGTGTTTGGTTGGAAATTGGTGGAATTATAGCAACTCATTTGCATCGGTTTTAAATTGAATTTGACCAAAAAAAAAAAAACACAAATTAAAAAAACACAAAAAATCACAGAAGTGAATGATGGCTTGATTGGCTAAGTAGATACAAAGTAAAACATATAAATAATGTTTTTGTTTTTTGTTTTTTTATATAGGTGATGGTTTGATTTTTTTTCTTTAAATAATGACTAATAAGTTTTACTCAGGTCCGCCCAAAGATTTTTGATGCCTAAAATCCAATAAATATTTTGCTTGCCCTTTTACAAACTAGAATATAAAAGTTGTTAAAATTTTTGGCAGAGCAAGGCTCAAACCCGTCAACTAATACCAATACATGAGACCCCAACCACTTGACTACAAGACCTTTACACAAAATTAATGCCCCTTAAATCTAAAATATATTTTGTTGCCTAATGCACCAGCTTGCTGCTTTAGGTCTGGACTGGCCTTGGTTCCACTCCATGGACTTTTATTCTCCTACGTTTGATTTTCCAAACTACGATTTGCCACCTATGGCTTGAAAGAAATGCGAGACACCAGCCCCGGCCCAACATATATTTGGACTCTTAGGCAAAAAATATTGTTTTGGATTTTTTCTTACTTAATTTTTTTTAGATTTTTTCAAATTTTTGGTTAAAATCAGGAATATTTTGTAAATAAATTTTGTCTTATTTTAAAATTTTTAAAAATATACAGGCCTCTTTATGTAAAAGATTATAGAGTTAAAAATTTTGGACCCATTTATTAGAAAGTTCATGCCAATTTACAATTTTTACAAAAATCTATTGTCTCCTAGGCTAGTGCCCTTATGCCCACCCCATTTGAATCGGGCCTGCGCGAGACGCACCAATATGACTATATATACTCCGGCTAACAACCTTATATTCGCCATTAACAGAGTGATCTCCACCCACATATTTTCATTAGACAACGTTCGTGAGGAGCTGCAGCGAAAATGGAACTTACAATGTAGGCCTTAATTTTAGGCTATGTCACTTTTATTTCAGCAGCTCTACTTTTACCTGCCCCTTTGTCTAGTACTTGGTTTAGTACATTTTTTTTTTATTAATAAATTTCACATTTCATATAAAAAAATTAGAAAAGGAGTTCAAATTTTAAAATAAACAAAGACAAAAACAAGGGAATTCAAATCTGAGAGAAGCTCATAGAAAAAAGAAAAAACATAAAATATGTTTTTATGTTTCAAAACATCAAAATATAGTTTGGCATGCTTGGGAACAACATGAACTTAAACTTCTGTAAGTTTAACTCCAGGAAATATGGTTTTTAAGAAATTTATCGTTGCATGAGCTTTGGTTTTTGCTTTTTGGGGATAGCCAATTCCAACTTCACAAGAGATGGTGTATTCTTCACAAAGAACTCTACTATATCAAGCTCATGCCTATAGCCTTTATAGCCAATGATTTTGACTTCATTGAGAAACTTCAAAAGGTAACTATTGTTCTTAATTTCCTCCTTATGATGACTCTCCCAAATCCAATCGAGGTGCAAATGTGAAATTTAGAATCTGCACATAACAAACAAAAAGTTTTAACAAACGTAGGTAGATAGATATATATATATATATATAGATATATAGATAGATAGAGAGAGACGTACATCGCTTCAAGTTTAGGAAAATCTTTGAGGAGTTCAGCGATGTCAAAAAAGTGCAAACTATCTGATGTTTAAAGAAAATATCAATGTGAAGTTCTCTAACTTTTACCACATATATGATCATACTTGTTGTTTTGTAAAGTGGGTACGTCCAAAATGATGTATAGGAGATTACGCATAGAAGACAAGACCAGCGACTTAAACTTCTTATGATTATAATCATGTATGCTTAGTAGCATGTTCATACATCATTTTATTTGTTCAAGTGACTCTTTGTGGATGCAGTTGCTGAAAATTGCATATATCGTCTTTTTCGCCACCTCAATTCGCATAAGACAAAATCTACTCAAGAGCCGCATAGAAGACGAGACCATCTACTTAAACTTCTTGTGATTCTGAGCGTGTATGCTTAATAGTCTGTACATATACATCATTCGATTAGTTCAAGTGATTCACGTGAATGCAGTTGCTGAAAATTGCATCGATCAAATCTTTCGTCACCTCGGTCCGCATAAGATAGAGTGTATTCAAGGGCTTTAGATTTTTTTTAGAATTATTTGTTATTTTAAAATTTACACGATGGCAGCTTTAAGACTTGTAGAGTCTCCATCGCCGAGAAATTGATCGGGATCTCCATAACTTTCTTGGAATTTGAGAAATCTAACTATAGCTCTTGGATGTTCTAACCAATACATGTATTGATCCACAAGATCGTTATAACTTGTACCCCAAGAAACAAAAAGAATCGGTGGAGTCAAATTTGTTTTGTTATCAATCATCTTGGGGTAGAAGATAAAATCATCTCATGGATCAATACGTGCATTGGTAAAAACATCCAAGAGCTAGAGTTAGATTTCTCCAAATTCAAGAATGTTATGGAGATCTTGATCGATTTCTCGGCTATGGAAACGCTAACAGTCTTAATCAACGAAACTAGTAAAAAAAACATGTATAGCCACAACAATTTTAGTGGTTGTGGTACAAAATTCGTGGCTATATGCTAAAACAGCCACTAATGGCCAGGAAATAAAAAACGTGGCTATAGCATCGTGGCTTTTTTATTTCGTAGCTTTTCGTAGCTATGTAGCCACGATCTAGTCACGCGTATTTCGTAGCTGATTTCTCACGGATAGCCACTTATATATTCGTGGCTATACAAGTCTACAGCCACGAAAGTAATCCTGACTAATTCGTGACTTTTTCATATAATTTTAATAAAAAAAAAACGGAAACAAAAAAGATTATTATTTATAAATTAAAATGTAAAATTAATTAATTTATAAAACACAATGATTTTAACAAAAAAAAATTAAAAAATGTTTCACGAGATGTCTTCTTCCGTCAAGCATCTTCGGTGGTCTCGTGGCGTCGGATCTAGGAGCTCTCATTGTTGCCCGTTAAAAACATTACAGCAATCGGAACTTGGATCAGACTCCATGGCTGATGTGACGGCGTCGACGCGTCGTTGCGTTGAAATCCATGGCTGATGTCACGGCGCCGATCCGTTGAACTTTGTCAATGGTGGTGGTGGTGGTGGTGAACGACGTCGTAGTTGTGGCTTAGCCTTCTATGTTATAGTTTTGGGGGTTGGCGGAGGAGGTGTGCTCTCTTGGATGAGGAGAAGAGGTGGAAGGTGGAAGGTGACGAAGATGAGAAAAGGAGAGGAAAAGAATCAGAGAGAGGCCCACTTCACCAGCTCTACTCATTGATTCACACACTCACCTGCAATCTCTTTCTTTCTCACTCTCCAAGTCTCCCCCTGTGAAAGCTGAAATGAGAGGTGGAAGGTGGAAGGTGACGAAGATGAGAAAAGGAGAAGAAAAACAATTGAGAAACTTTGTGTCCGTTGGATATAGTTTATGAACTAACCAAAAGAAGTCATTATTATTTGGTTTATTAATTTTGCAATTTGCAGTAGTATTTGGTATATTAAATATAAATGGTAGACAAAATGTCTTAGTTGTTGGGTATATTAATTAGATTTTGTTTTTTAGAGTTTATGGTTTAATTTCTATAATGAAAATTTTAATTAAAGTTTAGATTTTAGGATTTGGAGTTAAATTGAGGGTTTGGGGTATAGATTTGAAATGTTTGATTTAAAAATAAGAATTTTATAAAAGTGTTGGATCTTAATTTTAATTAGGGTATACATTGGTAATTAGATTTTTGTTTAGAGTTTATAAATTTAGAGTTTGTCTTTAAGATTAAGGTTTTCGTCTAGCCACGGATAAATTAGTGACAAATTCGTGGCTATATAATAAAATAAATTCGAAAATAAAATAATCACGAAACTTTTGTGGCTTTTTCGTAGCAAATAGCCACGATTTAGCTATGGAATAATTTCGTAGCTATATTTAGCCACGAATTTGTTACAGATAAAATCCGTGGCAAATATTAGCCACGAAAAACCACTAAAATGCCACGAAAATTGTCACGTTATTGTTAAGTGACTAATTCGTGGCTGGAATGAAATTAGCCACGAATGTCCATGGCTAAACCGTGGCCATCGATGGTGTAAATTTGAACTACCAAATAATGCTTCCAAAGACCTAATGTTCTTGAGGACACTAGCTTATGCGGACCAAAGTGATTGAAAGAGATGATAGATGCAATTTTCAGCAAATACATCCACCTCAAGTCGCTTGAACTAATCGACTATCGTATTTATAGGCTATTGAGCATACACGCTCAAAATCATAAGAAGTTCAAGTCGCTGGTTATTTCTTTTATGTGGAATCTCAAGAGAATATAAGAAATGGCAGAATCCTAAACAAAAGAAGATGAAACTCACTCAAACAATCCTGAAAATCTAGTTGAACCCGTTTGTTTTTTCCAAAAATTAAATTTTCAATAATATGTAAGTTATTATATTTGTCAAGGGAAAAAACCTAAAAAAACCGCTATCTATTTTTTTTTTGGCCGTTTAATACCTGTGTTTTTAAATTTGGAATAAAAATACCTCATTTAATTTCGATTGCCTTTTAAAACTATCATTTTTTAAAACTTGGTAATTTCGAACCCGAGACTTAACAGTCGTTACTGGGCGTAACGGAATTATTTAACGGCGTTAAATTTTAACCGGGAAAAAACCAAGAAAAACCGCCATCTATTTTTTTTTTTGCCGTTTAATACCTGTGTTTTAAAATTTGGAATAAAAATACCTCATTTAATTTCGATTGCCTTTTAAAACTATTGTTTTTTAAAACTTGGTAATTTCAAATCCGAGACTTAACAGTCGTTATTGGGCGTAACAGAATTATTTTACAGCGTTAAATTTTAACCCCACATGTTTATATAAATATATACAAACTGCTCACAACACATTACGAGAATGTCAATGTGGTTTAGTGGTAGCGTGTGTCTTTTTTTAAACCACCAGATCCGGGTTTGAATCTTAAACATGTTTTTTTTCTCTTTGTTCTCCACTTCGAATAACTTCCCATCAGTACAAAGTTAAGACTCGAAATGCAAACAAAAGATGAATCATAGAGCGATTTCAACAAATCGATTCTGCAATTAGATCTACCATTGAAAAAGAACAGCAACTAAATCGACATCAATCAGATCAGATCTATACATAAATGGGATGGATCTCGGCAAAAATCCATTATCTAAAAAGAGATTCGAGTGAAGAAGAGAAAGAGAGAGAGACTAGTTTGCATCATCGGAGATCTGAGAAGAAGAAGTCGTCGTCACCACCGGCGAAGAAGACGAAGAACACAAAAAGAAATTAATAAAAAAAAAAATGAGGTTGAAGTCTTGAAGAGTCAAACCCAGCTTCTAAGGTTTACAAAACTAACATGCAAACAGATAGTATATATTTATATGCAAACAGATAGTATATATTTATATAAACTCGTGGGGTTAAAATTTAACGCGGTTAAATAATTGTGTTACGTCCAGTGACGACTGTTAAGTTTCGGGTTCGAAATTACCAAGTTTTTAAAAACGATAGTTTTAAAAGACAATCGAAATTAAATGAGGTATTTTTATTCCAAATTTAAAAACACAGGTATTAAACGGCCAAAACAAATAGATGGCGGTTTTTTCGGGTTTTTTGCCGGTTAAAATTTAACGCCGTTAAATAATTCCGTTACGCCCAGTAACGACTGTTAAGTGTCGGGTTCGAAATTACCAAGTTTTAAAAAACGATAGTTTTAAAAGGCAATCGAAACTAAATGAGGTATTTTTATTCCAAATTTAAAAACACAGGTATTAAACGGCCAAAAAAAAAATAGATGGCGGTTTTTTCGGGTTTTTTCCCTATTTGTCAAAAGACAAATAATGTCTTTATATAAGTTGACTAATTTTTGTAACATTTTCAAAAACATTAACCATATGAGAATCAGTTTTCTTGACATTTATACTTTTTTATTGGTTTCTTAAATGTTTTAAATTAAAATATTAAAGTATTAATATTTTAATTTTGAAATATCCAAAACAAAACTTTGTACGTCACTTTGACTTTAAAGTCAAAGTGACGTACAAAGTTTTGTTTTATAGTAAGAGGCAAATCCGGTTTATAGTATACCGGTTTACATTACAGAATCAAAAATATGGTTAACTAAACCATACACTCTATTATGCCCCCTCAAGATGGCATATAGATAGACTTCAATGACATCTTGCCAATGAGAGCTTTGAACTGTGCTGGATACAGTGGCTTAGTAAACGCATCTGCAAGCTGTAAATCTATCTTGACATGTAGAGTTTTGATCAAGCCACTCAAAATTCTGTCTCTGACAATGTGACAGTCCAGCTCCACGTGTTTTGTTCTCTCGTGAAAAACAGAGTTGTTGGCTATGTGTATAGCTGTAGTAGATTCACAAAAGAAAGCCACATGTGCAAGTTGAGGTACCTTGAGGTCATTCAAAAGATTCACCAACCATACTATTTCTCTGACAGCATACTGCATGGCCCTGTACTCCGATTCTGCAGAAGAATGAGAAGCCATTTGCTGCTTTTTAGACTTCCAGGAGATGAGTGAATCTCCCAAAAACACACAGTAGCCAGATGTTGATCGTCTTGTATCCTTGCAGGAAGCCCAATCAGCATCTGTAAATCCTTTTAGCACAAAATCAGAAGTGGAAGAATAGAACAAACCATTCCCAATGGTGCCTTTAATGTAAGCCAACACTTTGTGAGCTGCCTTCATGTGTGTCGCCTTAGGAGCTGATGTATATTGACACAATTTATTCACAACAAAAGTGATATCAGGACGAGTTATTGTAAGATACATCAGTTTCCCAACAAGTCGTCTATAGGAGGCAGGATCATCAATGACTGGTTCTGGACCATCACCCACCAGTTTAATACTTGGTTCCATAGGAATGTTAGAAGGCTTACAAGCCAACATTCCAGCTTCTTCTAGCACATCTAAGGCATACTTCCTCTGTGAAACAGATATACCTGAGGCTGATCTTGCGATTTCCAATCCTAAGAATATTGCAAAGACCCCAAATATCGAAGCTTAAAAGCTTTCTTCAAATCTCCTTTCAATTGAATCACATCCTCATCATTGTTACTATCTATTACTATGTCATCTACATAGACAAGAACAGCAAGATACTTCCCATTAACATTCTTAACGAATAGGGTATGATCAGCATGAGATTGTTGGAACCCCAGAGACATTAACGTGGATCTAAACTTCAAGAACCACTGTCTAGAGGCTTGTTTTAAGCCATAAAGGGACTTCTTTAATTTGCAAACTGCATTGGGAGGAATAACTTCTCCGTCCTTTGGTGTGTAACCTGGTGGCAAGGTCATATAAATCTCTTCATTGAGATCACCATTTAAGAACACATTGGAGATATCTAACTGATGAAGACTCCATTTCTTAGCAGCTGCAACAGCAAGTAAGGTCTTGACTGTTGTCATCTTAGCCACTGGTGAAAATGTGTCTGCAAAATCTACTCCTTCTTGTTGCGTGTAGCCTTTAGCTACGAGACGAGCTTTATATCGCTCTAAGCTTCCATCAGCATTGAGTTTCACCTTATATACCCATTTACAGCCTATAGCCTGCTTATCTGAAGGCAATGAACAAATCTCCCATGTAGCAGTGCCTTCTAAAGCCGTTAACTCTGCATTCATAGCTTGAAGCCAATCATTTGACTTCTTAGCTTGAGAGAAAGAGCTCGGTTCTGAATATTTTGTGACTGAACATATATAGGCTCGATATGGGGTTGACAGCTGATCATAAGACATGTAATTAGACAAAGGATATTGAACTCCTTTTCCTGTCAGATTACAGTAATAATCCTTCAAGTGAGCAGGTTGCTTAACTGGCCTTTTAGCTGAAACAGGTGGTGGAGCTGAAACTATAGGAGAATCAACATTTACAGAGTCATTCACAACTGCAGGAGATTCACTTAAAGAAGAAGTTTCACTCACAACTGCAGGAATGTTACTGTAAACGTTTTCAGGAGAATTCTCATCAACAGAATTATTGATGCTGCCAAAAATTTCAGAAAAAGGACCAGTAGAATCACCTGAACTGAAGGGAAAGATAGATTCATGAAACACAACGTTCCTTGAGATGTGTACCTGATTTGTTTCCAGATCCAATAATTTGTATCCCTTGTAACCACTTGGATATCCAGGAAAGATACAAGCCTTCCCTGGGTTGAAACTTATTCCTGTTCTTAGAGGAAGTTAAACTGTAGCATAAACAACCAAAGACTCTTAAGGGTGCATAGTCTGGTTTCTTGAAGGTGAGAACTTCATGAGGTGATTTATTCTGCAGTAATGGTGTAGAGAGCCTGTTGATAAGAAAGACTGCGGTGAGAACACAATCTCCCCAATACTCTTCAGGAACTCTTGACTGAAACATTAAGGACCTAGCAACATTCAAAATATGTTGATGTTTTCGTTCAACAACAGAGTTTTGCTCCGGAGTTTCTGGACATGAATGGTAAGCCATGATGCCCTTGTTCTTATACAAATCAACAAACTTGAGCTCAGGTGCATTGTCAGAACGAACTGCTTTTACTGTAGTCTTGTACTGTGTTTCCACCATTTTTAAGAAGTCCGGAAAAATCTGCAATACTTCAGACTTTGCTTTCAACAAATACAACCATGTTACTCGAGTATGGTCATCAACAATGGTTAGAAAGTATTTGTATCCTTCTGTTGTAGGAGTAGAAAACGGACCCCATATATCAATGTGTAATAGATCAAAAGCAGAGTCACAAATGTTATTCTTGGATGGAAATGATAATTTCTTTTGTTTGGCCAAGGGACAAATAGCACAATGAAAATTATCTTTATTCCTTTGTTTAAAACCAAGTACATCTGTAACAATATCTGTTCTAATCATAGATGGATGACCTAGTCTATTATGCCATAAACTAGAATCAACAATAGTTGCAGAAAAAGCAAGAGGTTGAGCTGAATCCTTCATGAGAGAATGTGTATCCAGAACATAGAGATTGGAGATTTGATCACCTTTACCAATCATCAACCCCTTGATATGATCCTGTATCAAGCAACCACCATCATCAAAACTTACTCTATATCCCAAATCTCTAGTTAACTGACTCACACTCAGCAAATTTAACCGAAAGTCTGGAATATATAACACATTCTGCAATATCATGTGATCACTTAGTTCCACTGTACCTATTCCTGTGATTTTCACTCCAAAACCAGTAGGTAAAGTGACTGAATCATTCAATGTTTCAGATAAAATCCGAAACAACTTTTTATCATGAGACACATGGTGTGTAGCACCACTATCTATTATCCATGATTCAGAACATAAAACATTCCCTGTTGCTCTCAATGCTCCAACAAAATGTAAAGTGGAGGAAGAGAAAGCCATACCAGGTAATGCATTGATAGTGGCACCAGAAGAAGAAGCACCAGTAGAAGGTGAAGCCATATCATCACTGAGTTGTGCAGAAAAGTAAGCAAGAACACCTTGAATTTGATCCTTAGTCCGATTTTTTGCCATTCCCGCAAGCAAATCACTCGAAGTAGAACTTGTCAAAGCAAGTTGAGAAACAACAGGTTTGATAGGAGCAACAGACCGCTTATCCTGCTGAGTAGACTTGTTTTTATGCTTGAAACCAATGGGGTACCCATGGATCTTGTAACATTTATCAACAGTATGACCAGTATATCCACAATGAGAATAAATCACCTTCTGTTGTGTTCTTGAGTGATTATAAGTAGCATTAACAGAGATCTGAGTTGGTTCTCCCGCTGAAACATTAAATGTCACTGCATTTTGAATAGGAGCAATGGTTCTCTGACTCAAATCTTGATCCAACAAGTTGTATATCTCAGCATGTTCAGGAACATGCTTTTTCATGATGATCTGACTTCTAATGACTGCATAAGATTCATTTAAACCAGCCATAAACTTAATAACACGAGTGTGTTCTGACTTTTTCTCCATAGTCTTGCAGCAATCACAATTTCGACAAACTGTAACCCAATTAGCACCATCTAACTCATTCCACAAAGTCTTCAGAGTGGTATAGTAAGTAGCAAGATCCATTGAGCCTTGCTGTAATGACCAAATCTGCTGAGACAATTGGTATGATCGTGGAAGATTTGTGATATGAAATCGAGTGGATAGATCCTTCCAAATCTCAGATGCATCATCAAAACGAAGAATGCTTTTGTAAATCTGTTTCGATACTGAATTCAATAGCCAACATTTCACCATACTATATTGCAACATGACCAAATCCTGAATATAGTAGCTGTTGCACTAGGTCTAGATATAGATCCATCAATGAACGCTAATTTGTTTTTCGCATCTAACGAAGTTTTCATCGCTATTTGCCAATCATCATAATTTGTTCCATCAAGAACTCAGAAATTATAGAAATACCAGGATTATCACTATTAGAGAGATGATACGGTGAATGAATGCTATCCAAATTCTCAATCGGAGCTATGAAAACAGGAACTGGAGGAGGAATCGGAGGAGGATCTTCCGGTGAACTCTCAGATGAATTATCTCCGCGATTAACCGATCTGCGAGCTGACGAAGCTACGCGAACCGTGCGACGATTAGTTTTACGAGTTACAGCCATCAGAAAAGAAGTTTTACGGCGAAAACAACCGGAAAACAAAGAAAAGTCGATCGATATTTATGATTCCGTTACATAAACCAGACGAATCTATCGAGAAGAAGATCAAACAATGAGAATCATCATAGATTGAAGCGGAAAAACGAAGAAGAATCGGTTGAATCTTGAAGATTCAACGCTCTGATACCATAATAGAGAAAAGTTTGTTACAGTCTAAAAGTAGAAGAAGCTCTGTATTTCTCATTAAAGTCAAAGTGACGTACAAAGTTTTGTTTTATAGTAAGAGGCAAATCTGGTTTATAGTATACCGGTTTACATTACAGAATCAAATATATGGTTAACTAAACCATACACTCTATTACATTTGAAGATGCTATTAGTAATTAATAATTCTGCATATAGAAATATATATATTCAATGAGTCATAACGACTAACTCCTTATAGCCTAAGCAAATCAGAGTCTCTATTAATTGAAAACATATATATCTAGCTATGCAATATATGTTGATCTACAATGTGTCAAACTCTGAATATGACAAGACATGAAAAACTTTTATATCAGCAAACACGCACAAGAATACAATTGAAAAACTACTAATGTTTACCAATATTATCAATAACTTTCAATTGCAATTTCTAGATAAAATAACATATCAATCGAAGGAAAATATTTTATTTTCAAAGTATTTTCTTTTTGATATCAAAAAGAAAAATTAAAGTTCTTAAGCATCACCAAAAGCATTTTCAACCAACACAAAAGATCAGATTTTAATTGATTTTTTAATTGCTTAATCATAAATACTTACTAGTGAAAGTCTATTCAGTCAAAAATCCATATTTCATCTAAAGCAAACATCAAAGATGCAGAGTCCTCAAATAAGTAGGTGAAACTCCTTGGTGGTGCGCGTCTCGTCATTTCTTTCCATCCGATGTTTTCTACAAAATAGTGTGTTGTCCAAAATCTTCAAGCATATAGAGATACTTTGATCTCAGCAAAAAACTTTCTGTTAAATGTTGTCAACCCATAACATCATCCAAAACTATATCAAACAACACAATCTCTCTACCTTGATTTCAGCATAATATTTTCTCTCTCCCCAACGAAAGAAAAGAGAAGCCTTTTCTTTAATTTTTGGTGTCTTTCATAGCCTCGAAATCACTGTTTATCTCTTTTAAGCCCTCCCAATCCTCATGAAAAAGAAAACCAAGGGAAAAGAGATCAAATTCTCGAATCATATCTAAGTAATCATAAATAAGATCTTCACTAAATTTTGGTTCAATTGTTATGTCTACTATCTGAGAGAAAACGTAGGCCCCAAGCCCTCTTCAGATTTGGCAATCACAAGAGCATCCCAATTCTAGATCTGCAAATGACACAACAAAAATCTGTGATAATGGAAGATCCAATCACTACCAGTTCATCACATGATAGGGGTACGTACCTCTTAGAGATATACCGTAATAAAGCAGTGGTGATTGTTTCGCTGATAGGGGGCCATCAGAGAAGACAAAAGAAAAGTTGGCGCTAGAGAAGGGGAAAAAAAGAGATGAGAGTTTAGGTTTTCGAAAGCTACGATACAAATCTAAATTGTATGATTTCTTACACAAACTGTTATATGTATATATATATATATGGAGGATATTAATGACACTAGGTCAAGATAATTACGATTAAACCCCGAGTTTTAGAAGGCCGCAACAAAAATAAATAAATGGGCCGCTTTTACATATTTTCATAAAAACTTTTTCCATCCAGGGTCGGCCCTGAGATTTATAGAGCCACAAACAATTACGGTTTTGGAGCCTCATGATCTATATGTAGTTTATTTTTGTACTATTTGAGGGCCCTAAAATCTATACATATTAACTTGTTAAACTTCTGTAAGTGATAAATCAACACCCATTTTAGTGATCTACTTGGTACATTTATTATTTTTACAATCGAGTTTGAACAACAAAAATGTCAATAATTAATATTTATGATGATTATATTAGATTACAATGGTAAAATGCTCACCTCAAAATGGGGCCGCTCTAGAAAAATGGAAAGTTCGTGTGTTCCTTTGGCAAGGAAATCAGTCCATACATTAGAAGTACACTGAAAAATTAAACATAATGATAAACTAGAAAGATCTCTTAAAATCAGGAAAAAAATTCCAATTCTAAATCAGGCCAATCCGCTTGATAGCCAATCATTCGGCATAAGTCTGAACAATCTCATTCCATTAATATTAAAATCAAAACTTTTTCAACTAAACATTGAGTTGCTCATAAAAGTGTTTCTAGTTCAGTATCAAGAGATGATAAACATCTTTTTTACCCTATAAATCTAATGAGATCATTTCGTATTTAACCAACAAGATTTATCCAATGCCACTACCTTGATCATGTTCGGTCCGTAAACCATTCAATGGACAATGGAATGGATGGGTTGGGCTGGGCTCATTTACCCACGACAACATCCCTATGGATAGGCATACTATGCATAGCTATGAGCAACCCAAAAAGCATTTTTTTTAAGGGAATTAGTTATACTTAAGTCTGAGTTGTTTTTTAATTTTTTAATATAATTTTTGTATAATGATTCATCTATCTCATAAATATTTTAACTACCAGAATCGTTGGTTAATAAAATGTTGAAGTACATAAAATATCATAAACTTATGTAAGTGATAAATCGTTAGAAAAAGAGATCACGAGTACGCAGGGGTGGACCCACATGCAATTTAGAGAGTTCAATTGACCCATCTTAAATTACCAAATTGTTTACTAATTATAGCACTTATCCTTAATTGACTCCATTATACAAAAATTTCCGGCATCCATTTCTTTATTTAGATGGTTTTTCCCCCCAAAAAATGTTGTATTCCTTTTGTATTCTTTGCGAATAACTATAGTTCCTATTTTTTCTATAAGATATTCATATTGTAATCTTTCATTAAATACCAAATTTGATCATATTGACATTTTATCTTTCATTCCTAGCAAATTCGATAAAAAATAGATTTTATTCATTTGTTATTAGTTAAAACGTGGGTTTCATAAAAATTTTTTGATATATTTTATTAAATTTAAGATTTTTTTTTAATGTTTTTAACTACTAAAAATAAGAAAACAAATAAAACATTATGAGAAAATTTGAACTTAGAAAATGTATTCATAAGATGATTTTTTTTCGTTATTTTTTTTTATATTTAAATAAATTTTGATCCATGTAAAATATTGTTCTGGGTTCGCCACTGTATGGATAGAAGGCGCAAAATAGGCTGAATTAGATGTGAGAAAATGTCATCATGATATGCATTTAATGTCTTCGCATAGAAGACGCTACTTTCACCTTCGCTAAGCGTAGGCTATGAATGGAGAACGGTTAATTGGACGTCGAAACGTGGGTCAGAGAGAAACGCTTTTATCTTACCCATTCGCCATTTTATTTTATTAGAAAGCAGCTCAATTGTAAAAGTAATTAAATATTGAACGAACCACTTGCGGTTCAATAATATGAACAAAATCCATGATCTGCTAACTACATTAATAACACGGCAAATAATGAGTGTTTCAACTGCGTTTCTTTTGTGATCAGATTTCTTAAATGCAAATACTTTTTTTTTTTGGATCATTTAAACTTAACCAAAATTTACAGAAACATAAAAACATAAATCAAATACTTGATATATATTTTTTTTAAACTATTTTTTGTTTAATGTTTTACATATGTATAATAATAAATATTTTATTGCATTTATAGATTATAATCAAGAATATGTTAAACAATGTTATAAATTTATTTTAATATAATTATTTTTAGTATGTATCGTTTATGTAAAATGTTATATTTAAATTAACGTCTTTTACGCAATAGAAATACTTTACCCGCCCCGTTTGATCTGTTTTCACCATTCAACACATATTTCAAAGCGTTCAGCCGCTTTATCCACACTTGTACCGCCAGATCTGCTTGATCCGCTTTTATTCTGCTTGATACGCTATATCCGCTTGATCCGCTCCATCCGATACGCGGCTCCATTCGAAGCTGTAGTTCGAGCGCATACATGTATGTCAGAATCATTAGCACGATGGATATATCATGTCACCTAGATTCTAGCAACCAAAATTTAGAGTCATAATGTGGTCTAGCTATAAATCTGAAGACCCGATATTTGATTATGAGAAAGATAATTGACGGCTAAGTTTGTTAGCGTATAACTTAACGGCAAAAAATAAAAAGTTTTATGAAAAAGAGAAAAAAGTTTTATTTTCGTTATGAAAATTTTAACCACAGTAACATTGTCTCATAACTCCATTGCTTCTTGAATCTATAAGAAAAGAAAAGTTTGTTCAGCTCCTCGCTTACCCGTTTATATATTTCTATAAGAATGGGCGGAGGCAGTGTGATATTAGGGGGGTCAGTTGACCCCTATGAATTCAAAATTCTACTACATTTTATTAAGGTTATTATAGTGACCCTAATGCATTATAGTTTTTGACCCCATATAAAAGTAATTCAACTATATGAGATAAAAAATTGTCATTAAAACAAAAAAGAAGCCAAATAAGTTGGTTTCATTAGAATTTTTAAACCAAATTTTAATGTAATAAAATAAAAAATTTTGACTTATTTAAAAAAATGTTCAACTAATGATCTAATATTATAATTATTTATAAGAAAATCCCACAATTTTTTTGCATTTGTTAATCTTTGTGGACCATAACAAAAAATTGTAAATATTAATTAGGTTGATTTTCAGATATTTTTCTCTTAAATGTAAATTATTTATGAGTAAAATTAATAATAAATTTTATATAATTTATATTAAAAAATTGATCCATGTAACAAAATTTTCTACCTCCGAAAATCTTTCATGGTTGAACACAAAGACTACATTGCAATATGCAGAGTTCTTTGAAAGTTTCTTTTACATATTTTAATGTGGTGATCAATATATTTAATATAAAAAAACTTTGGTTCTAAATTTTTCACCACAATAACATTGTCTCATAACTCTATTACACTCTGCATAATACTTGAAAAAATTCTCTTGCATAATTGTTACTGTGGTGGATAGATTTACAAAAAGTTTAAAAGTTGTAGAATCTTTTAAGTTAACAATATTTATTAGTTTTTATTTATTTATTTATCTGTACGTGTATTTAAAATCCAATCAAATGGGCTGAACAAAGTTGTATAAATTGTTATCGTCATTGCTAACGTAAACCCAATGGGCTTTTTAAACATCTCAAACGGTTTGCTTTTTCTAGGAAACAACACTGTAAACCACGACGAAACTACACAAAAACCGTTTCGTATTGTGGAACTGCGATTTCGACACGTGTCACCGACCGCGTGGCTTTTTATTACGAACTCAAAAATCTCTCACCGTTTATTACCACCTTCGCGTTTTTCTCTCTCTCTTACAACAAAAGATTCAAAAACCCTAGATTTCTCAAAATCGATTGGCTTTCAAAATTCTCTCCGGCGATTTCTCCGATTGAAATTCAGCTCACGGTGATTACCTCGAACGTCGAATCGAATTGATCGAAGAGGTTCTTCACTTTCAAAAACCTAATCTAATTCAATTCTCTTGTTTGTTTGATTACGAACGATCATTCTCGAATTTAGGATCGGATTAGTTGTTTCGTAAATTCGATGAATTTCTGGGAGATTGATTCTTTTCCCTTTTTGCTGAAATTGAGTTCTTTTGAAATTTTAATTACATGAAAATCTGTGGAAAGTTTGAATTTTTTTTTTTCTGTGAAAACGTAAATTTTATTATTTTGCTTGCAATGATTTGAATTTGCATACAAGACTTTGAGGAGTAAATTAGATTGTGTTTTATTGGATGAAACTTACAGGTACAAAGGTTAGGTTACTTTGAGCTGAAAGATGAACTCACAAGAGGTGAGAGTTCCTCGAGGAAATCGACGGAGGAAAGCTGTGATTGATCTGAATGCTGTACCTGGAGATCAAGAAGGGACCTCTGCTTCTGTAAGATCTCCTACGGTGCCTACTACACCGTCTCAGCCTGCTCCTACAATGATTGATGTCGATGCTATTGAAGATGATGTTATTGAATCATCCGCTAGTGCTTTTGCTGAAGTATGTTTGCTTCCTGTTATCTTTTTGTTTTTTTTTTGCAGTGATGGAGGGGATTTGTTTGTGTAGTAGGTTCACTAATTTTGTTTTGTTTTGATACCAGGCTAAAAGCAAATCGAGAAATGCACGTCGGAGACCTTTGATGGTTGATGTAGAGTCAGGTCAGTTTTTATCTATTGTGAAGGGATATGAAAATCAATTTTACTCTTCTGGTTCAGTGTCATGTCTCAAGTAGTAGGGAGAGACAGAGAGTTTGATTGTTGGATTTCACTTTGTATTTGTTTTTGTTCATTGCTTACAAATTTTCTCTTACGTGGCCGGGTAATTGCAGGAGGTACGACTAGATTGCCTGCCAACATAAGCAACAAACGCAGAAGGGTTCCTTCTAGTGAACCTGTCATCGACTGTGAGCATGCATATGTAAATGATGAAGTCAACATGTCTTCGGTAAGAGAGATGCGGATTTCTGAAAGCATACTATGCAGTTATGCTACTTAGTCTGAACTCACGAATTTCTTTTATCTTGTGCAGAGAATGTCTAGATCAAAGGCTCCAGCTCCTCCACCAGAAGAGCCAAAGTTTACATGTCCAATCTGCATGTGTCCCTTTACAGAGGAGATGTCAACTAAGTGCGGTCACATCTTCTGCAAGGGATGTATAAAGATGGCAATATCTCGCCAGGGCAAATGCCCGACTTGTAGGAAAAAGGTTACTGCGAAAGAGCTGATCCGAGTATTCCTTCCAGCCACTAGATGAGTGGTCCGGCAACATCACCAGCCACCCTGTAGGTCAAACAATGATTAGTTTATCATCTACGCTTGTAGAGATTACTAGATTTGAATTATATTCTTAATTAAGTAAACGGGAATATGGTTTTTACTCTCACAGGTCTAATGGTTTGTCATACTATCCTCCTATTCACTTTGGAACATTGAAGGGACTTCATTGACTTCATAATTTTGAATATTTTGCTTTGGTGGAAGAGAAATATTCACTCATCAAGAAGCCAGAAGGCCCTATCATTTGATGAATATCATTGGTAATAACTCTTGGTTTTTTAGTTGTTGTTCTATGTAATTTAGGTCTCTGCAAACCTCTCAGTTGATACTCTTCTCTCTTGATAGATGAAAAGATATATGGAAAAAAATATATATTGGATCTATACTAAAATTCTACATCTTGATCATGTCGTGTATGCCAGTTCTCATCTCACATTACTGATAAATACGTTAAGTATTTGTGTATGTCAGCATAAGCAAGTAGTAGGAATTTTAAGAGAAATTTATTAGAACTCTCCATGCACTGGGATTAGAGTGCAAAAGATAGATTACAGAAGCTATCAATCGGTGCTCTATTGCTCTGCCTTATTACTCACACCTTAAGGTCACCTTGTGCTAGTATGCATCGTCACCTAGTCATGGAAACACAGTGGATGCAGCAACATTGTTATCACCTGTAGTGTGAGATCCGTGTACGGGGTTCTGTTTGTTGAGGCCAGCTTTGAGATGAAAATGACCAAACCTTCCTTTATGAAAGGGCCAGCCATAGTGTGGAAGATGAAACCAACCCCAGAGTTTCTGGTTATTGGCAATGACCTCACTTTGCTCCTCAGGTACATACCTCCCTCCTTCAGCGCCTGAAAGTAGAAGTGCCATCAGAATTAGTGCCAGAAGGAGCTTGGCTTTAGTGTTATTCTTCTCCATTGTGATTTATATATGGTAGTCTAGTTTGATATTTTCCTCTTGCTTGGGTGGTGATACTGAGAAGTGAGAACTGGATTTTATAGGCCAAGCTGGTGATCTCGTGGTTGTTTAGTTTCCTTCTTTGTGAGGGATATTGAATGGTGTATAGATTATAGTTTTTGATCCTTTTGAAATGTTGGTCCACAGTTTTATTAACTGTTGTGTGATTAAGATTTGTTCTAGAGATTTGACCAACCTCTTGAGTCTTGAATCTATGAGTATCTTCTAGTCATGGGGTTTGATTGGTATTGCAGTGTCCTGTTGAACATTAGCTTAGTTCGTCTTCTTATACTAACTGGCAAGTTGAAATGTCAAATATCAGGAAGATAGAATTGCACCTTGTTGTTCTTATGTGCCTCTGAGATTGTTGGCCTTAACGACTATGATTTGGTAATGACTCAAAATTACCAGTCTAAAAATGTCGTAAACAGCCACCAGATTTGACCAGCCCGTGTGGGTCTAAGAGTGATCACTGAGGATTTGGTTGAGTCTTGGTGATTCAAACCGATCTCCAAACCCCTCCCTATCTGTGACACCCTTCAAAACTCCAGCCGTCTATTTAAACCAAGACACGTTCTATTTAAATTTCCAGAGGCGTCTTCCTCAGATCATGTTTTCTTTGGTTCACATGAATCGCCAAAATTCGTCTAAGAGACCTTTCATATAGGAACCGTTTTCATCGAAATCTGCCATCTAAACAAACCACTCCCATAATTATATGTCCGCATTCGTCGAATCATATATCTGTTCCATCTGATCCAATGGTATGAGTAACAGTTTAGTGGTTACGTAACTTTCCCAAGAAGCCTAAACCACCATCGAGCCAAAGACTACGTCAGTCAACTTAACTCGAGTAAGTGTCAGTAAACTTATTTAGCTAGTTGAGCTAACAGATAGTCTTTCAAACTCAGCTGAGCTATTTATCTATATAGTTTAGTCGAAATAGCTCAGTTTTTCCAGCTCATGTCAACTAGTCAATGCACTTTCTCTCACTTTCCATGGTTCATCCTGAAACTCAACTTTACCAACCCTAAGGAGTCTTAAAGGTATCATACTATGTGTTTGACTAGAGTCACTCAATCATTTAGGTTCAGCGAATCTTGCCATTTCACCAATTCTCTTATTTTTCTTCCTCCAAGCTTAAAAGAATAAGAGGTGCTAAAGTTTTTTTTTTCTCATGAGCTTAAAAAGAAACGTGTAGTTGACCAAACAGAGAAGTCTCGATTAAAAAAGTATGACAAGAGCGTATAAAAGAATATATAAAGTGTTTTTGTCCCGGTCAAAGAAGGATCCGTCCGTAGAAATATATCATGTTCCAAAACGCTTTAATACCACACGGCACACGGTTCATAATCAGCAAAATAAAAAACAAAAAGCAAAAAAACAAAAGCATTTGCATAAATTTAATAACCTCCACATAATATCGAATAAGAAACGTCTTATCTTACAAATCATAAGCCTTAATATCACCACAAATCATTTTTTTTTTCTTTTACCTTTCACTAATATATGAATACCCAAGAGAGAGATATCTACCAAGTCTGTCTGTCTTGCTACCATCTTCTTTCCACCATTCCAAAAATCAATTATCCGCCACAAAAGAACCCAATCCCCGCTCTAGTACGAGTTGATGCTGGCGACATATTCATTGCCTCTACGGTTAAAAGACCTTCCTCCTCCTCCAGGACCTCTACCTCCCCTCCTGTAATCGTAGCCATATCCATAACCTCCTCTTCCTCTCATTCCCACTCCAACATTTCTATTCCCGTATCCACCATTTCCATTTCCTCTGTTCCCTGTTACTCAAGCAAACAAACAATCACCCTCCTCTTCTTCACATTACCATATCAAAGCTTTGTTACTTAGATCAACTCACCTCTTGATGTCGATAGCTTCTCCTCCACAAAAGCTCTCTGTCCACCAATCATCAGAGGTGAAGCCTGCATCATTAATGATTTCATATTTATACCCGATTTAAACGTTAAGACTCATATGCCCAACAGCCCAAGACACCTAATAGGCTAATAAAGTTGGTACTGGTTTTCTATAATGCTAAACAAGAAAGTGAAAATTATATTCCACGTTAGAATATGTACCTCTATTGCTCTGTGGGCAGCATCTGCCTCCTCAAACTCAACAAAACCATAAGGATAACCAAGGCCCTGCCAGTCATACAGTAAACTATCATTCTTCAGAACAATAAATTATGTAAGATCAGTGTTTCTTTATCCCCGAATAAGGGATTCAAGCTTCCAATACTTAATGTTAGTTGATTGGTCAATCTTACCCTTTGGTTTATGACTTGAATCCCACCATTGGTAATAGCTCCAAATTGCTTAAATTCGGCCCCAAGCATGTCGATGTTGGCATTAAAAGGAAGATGTTTCACATAAATAGATGTACCCTCAGCTACCGCTAATAAAAAAGACAAAAGAAGGATATAACCATGTCATGAATAGATAAGAGAATATAGACCACCAAGTATTATAATTGAAAACCTGAGGATCAGCTATACTGTGAACTACTACCTTCCTGATTGTGCCCATTTTCAGCAGCATCAACAGACTCAGAAACTGTATCAGATTCTATCACTTGAGAAGGATCTGAAGATGCTTGTTGACCTTGGTCTTTGAGTATCTGGCCTGTAGAAGGATCTGAAGGCGCTTGATGTTCTTGGTCTTTAGGTATCTTCTTTGGAGAAGGTACAGAGCCAGCTGGAACTCCAGATTTATCTTTCGTAACCTTCAACTGTTATGAAAGTAAATAATTATCAATAGAAAACCCCAGAAGTGATATAGTAAAGCCTAAAATGAGATGTAACAAGATCGAGTATGAATCCTCTTCGGTGACTAATTACCACAAAGGCATAGGATTTCTTGGGAACATCTTCAAGTCCATCATCAGGGTCATAGTTTTTCGGTGAATCATCTGCAACTTCTTTGCGAGTTATATCAATCTCTGCAACTTCATTGACAATCTCAGGTACCAGAACATTATCCTTAGCATTCTCATCATTCAAGGGTTTAGACACTTCCTTAGAAACAGAATTCACCGAAACACATGCAGCTTGCTCCGAGCCCTTATTGCCTGTAACTAAGGATATAGGAATATACTGTGCGTTAGAAGAAACTAAAAAACAAAGTGATGGAGAATGAGTATACGTTTAACTTACCATTAATATCACTGGGTCTTGTAGAGTTTATCCCAGAAACAACTTCCCCTTCTATGGTCTCTGGAACAGTATCCTTAGCATCATCATTGGCAAATCTGAGGATGTCATTCAGAACAAAAAACCCAATTTCTTGCGGAGCAAGGAAAAAAGTTTGGGTGAATTTCCTCCTCGACCTCTCATTTAGAGTGAAGTATCCAGTAACAGCGACGAGGAAACCCCCATCGTGAGATGCTTGGGTATCATAACTGGTTATCTCAGCCGAATTTCCATAAGTCAGTGTCTTAAGCTCCTCAGTTATACCCTGCACAAAGAATAAACATCAATGAGACACACTTTTAGCAAGTTACTTAAAACTGACATCCAATTTCAATCAAACCAATTGACACTCCAGCCCAACCCCATGTTATTTACTCAAGTAAGTAAATAGACTAATAATCCTTCACATCAAAGAAAAGGAATACTCTCATTCAACCAAAGTCAGCTAAACCACTGACAATACTTACCTCCAAGGTAGAGAAATTTTGCATGACTCCGTCCTGTCCAACACGCCCAACTTTACTGATCTCGTGATAGAACCGGGGCAGATGCTCAGGCATGTTATACAAAACGTGGTAGTACTGACTGACAAACGCATTCCCAACCTATAATTTACCAAACCCAAAATTACACTTTAACCACACCAAAAACAGAACAAACCACACAAAGAATCACAATTACAACTAGTGAAAAGGAGAAGAAACCCCATAATCGAAACATACAGTAAGTGGGTCAACAACAGGGCTAGGTTCAGCAACAGGATCCATAGTATCTATCACCAAGCTCCAGAGGAAAAAAAGCAACACCTGTGATTCATAAACACAAAACTGTCAGAATCAAACTAATCACAGAAAACCCCAAAGAAAAAATCCTTGACATGTAAAAGCAGAAAAATCTCCAAATCACAGACAGTAATTTCCAAAATCCCGATCATTTCGGTAGACGAAACCTCATCAACTACACACATACAAGCAAAACGAACTAAGAGACAACAAAATCTACTTCACATTTCGCTTCTACACACTCCGAAACACTGTAGAACACTTTGTTTCTAGACGCAATCGTGACAATAAACAAAACGAAAACGAAATTGTAGAAGAAGATTCACCTGAAATTAGTGAAATTGGAGCTTCGATTTAAGCCTGGGACAAACAATGGCGGGACCTAGGGTTTGATCGCGAGAAGGAAGACCAAGTGTACGGAGAAAGCGAAAAGGCAACGGAAGAGGACTTTGTGGGGACTGTGAAGAAGAGCTGCTTTATATAGACGGAGAGAGAGTGTGTGTGTTGATGACTTTTTCTTTAATTACCTTTTTGACTCTCACGTGTCAAACATGGTCCGTTGCACTTCCTTTCCTTTCTTTCTTCGAGAGATTTATTCTCCACTAACCTTTTATTAATGAGTAAATTAGATTTTAATTTGGGTTTCTTTGTGTTAGCGCATATCCCAAAGAATTCACATTCTATAATTGGAGAATAATAATAACTCCTCTTAAATTCTTTTGATAATGAGAAACTGAGAATTAAACTTAGACATGGAATAAGCGATACTTCTTTTTCATGCGTTTTTAGATTGTAGTCAATCTATTTGGCTTGTTCCTTCCTCATGCGTTTTTTCCATGCGTTTTTAGATTGTAGTAAACTTATTTGGCTTGTACCAAATATTGAACGCGAGAAACATGTATGGTCAGTTCTGAGTATTAATAGGAATTTAGTATGAACTTAGACACAGAATAAACGATACTCTTTCTTCATGCGTTTTCATGCGTTTTTAGATTGTAGTCAACCTATTTGGTTTGTTCCTTCCTCATGCGTTTTTTCATGCGTTTTTAGATTGTAGTCAACTTATTTGGCTTGTACCAAATATTGAACGAGAGAAACATGTATGGTCAGTTCTCGAATATTAATATGAATATAATATGTTTGAAAAAAAAATTGATAAAGGAGTATGGATTATTCTGTGTCTAAGTTTAATTCTCATTATAAACAAAGTTTTGGTAGGAAAGATTTGGTTTTTCTGTTTAGGATTTAATATGTTGGGTTACATTTTTGTTGAGTCAGCTCTTCCTAGGATTAGTTGGGTTTGTTTGTGAAGACGGACAATTATGTTAACCTGGTATTTGCAAGAAAAAGTAATTGAATTTTGTTTTCTCCAAATCCAATCCAATGAGTCATGACCACCTAGATAAATTAAGGGAAATGTTTTTGTAAAATTTCACACATTTTCTTTTATTTGGTGGATCGATTTCAGTAAAACAAATGAACATGTGTATTAGGCAAAGGAAAATTCTTTTATGAACACCCAAACTTATTGTTAGATGAAAATCACTGATCAAGCTTTGGAACAATACATGATGTGAAAACTTGTGGGAAAAAAAAAAAATCGTTGATAGGATGGCTGATGGTATAAAGCTAGAATTTTTGTAGCTTTCATGCGAAAAAATGAAACTCAAATTTAATCCTTTTGAAACTGTTTATACCCGGTTGAAATGACATATTCAATCACTACTTAGATATTTATGGGATTTATGAATACACTTGGAGCTTTTGAAGTTTTTCTTCTTGCTTGAATATTGACATCTTTATATCAACGAATTTCAAATTTTATCGATGTTCTGTTATTCAAAAAAACAACAAACATGTTATATCAGAGCTGCAAAAGCTATTTTTCGGTGAGCATTGAGCAACCTTGAAAGATTTATACTTTGCGTAATTGTGTTTGTTGCGATCTTTGTTCGAAAAATCGGTAGGCGTTAGTCGGACGTTCGATATACGTCTAGCGATTAATCGGAAATGAAGGCTATGCTTATTGGGCCTAGCGACTAACAACAGATATGCTTATTGGGCCGATAATGGGCCGAGCCTTAAATATAATTTCAGATAAAAGCAACGAGATGTGATAGATCATGAGACCACCAACCAAAAGATTTGACAGATAACAGAAAAATGTTGAACTTATTATGAAAGCAAAAAGCTTCTTCTTCTCCTCCTTACCAAAAACTCGACGGTCTATCGGAAAAAATGGCTGCCAATTTCTGGAATTCATCTCACTAGTAAACGTTCTTTTCACCTTAACCCATCAAAATTCACTTCTTCTTCTCCTTCAACTCAACTTCTAATTTCAATTTCTCGAAATTTTTTGTTTGGTTTTTGCGTTTGTACGAAGCAGTAAACAGCTTTTGGATCCAGAAGAAGTCGATGTAGTTCATGAACTTGATAAAGAACGTGGAATTTCAATTGAGGATTTTAAGCTCATCAAGTTCCATATGTCTAATCGTACAAAATCTTTTTCTTCTCAATTCTTCGAATTTTTTCTACTTAATTTAGCAAATTTTGTCTCTACTTTGAAAATATTTTAAAGATTGATCAAAGAAAGTGTTTGTTTTGCTGTTGAGTTTAAGTCTCTTTGTATTTTTGCCTTTATTGTTGTTTCAGATATTATGAAATTGGCTCAACACATTAAAGTGAGGCAAAGGTTGGTTTTTTGCACTTTGGGGATCCAATTTTTGCTATATCAGAGATTCTACTTTTGCAGTTGTTCCATTATTTTGTTTTGCTTCTGTGGAAATAATTAGCTCTATATCTGTTGTTACCTAGAATTTAATATGAATCATTGCCTTGTTTTCAATACTTATGTAGGGTTGTGGCTACCGCAATTACGTATATGAGACGGGTTTATATCAGGTATGCAATGTAATTTTGATATGATCTTATACATCAAAGTGCATCTTTGTGTATGTGAGGAATGAAATGAGTTAAATTCTTGTCATGCCAATGTCTCTATATGTTGCATCTCTGCTAACAAAAACCATAACTGCGTCTAATATCTTCCTTTTGATATTATACTGTCTCAGAAAGAGTATGGTAGAGTTTGAGCCTCGTCTTGTTGCTCTTACGTGCTTGTACCTGGCATCTAAAGCTGAAGAAAGCATTGTGCAGGCCAGGAATCTTGTTTTTTACATCAAAAGATTGTGTAATATCTTCTTCTACTGTGTTTTGATTTTTCAATGTGCTAAATCATAAGAGAACCTTCCCTTCAATATGCGTTTTTTGACTTATCGACAACGGTTCTTATTTCTTTGCAGATCCTGATGAGTACAACAAATATGAACTAAAAGATATATTAGGAATGGAGATGAAGGTCTTAGAAGCACTAGACTATTATCTGGTTGTGTTTCACCCTTACCGGTCATTATCTGAGTATGTCCACTCATCTCTCTTATCCGCTTTTCAGAAGTGTTTGCCTTATTGTCTGCGGTTGCAAACAGAGGAGATGATTAGAAGTGTAAATGATGATACATGTAAAACCTTGCAGTCTTCCCATTCAATGCTCTTGATGTTTTTCATTATATCCTGTAAAATTTTAGACCAATTTTATATTCCTTGGTGAGAGTTTTGTGTGCCTTGATCCTTGTAGTCAGAAAATCAACTCTCATTTCAAGACTTCCTTCTTTTGTTTTCTCAGGTTTTTGCAAGATGCTGCAATAAACGATGTAAATATGAACCAAATTACATGGTAAAGTCTTTCTACATGTGAAACTTTGCTCAGAACTCATTTCCTAGTTCCAACACTAAGATCTAAATTCTCTGACCTTTGTAAAAAGCATAGGAAAACCGAGTTTTGTTTTCGTGTTTCAGGGGAATTGTTAACGATACTTATAAGATGGACCTCATTCTTGTACACCCTCCGTATCGCATAGCGCTAGCATGCATATACATAGCAAGTGTCCACAGAGAGAAAGACATCACTGCCTGGTTTGAAGATCTTCATGAGGACATGAACTTGGTCAGTCATTCTTCTAAAAGTTAAGCAAAAAGCTATGACCTTTCGGTATTCTTAGTGACGGTGAAAGCTCTACATGGGTCAATGGTTTGCAGGTAAAGAACATTGCCATGGAGATTCTGGATTTCTATGAGAATTACAGAACAATCACAGAGGAAAAAGTGAATTCTGCCTTCAGCAAATTGGCTTTGAAACCGTAGCAGCCGAGGGAATCGCTTCCATCTCCAAGATTTATCTCACAGAAAAAACAAGATTAGAGACTTTCACAATTGCCCATCTTAGCTTTGTGGCAAACATGTAACACTGTTGTTAATTCTACCAAACCAATTAATCTTAAAGTAAACACAAATACACTATTGTTATTTGATCATCAAAATGGGTTTTGTTTCCCCTAATCTAAACCTAAACCTCTCCTAGAAGCAAAAATGTGAAAAAACAAAGGTCATATTGATGAAGATGACAAAAGATGAAAAAAGTTTATAAAATTGACTTATTTACTTTCATATAAGACTTTTAAAAACTGTTTTTAGTAAATAATAATGAATTAAAAAAGTTTACTTTTTTATTTTATTTATCCTTGGTGGTCTTCTTATGCTTTACATTATCCACACCATAAAAATAAAAATCTTGTATTTTTGAAGTTGAAGGATCAAAGAAAGAAGCTATGGCTTCCAATTTCTGGACTTCGACGCACTAGTAAGCTTCAATCAACGATTAAAGATCGTCTTTTTATATGCAATTTCTATGTTCCTGATTGATTTCGTTTTCTGGGTTTTATTCTCACAGCAAAGAGCTTAAGGACCCAGAAGAGGTTAATGTTGTTCATCCTCTTGATGCTCAGAGAGGAATCTCTGTTGAAGATTTCAGACTCATTAAGCTTCATATGTCTAATTGTATGTTTTCATTGGATTTGATTACCTTGTTAATTTCCAGATTGGATTTAATATCTCTAATGTCATGAATCATGTCCTTATCTTGAGGTTTTGATTGGATTTAAGCTTGTTTTCCTTGTTGTTCGTGTTTCAGATATATCGAAACTGGCACAAAACATTAAGATTAGGCAAAGGTGAAGTCTTTCGTTGTTAGTTCTTAAAAGAGATATGAAATGTGTAACGACCCTTTGAACAATGCTGACTGATTTAGCACTTCTATTATTCAGAGTTATTGCAACTGCAGTAACGTATATGCGTCGCGTTTACACAAGGTATGGCTTGTTCTAGCTTCTGATTGTTTGATCATCGTTGTGTAGCTTGAGGCTCGGTCATTTGACTTATGGGTAGTGTTGTGTGTTTTGACAGAAAGAGTTTGTCGGAATACGAGCCTCGGCTTGTTGCTCCCACCTGCTTGTATTTGGCTTGCAAAGCAGAAGAGAGTGTGGTGCATGCCAAACTTCTTGTCTTCTACATGAAAAAACTTTGTAAATTCTTTTTTTGTTTTCTGCTTCAAAACTTTCTTGAGTTTTTTTGTCTGAGTTTCTGATGAGATTGCATCCTTCACTCTCGGTAGATGCTGATGAAAAGTTTAGATATGAGATCAAAGATATTCTGGAAATGGAGATGAAGGTCTTGGAAGCTTTGAACTTCTATCTTGTTGTATTCCACCCATACCGATCTCTTCCTGAGTAAGCCATCTGCTTAAGATCTTATGTGTTGATATCAAAATCCTTTAGCATTTATTCTATGCATTTTGTTTTATTACTATTCTTGCTTTACTTGCAGGTTCTTGCAGGATTCTGGAATCAATGACACAAGTATGACCCATTTAACTTGGTAAGTATCCAAAATTTGTCTTTTATTAATCTTGGGGATGAAGTGTTGTTGTAATCAAGAAGGCAATTGTATAACAATTACCATCACCTGACAAATCTTTAATTGGAATAGAGCTAAACAGGTTTTGATATGCAAGCAAAAAAGTAAATGCTCTCTTGATGCTTTAAGTTTTGTTTGGAAACGATAGGGGTCTTGTCAACGACACATACAGAATGGATCTCATCCTTATACATCCGCCGTTTCTCATCACACTTGCTTGCATTTACATTGCTTCTGTACACAAAGAGAAAGACATAAGGACTTGGTTTGAAGAGCTTTCTGTCGACATGAACATTGTAAGTCTATGCACTGTTATCCACCTTTTAATTCTCTGAGGAATTATTGCCTTATTGGTCTTGTTTAATGATTCATCGGTATGTTGTGAACATATTGGTAGGTGAAGAATATTGCAATGGAGATATTGGATTTCTATGAAAACCATAGACTGTTCACGGAGGAGAGAGTTCACGCCGCCTTCAACAAACTTGCTACAAACCCGTAAAGTCCAAGGAATCTTGTCTGTGTATTATGTTCCCCTGAGAAAATATAATGTTTTGCCAGAAGTTTTGGAAATGAGATTATTCTGTTTATTGTACATCAGTTTTGTTCGTCGTGGTTCAACCATGTCTTGCCTATGCGTAGACACAGTAAAAGAGGTGCAAAGCTAACAAAACTTAAGCCTAAATGTTAAATAAAAGCAATTGTGTTAAATCACAAACGAGAAAACAAAACACAATTCTTATTAACATAAAATATCCAGTTTTTACTTTTTACAGTAAAACCAAGGTTCGTTTCTCCATTTTGTGAAAGAGTTCTCAAGCATGTTCCATACATCCACATCGAAAACAAACATCAATAAAAGCATTATTTTCTCTAATATAGTTCTGAGCCACAACATAACGATGCTCCAAGACTGGCAACGTAATCCGTAGTACTTCAGAATCTGTATTCTTCATAAGCAATTCCAGAGATTCTTCGCGAAAACCTGTTGATCAGCAGATGAATCTTTCAAAGCTAGCTTCTTTTTCTTTCCTGCATCTATTTCAGAGATGATAGATGTTAGACAATGTATAATAGTGGAGACTGTCCAAATGACTTTCACACGAATCCAAATAGGATGCAAAACCAACAAATGAACAAAGTGAACATTATACCATTTTTATTTTTACCTGCTACTGGTTATTCCTTATTCATCGTCACAGTTGATAAATTGAACATCGGGAATGTGTTGGACTTTGTAGTAATCTTCTCCACCTGGTATCAATTTCTCATTCCACTCCCTCTTCATTCCTCTAATCTTCAGTTCCTTTAAGGATGTCATGTACTTGAGTCCATCAGGAAGTTCCTTCAACTTTTTGCAATCAAGTATATTTAAAGTACGAAGACATGGCATCGACCCTTCTTCCACTATCCACTCTTCCAACTCTAATTCTTCATATATTTCTAGAGCACGTAATTGAGGAAATCCACCTTTTGAGCACAACATTTTCCTCCCAACGAAAGCGTCAGATCCTAATTTAACCGACTTCAAATGAAGCAACTTTTCTAGAATCGGCATTGGATCCTCCTCAATGCGGCAAAGAAATAGAGATATGTGTTCAAGGTGGGGAGGGAATTGATGTTGATCAGGAATCTTTGACATACGTACTGCCAATCCTAACTCTTTTAGATGAACAAAATCCAGATCGAACTTTCCCACATAATCAACCATAATGGTTTTGCTCGTAGAAAAGAAATGAAGCGTCTCGAGGTTTCGCAATTCACGGAGAGATGACGATAGGGTTTTAAAAGTACACCTTTCGCTCAAAGATACAGAGAGAGACCTGAGCTTGGTCATACGGAGGAGGTCTGTCACACTACTGTGTTGCGTTGAGAAAAACCACAAGTGCTCTAGGTTCACTAGATCACCCAATTCCAACTTGGTTTTATCATGCATCTTATGAGGTAGGACAAGGTTCCTCAACTCTAGCATCTCTTTCAAAACATTTGGCACATGAACTGGTTCCCCAATAGCAACACTTAAGTCTAAATAGAGGAGAAGCTTTAAATTCCGCATAGAAGAAGGTAGATGAGATACCCCAGCATCGTATAAGCTCAAGAATCTCAAGTGGATGAGCCCTCCAATACTAGAAGGTAACTTCCCTCCTTTAAATTTCACCTCAGAAAGATCCAACACCCTGAGAAATGGTAAATTTTGGAAGACTGAAGCTGACTGTATCCAAAAGTCTTCCTCGAGTCCCAAAACTATAAGAGATCTGACTTTTTTATTGTTTTTGTGTCCCAGTATATGAAAGGCTTTACCACTACGTATGGTGAGTCTGCGAGATCTACTAGGAGATTGAGCATTGATGCTAGAGGTGGAAGTAGGGACTTTGATAATTTGTAGGAAGTTCTCTTCTTTGGCTTTTGATAAACATACTTCTCTCATCATGTCATGCATTTGACAATATTCAAATCTCCAACTCAAATTGTTTTTTTCAGCAATAACCAAATTTCTCCTCACTAGCTCTTGTAGGTAGTCTTCTCCACTATGTCTGATGGTTGATCCATAACAAATTCCTTCTGCAGCCCAGTAATTGAACAAATTCCACATATATATCTTGTAATCTTCGGGGTAATGGGCTAGATAAAGGAAGCAATGCTTTAAATGCGTTGGCAAATCTTCATAACTCAGAGACAATATTCGGTTAACCGAATTGAGACTGTTGTCATCTAAGCACAATTTTCCTACGATTTGATCTCCGATATTGTCAGAAACTCTTTTCCACTCATGAACTGTATGTTTATTAACTAACAAGCCTCCCAACACTTTAACAGCTAATGGTAGTCCTCCACAATGTTTGACCATTTCCTTTCCCATGGCTTCCATTTCTTCACCAAGCCTTACTTCTGCACAATATCACAAGCTAATACATTTCAAGATGTGAGCTGCTAAATAAAATTTATTAGATTATTGGACTAATTTTACATTTGAACTAGATTAATTAGGACCCTTAATCAATACATTTTTTTTTTACAAATTTAGTTGATTTTAAATTGTTAAATTTTAATTGAACCAACCATGAATCTTATTATATAAAGTATGGTTTTCAAAGTTAATAACTCAAGAGATCGTGACACGTATGAACTTTTTCGATCTGAGATTTTATAATGTTAAATTTTAATTGAACCAACCATGAATCTTATTATCTAAAGTATGGTTTTCAAAGTTAATAACTCAAGAGATCGTGACACGTATGAACTTTTTCGATCTGAGATTTTGACATGTGTCAAATAAAATTTTCCTTTTAAAAAAAAAGTAAAAAGCTAATTATAAGGAAATTGTACATATATTTTCATAAGAGTTTTTTCCATCTAGCAAACAAAAATTTTGTTTTTAAAAAATAATTATAAAAAATGATAAATTTAAACAGTTTTAAACATATAAAAAGATTATAATAAGAAACCTATACATATATATAAAGAAATTATATGTATATATCCATAAAAATCGAAATTATAAAATTATGCTAAACGTTTTATTTATAAGTTACTAACTTAACAAGAAAAAGATTTAAAATTAGAAAAAAATTAAGAAAATTATACAATCAGTTATTAATCCTATAAGAAAAAGATAGTAAATAGTCACATTTATATAAACAAATAGATTATCTCATATTTTCTCATCAAGCAAACTAATTTCTTAACGATGTTATATAATATCAATTATAAAAAAATACTTTCAATCACGATGTTTTTCTAAAAATAGCATGTGATATTCAGATCTAATGAATATATGACAATTAAGGCAAATTAATAATTATGAACGACGATAGACATAGACTAGAGTTATTGTCGGAGAGGTTTGGTCTAATGTCGGAGGAGATAAAGAAGGTGGAGTAATAAGAGAAGTTGGGGAAAGAGGATAAGAGGCGATAACGGTGGTGTTGGTGTTGATGGTGGTGGTGGTGGTGGCGGTAAATATTGATAAAAGTGGTGAGTCAGAATTAGCAAGATTCGGTATTGATGGTGGTGGTGATTGTGATAGTAGTGAGATTCAGTTGTGGTAGTGGGTCAGAGTAGTGAGACTCGATAGTGATGTCCGACGAATACGAGAAATGGAGATAGAGAATAAATAAATAAATAAAACTATTGTGGTGAAGAAATCCGATGAGAGGGAGAGAAAGATAAAGAAAGAGGAGTTCGACCAAAAATAAGAAAAATCTAATGAAAGATATATAGATTTTTGAGAATTAGAAAGAAGAAAAAACAAAGAAATTGGTAATATGGGCCTAAAATGATAAAAGTCATGTTGCAAATAGATAATGTTTAGCCTGATGTTGTTTTTTTTTTTTTTTTTTAGTCTTAAATTATTTAGTGTGTATTTTGTAATTCCTTATAAGATTGTTTTTTTTTCTGTTGAGGATATTTCATATTTATAAAGTAAATTTATATGACATGGATATAGACGGTTTCATATATATATATATATATATATATATATATATATATATATATATATATATATATATATATTTTTTTTATTGTCACAATTTTATTATGACGTCAAATGTTTTTTTTAAAAAAATCTATATTTACGTAACTCAGACTATATGTTTACGTAACTATATGTTTATGTAACACACTCTTCTGATGGATATAAATAACTTATTAAATTCAATAATACAACATATGAACATTTATGACTTTATAACTTATAATAAGCAAAAAATTATATAATTTTATAAATAGGCCAATATTTATATTATATGATTTAATAAATAGTATAACATAACTATAAAGAATGTTTTATATTGCAAATTATGCTAATAAATCTATATTTAGAAATAATTATGCTGCATTTTTTAAAATATATATGTTTATAGAATTTTAGTTAAGCTTACAAAACTAAAATAAAAATATTAAGAATGATAATCTCGACTGGTAACCCGTGCAACGCACGGGTCCATATCTAGTTAATCATAAAGAGTAGATATTCGATTTTTCTAAAAAATCGAAAGAAAAAAAAAAAAATTAAGATTAGTAATTACTTTTTTTGATACATGTCAAAATACGTAAATACGTTTTTTAGTTAGTTTTTCTCATTCGTTAAGGGAAAAAAAGTTGAAATTTGTTTGAAAAATTACCAATATGTATATATATATATATATATATATATATATATATATATTTTTTTTTTAATTTTGCTTTTTGGTTAAGGAAAAGAAAAGTTTAAGGAATAGTTTAAATATACACATGATAATTAGTATGTGCAAATATGTTTTTCTTAAAATTTGTTTATCTTATTTAGTTAAGGGAAATAAAGTTAGTGAAACTAAACATTATATAATAAGATATGTACCAGTTTCATCTCTCCTAGCGAATACTATTCTCTCAAAGAGCTTCCAACTTTCATCAGGATTCAGGATTTTTGCTTTAAAAGTAAAACATGTTGGATCAGCATGTATCCCAACACCTTCATTCCGAGAAGTAAGCAGCATCTTCCAACCTGGAATATATTTGTGTTCTCATGTTAAGGAATAAAAATGCATTTATTCTATATATTTCTTTTAACAATCACTTATATGAACTAAAAAGACTAAGTGCTTCATATATGTACCATAAGAGCTCACCTCTTTGCTGCGGAAACACTGCTTTTATTCGATCCCAGTCTTCTTTTTTCCATACATCGTCGAGGACAACCAAATATCTACCGGTTTCCAACAACTGAAAGAGTTTACGCTGAAGTGCATATTCGTCCATCTGCAAAATTTCACCATCGTGTGGCTGAAGTTCTTGCAAGATCCTCTGCCAAACATCTTTCTGCGTAAACTGTTGCGAAACACAGACCCATGCGAATCCATCAAAATGACGTCGGACAATGTCATGATGAAAAACTTGTCTGGCCAAAGTCGTTTTACCAATACCGCCCATCCCAGATATAGAAACCACTTGATGTTTATCATTCTCCACCAAATGACCAACCAATTCTTCAACACTCTGCTCCACCCCAACAAGATCGTGTTCAGGACTCTTAGCGTAGGTTTGTCGGATCTCCCTCTGCTCCCTTTGTCTGTCCTGAAGAGACATCGAACGACCACCATCAATGACCTGTTGTATCCCTAAACTCTGCATATCCCCAATCACCTCAGAGATCCTCTTAGTGATTCCTTCGATATCTGAAGCAACTTTGCGGCGATCCGTTAAGAAGCAAGCAAGTCTTCTCACATGCTTCTTGATCCCTTTTTCTTTTCCTCTACTTTTGTTCAGAACATAGGATTCAAGTATATCCTCAGCATCATAAACAAGGTCTGTGACATCTTCCAAGAAGTTTCTCACCCTTTCACTTCCATGTTTCTTGGCATCTGCATCTTTCAACAACGACTGTAACCTTCCCAGCTGACGCTTTAGTCCATCAACTTGCTCATCAATACCCTGCAATCGCTCAGATTCTCGACTCAGGAGATCCCAAAGCTTCTCAACTCCAAACGACACAAATGCTTCAGCCATAACAACTACTCGTCGTCAATCACATACGATGAACCAATACAAGAACGCCAAAGGAAAAATAGATCTAAAATCAGCTAAAAGTTTAATCCAAGTCAACTATGTAGCTACCAATCTATTGACGGAGGGGTTCTCAACAATAATATATATTATGAATTTATAATCTATTGCCACCTCTAATTATTCGTTTTGATTAATCAAAGATATTTGATAGGGCAGAGTATTAAATTAGATGCTTGAACTATTATCACAACCACCGTTGACTCCAGCTCATTCACACTGATATATGCTTGAACTCTGCAAACATGTCACATATACAGCTTGTTAACTTCAGAGGCTAAATTTTCAAGAGGGGCATACAAAACCTTGCACCATTGAAACTATTAGAGAATTGTAATCAGAAGACATAGCCTGAAACCTAGTGTTTGTAAATAAAATGTAACTTGAACTGTGAATGTAACCAATTTTTCATCAGGATTCCACGAGCATATACATACACTGTAACAAATTTATCATTTGAGAGTAAACACAACACGTCATATATTTAGCTTGTTAACTTCGAAGAATAAATTTTCAAGAGGGGCACCAAAAACCTTGTACAAAAATGTAGCTTGACCTGAATGTAACCAAATTCTCATCAAGATTCCCCGAGCATATAATAGACACCGTAACAAATTTATCATTCGAAAATGGAGAGTAAAAACATTCAGACACCTTACTCATTCTTAGCCTACTAATAATGCTTAAGCATCCAAAGGGATTATAGGTTACCGTTTCAGCGGGAAGAGAGAGCCTTTGAGAGAGGAAAGGGCAACATGCTTATCAAAAGACGTCACAGTGTATCCTTGATTCAACAGCTTTAGATTCTTTGTGATTTCTGTTCTTTGGGGATCATGATGAAAAAGCACTAAACCCTTATATCTAACACACTTCAGGTGAAAGTAAATTTCCCTAAAGTCTCTCTTAAGCATTTCATTGAACACCTTCACTGCATTGATCATTAGAGTAACTAATACCAAAATTGTTCTCTACCAATCTATACTATTAATTGGGAATCATTCTAATTTAAATAACCTTATAAAGTATAAAAAATTACAATGAATGCCATTAGAATTTTTTCAATCTAAGACTAAAATTTAAAACACGTGGAAGGCTAAAATAATAATTTGGTAGAGAAAGATCCATGGATCATGGGCTATTGGATCGGTTATTTTTAGAGCCTGATGGGCTAGCTTTCGGATAAACATGCGGATCGTAACACTTGACCCGGCCATTCCTAAAAGTGATCCTCACGGTTGATTTTCCTCAAACTGATCCTCACGGTTGATTTGGATTGAGCGTCACGATTTGTATTGATCCTCACAGTTGCCATTTGATAATCTAAACATAATTACAATAACAAATAAGTCAAGATAATACCTAAACAATCATATCTCTTTAATTTCGAATTCAAATCAATGTCATAACAAATTTAAGTCATCTATAGTTACCAAAAAATCTAAACTAAATCAAAAAAAATATATTCAAAACATCTTCAATCAAGAATATACCTAAAATATCTATTCAAATGATTGATTTGCAAAGATATTATTCCTATCTAATAGGACTAACCCTAGACGTTCTATCTCTTATATATATAGATCTTCAACGATATTCTCAATACTCAATAAGCTACCAAACCACCTCTATACCTCTAAAACAATGGCTCATCTCATCACCGAACTTAACGCAATTAAATCTTTCAAAACTCAATGGAAGATTCAAGTGAAAATCGTCCATTCGTGGACTCAATACATCCAATACTCCGGAGAAACTGTCGAGATGATTCTTGCTGATACATGTGTAAGAATCTTTTTACTAATAGTAGATATTTTCTTCTGTAATTATTATGTGTTCATACTCTTTCTTTGCTAAATACAAGGTACCTTGATTCATGCGACTGTCAAGAAACAACAAGTCAACAAGTTTCAAAGGCTCATCACAACTGGAGAGTGGAGAACTGTGGAAAATTTTACAGTTGCAAAATCTATTGGAAAGTACCGGGCAACCAGACTTCCATTCAAGATGTCCCTCATGAATACGACTGTTATAAGTCGTATTCCTTCAATTTCTGAGGAGTTTTACTTTGATTTTGCTAACTTTCCAGACATTCTGAATGTTAATTGAATGAAAACATTTTGATTGGTATTTTCCATTCCTCCTATTTATGTATATAATGTTTAAAGCAAAAAAAATAGCAAACTAACACCATTTCATATTTTTACAGATGCTATTGGTCAGGTCGTGAGTTTAGGTGAGATGACAAACTCACGATGTCATCAACAAAGCTACCAAAAGATTTGAGTTTGAACTTACTACTTCTATTAACAAACAAATACAGAATAAACCACCAACAACATAACAAGCAACCAAATTACTATGTACAAATTTGATATATTTAATTTATAAGTATTTAATCTAATTTGAAAATCAATAGAGTAGGTCTATATTGTTATCACCTAATCAAAAATGTTATGTTTAATATCTTACTAACCTTTTAAATTTAGATCTCTGAAAACCTCCAAATACAACACCAAATCTCTTTTCTCCTTCAGATTCCAAGTCGCAAAAGATTCTTGGTCTGCAGATTTTTAACAGTTATCGATTTTACATTAGTACAAACATATAAATCATTGTAAAGACTAAGAAACATTGCCATTTTTAAAAGGATTGTACCAAATTAGCTTTCAAGAATGCTTCAAATTGAACTGTTACTGTTCTGCTCCATAAGAATTAGAGGTGCAAAATGATACTTGGCCTGCAGACATATTGAGCTTTGTATCATGAATATAAGATTGATCTAAAGAATAATGAAGCAGGAGCTTATTGAAATAAAGTGCTCACGTTATATAATAATCTTAATAAAAAAAAACTTATCTTCGTGGTTCTTCTTCTTTTGAGAATCCATCAAAATATTTGTAATCATCTGAAACAATTATAAAAACAAAAATAGGTATATAGATTCACAGGTTTCAAGATATACTGAAATTGATTAGATTTAGTCTCTTAACACTAGAAATTTGATGAAATAGATTGATTCACTAACTAACATGTTTAAACTAAACGAAACAAAATATGATTCAGTTGCAAGCAATTAAATATGAAAAGGGTAATATTTAATCAAATTTCTATGGGTTATTAACAATCTTTGAATAATATCTATTATGAAACACAAAAAAATCAATGGTAGAAACTCAATCGACCGATTCTAAAAACGTAGAAACAAAAATCAAAAAAAAGAAAAGCTTACCTCTTTTTAGATCTAATAATTTGCGAATCACGATGTATAATCGAAGACGAAGGAAGTCGATTTAGTATGGATTTCGATTCAGATTCGTAAATTGACCGACAAAGATGATTTTCGTTGATTGGAATTTTTTTTCCGTTTCAGACAAAGACTCAAGAACAAAAACATTATCTGTCCAGATAATAAAAAACATAATTGAGATACTGTTTACGACAAAGTTTTGGATTGATTACGGCCCATTACAAATATTATTGGTTCTGTGGCCCAAGGAATAAAACTCAATATTGACCATGTTAGTGACAAATAATGAATTCATTTTAAACATTTGTCAATTATAGTATAGATTTAATAAATTTACCTTACTAGACCAAGTACTAAACACACTAATTATGTTACAAAAACAATAAAATAAACACAGTAATGTGTTGTATTACCCATCTATATTTTAATACAAAAATATACCGAAATACATATTTCTCGAGCGATTTGATTTGTTCCCAATACTAATATATTCAATCCTGTAATTTGTTACATAAATCTATTTTAAATAGTCATACAAAATTCAAATTGATACACACATTCAAAACCTAATTGACATAAGTTTTATACTCAAAAACATATGTTACCAAAAACCCCGCACGTACGTGCGGGTCCGGATCTAGTTTAGTGTAAAAACCAATCTACCCTCGCCGAATTGCTTCTGTGTGAGAAATTCGATCATTCTACTAAAGAGTGGAAAAAAATTGAAGTTGGTAAATCATTCTAAAACGAGGAAAAAGTATTGGACTTTTTTTTTTTTGTCATGAGTTCACATAGGTGATACTTATAAAGTATCATTAATAAATTTTTAGTATTATTTATAATGTTTGTTTATTATTTGAGATTTTTTATGATACTCGTACTAAATATATTTCTATTGGTGAAACCGGTTTAAGTATTATAAAAAAAAAAATTATTTGCAAAATCAAAAATAAATATAAAACATAAGATTACAAAAGGTAATATTACAATAAAAAAACGTAGAATATACTTAAGCAAAAAAAACATAAAATTCAAAAAAATATATAAAAAATCATGATGATAAAAATAATCGGGAAAAATCGAGAAGACGAGAATGTTTTTTTTTTTTTAGGGAAAAACGCGTTTACCAGCACGAATCAGGAGCCGCCACGTCACTCGATACTGGGTATCAGAAGTATCACTGTACTGATACTAATAAGGTCAGTATCATACCCAAATGTATTGTCTAATCTATTAAAAAATTATTTATATACTCTTGATACTCTAAATATATCAGCTATGTATATGGTCTTAGTAGAGATAAAAGTCATTATATTTGTGGTAGGCGAAATTAATATTGGTTTATAGTTTTGTTGGGTTATCTTTTTCGTTGAGTCATCTCTTTTGGGAAATGAAGATAAGAGTATCAGTCTTTTTGAAATTGTTTATAATCCGAAGAATTGACATGTGCAACCACTTTATAATATATTTACGTACTTAACATTTGGAGCTTTTGAAGTTTATTTTCTTGCTTAAATTTTGACATTCTATGTACGGACTTCAAGTTTTATTCCGAAAAAAATATTTATGATGCGCCACACTCCATGAAACTTGTATTCAGAGTTACAAGAAATATTTTTTAGGTGAGAAACCTTCAAAAATCATCAAAGTTGTTCGACTTTTATAGTTTTTTTTCTCAAAAAAATATTAACGACTAACAAATGACATGTTCTGATGAATATAAAAGGCTATGACTATTGGGCCGAAAATGGGCCGAACACCTTAAATGTAAAAAACTGTTGAGCAAAAAGCTTCTCTTCCTTCTCTATCTTCTCAAAATCTCGACTGTCTACCGGAAAACATACATGGCTGCCGATTTCTGGAATTCGTCTCACTAGTAAAAACATTCTTTTCACCTTTACCCATCAAAATTCACTTCTTCTTCTTCTTCTACGCAACTTTCAGTTTCAATTTCTGGATTATTTTGTTTGGATGTAGTTCATGATCTTGATAAAGAACGTGGAATCTCAATTGATGAATTCAAGCTCATCAAGTTCCACATGTCTAATCGTACGAAAGCCTTTTCTTCTCAATTCTTCGAATATTTTCTGTTTAATTGAGCAAATTTTTTTGACTCTTTAGCAACTGGTTTGAAATTATCAGTGATTGATCAAAGAAAGTGTTTGAGTTTACTGGTGTTTCAGCACATTAAAGTGAGGCAAAGGTTGTTTTTCCTTGCAATTTTTGCTAAATTCAGATATTGCATTTACTTTTCTTCCATTACTCTTTGTTGGTTCTGTGGAACTTATTAGCTCTATATCTGTTGTAACCTGGAATTTAATATGAATAGTTCCCTTGTCTTTATACTAAAAATCAGGTATGCAATGTGATTTCTCTGCATTGTTTGAGTTTCTGTCTTTCTGATGAGATTGGATGCTTCACTCTGATTAGATGTTGATGAAAAGTTCAGATATGAGATTAAAGATATTCTGGAAATGGAGATGAAGATCTTGGAAGCATTGAACTTCTATCTTGTTGTATTCCACCCATACCGATCTCTTCCTGAGTAAGTCGTTTGCTTAGGATCTTACGTATCGTCATCAAAATCTTTTTGCGACTATACTATGCATTTTGTTTTGCTTACTCTTCTTGATTTACTTACAGGTTCTCTCAGGATTCTGAAATTTATGACACAAGTATGACCCATTTAACTTGGTAAGTTTCCAAAACTTTGTCCTTTATTAGTCTTGGGGATGAAGTGTTCTTGTAATCAAGAAGTTAATTGGATAACAGTTTACCAGCACCTGACAAATCTCAAATTGGAAGAGAGCTAAACAGGTTTTGATTTGCAAGCGTAAAGTAAATGTTCTCTTGATGCGTAAGTTTTGTGTGGAAACTATAGGGGTCTTGTTAACGACACATACAGAATGGACCTCATCCTTATACATCCGCCGTTTCTCATCACACTCGCTTGCATTTACATTGCTTCTGTACACAAAGAGAAAGACATAAGGACTTGGTTTGAAGAGCTTTTTCTCGACATGAACATTGTATAAGTCTTATGCATTGTTGTCGTCCTTTTAATTCTCTCCGAACATATTGTAAGTCTTATGCAATGATTCATCAGTATATTGTGAACATATTGGCAGGTGAAGAATATTGCAATGGAGATATTGGATTTCTATGAAAACCATAGACTGTTCACGGAGGAGAGAGTTCACGCCGCCTTCAACAAACTTGCTACAAACCCGTAAAGTTTCGACCAAGGAATCTTAAAGTTTCGACCAAGCTTGTCTGTGTTTTTGTTCCCCTGAGAAAATATAATGCTTTGCCAGAAGTTTTGGAAATGAGATTATTCCTGTTTATTGTACATCAGTTTTGCTCGTCTTCAACCATGTCTTGCCTATGCTTATACACAGTACAAAGAGGTGCAAAACAACAAAACTTAAGTCTAAATGTTCAATAAAATCAGACAACATTTCATGGTGTAAATAGAGCTTACAAAAGCTAACTGTGTTAAATCACAAACGATAAAACAAAACAACAATTCTTATTAACATAAAATATCCAGTTTTTACTTTTTTACAGTAAAACCAAGGTTCGTTTCTCCATTTTGTGAAAGAGTTCTCAAGCATGTTCCATACATCCACATCGAAAACAAACATCAATAAAAGCATTATTTTCTATAATATAGTTCTGAGCCACAAAATAACGATGCTCCAAGACTGGCAACGTAATCCGTAGTACTTCAGAATCTGTATTCTTCATAAGCAATTCCAAAGATTCTTCGCGAAAACCTGTTAATCAGCAGATGAATCTTTCAAAGCTAGCTTCTTTTTCTTTCCTGCATCTATTTCAGAGATGATAGTGGAGACTATCCACATGACTTTCACACGAATCCAAATAGGATGCAAAACCAACAAATGAACAAAGTGAACATTATACCATTTTTATTTTTACCTGCTACTGGTTATTCTCCTTATTCATCGTCACAGTTGATAAATTGAACATCGGGAATGTGTACCTGGTACCAATTTCTCCTTCCACTCCCTCTTCATTCTTTTAATCTTCAGTTCCTTTAAGGATGTTATGTACTTGAGTCCATCAGGAAGTTCCTTCAACTTTTTGCAATCATCTATATTTAAAGTACAAAGACATGGCATCGACCCTTCTTCCACTATCCACTCTTCCAACTCTGATTCTTCATTTATTTCTAGAGCACGTAATTGAGGAAATCCACCTTTTGAGCACAACATTTTCCTCCCAACGAAAGCGTCAGATCCTAATTTAACCGACTTCAAATGAAGCAACTTTTCTAGAATTGGCATTGGATCCTCCTCCATGCGGCAATCAAATAGAGATATGTGTTCAAGGTGGGGAGGGAATTGATGTTGATCAGGAATCTTTGACATACGTCCTCTCAATCCTAACTCTTTTAGATGAATAAAATCCAGATCCAACTCTCCCACATAATCAACCGTATAGGTTTTGTACCGAAAATCCAAATAAAGCGTCTCGAGGTTACGCAATTTACGGAGAGATGACGATAGGGTTTCAAAAGTACACCTTTCGCTCAAAGATACAGAGAGATACCTGAGCTTGGTCATACGGAGGAGGTCTGTCACACTACTGTGTTGCGTTGAGAAATACCACAAGTGCACCAGGTTCACTAGATCACCCAATTCCAACTTGGTTTTATCATGCATCTTATGAGGTAGGACAAGGTTCCTCAACTCTAGCATCTCTTTCAAAACATTTGGCACATGAACTGGTTCCTCGGCAGCAACACTTAAGTCTAAATAGAGGAGAAGCTTTAAATTCCGCATAGAAGAAGGTAGCTGAGATACCCCAGCATCGTCTAAGCTCAAGAATCTCAAGTGGATAAGCCCTCCAATACTAGAAGGTAACTTCCCTCCTTTAAACTTCACCTCAGTAAGATCCAACACCCTGAGCAATGGTAAATTTTGGAAGACTGAAGCTGACTGTATCCAAAAGTCTTCCTCGAGTCCCAAAACTATAAGAGATCTGACTTTTTTATTGTTTTTGTGTCCCAGTATATGAAAGGCTTTACCACTACGTATGGTGAGTCTGCGAGATCTACTAGGAGATTGAGCATTGATGGTAGAGGTGGAAGTAGGGACTTTGATAATTTGTAGGAAGTTCTCTTCTTTGGCTTTAGATAAACATACTTCTCTCATCATGTCAATATTCTAATCTCCATCTCAATTTGTCTTTTTCAGCAGTAACCAAATTTCTCCTCACTAGCTCTTCTAGGTAGTCTTCTCCACTATCTCTGATGGTTGATCCATAACAAATTCCTTCTGCAGCCCAGTAATTGAACAAATTCCACATATATATCTTGGAATCTTCCCGGTAATGGGCTAGATAAAGGAAGCAATGCTTTAAATGCGTTGGCAAATCTTCATAACTCAGAGACAATATTCGGTTAACCGAATTGAGACTGTTGTCATTTAAGCAAGATTTTCCTACGATTTGATCTCCGATATTGTCAGAAACTCTTTTCCACTCATGAACTGTATGTTTATTAACTAACAAGCCTCCCAACACTTTAACAGCTAATGGTAGTCCTCCACAATGTTTGACCATTTCCTTTCCCATGGCTTCCATTTCTTCACCAAACCTTATTTCTGCACAATATCACAAGCTAATACATTTCAAGATGTGAGCTGCTAAATAAAATTTATTAGATTCATGGTCTTAATTTTATATTTGAACTACATTAATTAGGACCCGTGTAGTCACGGGTTAATCATTACATGTTTTTTTTCTTCAAATTTAGTTGATTTTATAATGTTAAATTTTAATCGAACCAACCATGAATTAAGCATAAAGAGTAGATATTCGATATTTCTAATTCTAAGAAACCTATAAAAATCGAAAAAAAAAATAAAATTTAAGATTAGTAATTACTATTTTTAGGATTAGTAGTTAATTTTTTTAATTATTATCCAATTTAATTAATGTTTAATAATTATATTGTTATTTTAAACCTCGACACTCATTGTTTATCCCTTATATATTAATGGAGAAGCATTTTTCAAAAATAACCTTATTTTTATGTGTGATTAACAAAAATGTCATGCTAATGTGTCGTTCTTACTGAGCTTCTCAATCCACTTAATTAAAAATCCAACATTTATTAAGATATTTACTGATCCAATTAATTAAAACAAAAATACAATTAAAATATGCAATTAAGATATACAAATCTATACAAAATGGATTACTTAATGATCCAATGATTGTGGCCTCGTGGAATTTCCATATCTCGGAAATTGGTTATCTTGGAGGTGTTGGCGGGATAAAAAAACCGATATGGTGTCGATTGGATAGGGCCCTAGCTAATGAAGATTGGCATGATTTATTGTGTAATTCTTTCATTGAGTATCTACCAATGGTAGCTTCGGATCATTCACCAGTAATAGCTACGATTGCGGATAAGATACCTCACGGAAAACGAAGTTTTAGGTTTGATAAGAGATGGATTGGAAAAGAAAGGCTACTAGGGGCAACATCAAATGGTTGGAATTTAGACCCCGATTTACGAGATGGACAATTTGTTGAAAAATTGACTAATTGTAGGGAGCTATTTCACAATGGCGGAAAGAGTTATCTCCTTATGGAAGGAAAACAATAGAAGATCTGAAATATGAATTAGAGGTAGCACAGAGAGATGATACGAGGACACGAGAGGAGATTACGGAGTTAACAATGCGGTTAAAAAAAGCTTACCGAAATGAAGAACAGTATTGGTATCAAAAGAGTAGGACTCTATGGATGAATTTAGGGGACAATAATTCAAAATTCTTTCATACTCTCACAAAACAGAGACGTGCAAGGAATCGAATCAACGGGCTACATGATGAAAATGGGACATGGTTTGCAGAGGATAAAGATATCCAGAATATTACGGTCTCTTATTTTGAGAATTTGTTCACAACAACTAATCCTCATGCTTTTGAGGAGTCATTAGCAGAGGTTGATGATAACGGATCAGATAAATGACTTCTTAACGGCACATGCGACTGAATGTGAGGTGCGAGCGGCCTTATTTATGATACACCCGGAGAAGGCACTAGGGCCAGATGGCATGACAGCCTTGTTTTTCCAGAAAGCTTGGGTTACCATTAAAACGGATTTTTTTATCATGGTTAATTCATTTTTACAAGATGGAGTTTTGGATAAGCGGTTAAACACGACTAATATTTGTCTTATTCCAAAAACAGAGCGACCGACTCGGATGACGGAATTACGACCTAAGAGTCTTTGTAATGTTGGATATAAAGTAATTTCAAAGATACTATGTCAACGATTGAAGAAGGTTCTACCAAATCTTATTTTGGAAACCCAATCTACTTTTGTAGAAGGGCGACTGATCTCAGACAATATTCTTATATCGCAAGAGATGTTCCATGGGTTAAGAATTAATCCGTCATATAAAGAGAAGTATATGGCTATTAAAACGATATGAGTAAGGCATATGACAGGGTCGAATGGAAGTTTATTGAAGAATTATTAAGAAAGTTGGGTTTCTGCGAAAAATGGATTCTGTGGATGATGTGGTGTATCACAACAGTCCAATATAGGGTTCTACTTAATGGTCAACCTAGAGGTCTAATAATTCCAGAAAGAGGATTAAGACAAGGAGATCCTTTATCTCCCTACTTATTTATCCTTTGTACAGAGGTACTTATTGCGAATATTCGGAAAGCGGAACACGAAAAGTTGATTACCGGTATAAAAGTATCAACAGCTAGTCCTTCGGTATCTCATCTTTTATTTGCTGATGATAGTTTATTCTTTTGCAAAGCCAATATAGATCAATGCGGGGTAATTTTGAGGATTCTAAAGCAATATGAAGCAGTTTCGGGGCAACAAATTAATTTTTCAAAATCATCAATTCAATTTGGCCATAAGGTGGATGATTCTATAAAAGCGGAGATAAAAGCGGTTTTGAATATTAATAACCTTGGTGGTATGGGCACTTACCTTAGTTTACCGAAAAGTCTAGGTCGCTCGAAGACAAAGATATTCTCCTTTGTTAGAGAGAGATTACAAACTAGAATAAATGGATGGTCGACAAAAATCTTATCGAAAGGCGGAAAAGAAGTGATGATCAAATCGGTAGCTGCGGCATTATCAACTTATGTTATGTCTTGCTTCAGATTACCAAAAACCATCACTTCTAAACTTACAAGTGTGTTCGCTAAATTCTGGTGGAGTTCAAATGGTGAATCGAGGGGAATGCACTGGATGGCTTGGAATAAGCTCTGTAGTAGTAAATCCGAGGGTGGATTGGGATTTCGGAGTGTAGATGATTTTAATTCGGCTTTATTAGCAAAACAATTATGGCGTTTGATTACGGATCCCGATTCACTGTTTACAAAGGTTTTCAAAGGAAGGTATTTTCGGAAATCCAATCCTCTGGATACAATAAAATCATACTCTCCTTCCTATGGTTGGAGAAGTACCATGTCAGCTAGATCTCTGGTTATTAAATGACTTATTAAAAGAGTCGGTTTTGGGGCGTCCATCTCAGTTTGGGAGGACCCGTGGATTCCAACTCAATTCCCGAGATCAGTAAAAAGTAATGGTTCAATTATTGACCCATCTTTGAAAGTTAAAAATCTTATCGACAGTCGGTAAAATTTTTGGAACATTGATCTCTTGCAAGAGCTCTTTGATCCGGAAGATGTCGCGCTGATTAGTGCCCTGCCTTTGGGTGCGCCACCTATGGAGGATACCCTCGGTTGGCATTTCACTAAATCCAGAAAATAAACAGTTAAGTCTGGTTATCATACGGCGCGGCTAGAGAATTTGGAAGGAATTTTATCCTTTTTTAGCCTGGATTTTAAATCTCTAAAAGCATATACTTGGAAGGTGCAGTGTTCGCCTAAGTTACGTCATTTTCTGTGGCAAATTTTATCGGGTTGTGTACCGGTTACAGAAAATCTGAGGAGAAGAGGAATAAATTGTGACATATGATGTGGCAGATGCGGTGCGATAGAAGAATCAAATAACCATACATTTTTTGAATGAGACCCAGCGAGACAAATTTGGGCACTTTCTCAGATTCCTATGGTTCCGGGAATTTTCCCTACGGCCTCAATTTACGCGAATTTAAAACACCTTTTTTGGAGAATTCCTTCAGAGGTTGACTCTTCTCCATATCCATGAATAATTTGGTATATTTGGAAAGGTAAAAATGAAAAGATCTTTGAAAATATGGATAAAGACCCATTAGAGGTTTTACGTTTAGCGGAAAAAGAGGCCCATTCGTGGCAGTTAGCTCAATAGAGCTTCTTAATGAAAATCATGGTTCTTTAAACTGCGAATCTCGAGTGAGAGTGAGAGAAATTTCTCTTGATACTCTCTACTCCGGATATCGTTGTTTCGTGGATGGATCATGGAAAGAAACTGACAAAATTTTCAGGAACATGGTGGTTCTGTACATCATCAAATGGAGAGACGCCAACTATGGGAGCTGCCAACATTCGACAATGTTTTTCTCCACTACATACAGAAGTGTAAGCTCTTCTCTGGGCGATGAAGTGTATGATTGGAGCCGACAACCAAGAAGTAGCTTTTTATACAGATTGTTCAGACTTGGTGAAGATGGTGTCTTCCCCAAACGAATGGCAGGCCTTCTCAGTGTATTTAGAAGATCTTAAGAGAGACAAGAAAGAATTTTCAAGTTTCTCTTTATCTTTAATCCCTCGAAGTGCAAATGCAAAAGCGGATAATTTGGCGTGAAAAGTTCGCACCGAACCGTATCACATCACATATGTAAACAACATTCCTCAGAAATGGCTCTTATGAATTTTTAATTAAAAACTGTTGATAAAAAAAGAAAGAGTACTTAATATTTTGTATATTGATTAATATACCAAGATATATATCATAAGTTATGATAAACATAAACATTAATACATAAATGATAATTTCACTAATCTTGATAATTATTAATACACCACCGTTTATTAAATAATATAAAAATCGAACATCTTCAATATCATCAATACATTAAAATTGGTTAATAATCGTTTTGTCCCGCACTATATTGTTATCTAGTTGGTTAATATTCATGCTAAATAAATTAATTTTGACACATGTGAAAATCTAGATGACCACTAACACTTTTTTGATACATGTCAAATTACGTAAATACGTTTTTAGTTTTCTAATTCGTTAAGGAAAAAAAAAGTTGAAATTTGTTTGAAAAATTAACAATATGTATATATATAGTTCATTTTACTTTTTGGTTAAGGAAAATAAAAGTGTAAGGAATAATTTAAATATACACATGTAAATTAGTATGTGTAAATATGTTTTTCTTAAAATTTGTTTATCTTATTTAGTTAAGGAAAATAAAGTTAGTGAAATTAAACATTATATAATTTATATAATAAGATATGTACCAGTTTCATCTCTCCTAGAGAATACTATTCTTTTTTTTTTTTTTTTTTTTTGTCATCTGTAATTAAATAGTACTCAAAAGAGCCATTCTTGTGGAATGTTGTTTACATAAGTGATATGAAGCGGTTCCGTACGAATTTTTCGTGCCAGATTATCCGCTTTTGCATTTGCACAACGAGAAATTAAAGATAAAGAGAAGGTAGAGAACTCTTCCTTGTCGCTCTGAAATTCCTCCAGATACACTGAGAAAGCCGGCCATTCGGTTGGGGAAGACACCATCTTCACCAGGTCAGAACAGTCTGTAAGGAATGCTACCTCTTGATTATCTGCACCAATCATACACTTCATCGCCCAAAGGAGGGCCTCGAATTCGGCATGTAGCGGAGATAGGCTTCTACGGAGGTTGGCAGCTCCCATTGTTGATGGCTCACCGTTTGATGGTGTACAAAACCACCCTATCCCGGAAAACTTGTCGCTGTCTTTCCAGGATCCATCCACAAAACAACGGTATCCTGTAAAATCCGAATCTAGGGACACCCCCCTCGTTTGAGGCCGATTTGGAAATTCCACTGAAGCCTGAGTTTCAGTATGAAGCTCCACTTGAGCTGAGTGCCACAATTGTGCCTCTCTTTCCGCTAACCGTAAAACCTCTAACGGATCGTTATCCACATTTTCAAACAATTTTTCATTCCGTGCTTTCCAAATATACCAAATAATCCAAGGAAAAGCTATAGAATCAAACTCCGATGGTATTCTCCAAAATAAATGATCCAAGTTTGCAAAACTAGAATCTGTGGGAAAAGTCCCCATAACCGTAGGAATCTGAGAAAGTGCCCAAACCTGTCTTGCAGGATGGCACTGAAAGAGTGTGTGATTGACTGTTTCCTCCAGTGCACCACATCTGGCACAACCAGTGTCACAATCAATTCCTCTTTTTCGTAAGTTCTCTGTAACCGGTACACAACCCGTTAAGATTTGCCATAAAAAATGACGTATCCTAGGTGGACACTGTACTTTCCAAGTATGAGCCTTTAGCTTATTGAAATCTGGCCCAATGAAAGATGAGTTGGTTTACTATTCTCTCACAGAGCTTCCAACTTTCATTAGGATTCAGGATTCTTGCTTTAAAAGTAAAACATGTTGGATCCACATGTATCCCAACACCTTCATTCCGAGAAGTAAGCAACATCTTCCAACCTAGAAAATATTTGTGTTCTCATGTTAAGGAATAAAAAGGCATTTATTCTATATATTTCTTTTAACAATCACTTATATGAACTAAAAAGACTAAGTGCTTCATATATGTACCATAAGAGCTCACCTCTTTGCTGTGGAAACACTGCTTTTATTCGATCCCAGTCTTCTTTTTTCCATACATCATCGAGGACAACCAAATATCTACCGGTTTGCAACAATTGAAAGAGTTTACCCTGGAGTGCATATTCGTCCATCTGCAATATCTCACCATCGTGTGGCCGAAGTTCTTGCAGGATCCTCTGCCAAACATATGTCTGAGTAAACTGTTGCGAAACATAGACCCATGCGAATCCATCAAAATGACGTCGGACTATGTCATGATGAAAAACTTGTCTGGCCAGAGTGCTTTTACCAATACCGCCCATCCCAGATATAGAAACCACTTGAATTTTATCATTCTCCACCAAATGACCAACCAATTCTTCAACACTCTGCTCCACCCCAACAAGATCGTGGTCAGGACTTTTAGCGAACGTTTGTCGGATCTCCCTCTGCTCCCTTTGTCTGTCCTGAAGAGACAGCGAACGACCACCATCAATGATTTGTTGTATCCCTAAACTCTGCATATCCCCAATCACCTCAGAGATCCTCTTAGTGATTCCTTCGATTTCTGAAGCAACTTTGCGGCGATCCGTTAAGAAGCAAGCAAGTCTTCTCACATGCTTCTTGATTCCTTTTTCTTTAGCTCTACTTTTGTTCAGAACATAGGATTCAAGTATATCCTCTGCATCATAAACAAGGTCTTTGACATCTTCCAAGAAGTTCCTCACCCTTTCACTTCCATGTTTCTTGGCATCTGCATCTTTCAACAACGACTGTAACCTTCCCAGCTGACGCTTTAGTCCATCAACTTGCTCATCAATACCCTGCAATCGCTCAGATTCTCGACTCAGGAGATCCCAAAGCTTCACTACAAAAAAACTGTACATTCATAGCAGCTAATAATAGCACGATTTTCACATTTGCTATCTAAGATGAGTTTGTAATTTGCTTACCATATGATAGCATTTGATAAACGCTATAATAGAGTTTCAATAAGCGGGAAGTAAAATCACTTATACCGCCAAACACTTAGCCAAATTTACTAAAACGCAAAAACTTTCTTCTTCTCTTAACATTTTGTCGCGACTCTCTTCTTCTCTTAACACTTAGAGAGACGAAACCCGTAAACCTTCAAATCTCCAAATCTATCGCCGGCCGTCGCCAATTCCGGCGGAATCTCTCGCCGTCGCCGCTTTCTGAAACACCGCCGGATCTAATCTCAGAAGAGCTGATCCAATTGAAGGTGATTTTATCTGACTCTCTCTCTCTTTCACTTTACCCAGTTTTCGAAACCCTTAAATCTTCAATTGGAGCTCAAATCTGTTATGTGTTTCGATTTCCTGATGAAATTGGAACAATAAACGGGTTTTTTATGACATGCAAGAGATTTGTTTATGTGTTTATGTGTTTGCTCAAACATGTTTAGCTCAAGTCTGTTTATGTGTTTATGTGTTTGCTCAGATCTGTTTATGTGTTTTGATTTGGTCATTATAAGTCTCTACGATTTCGTTTTAGCTTAGTATGTTAACATTTGCAATGAAAGAACAAAATTTTGGTTATGTATCTGATTTTAGAACATTTGTTTAAGATCCGTTCAAACAAGCATTGCTGTTTCTTGTTCTTTTTTGTCAGAAAGAACTTGCGTTACTTCCCTTATTTCCTTCTCCAGTTGTTCAATCTGTATAATTTAAGGTTTACTTTTTAGTTTAGTCGAAATACACATTCTTGGTCAGTATTAAGAGATACAAGAGTGATTGAAAATTGTTTTCTTTTGAGGCCAGACTCTGGTTGATTGACATACCAAATCCAATTGAGTTTCTTGTTAAAAAGCTCGTAAAACACGCTATGAGTCTGTTTGAGATATGAGTTTCATTTTCTGTATCCGAGCAAAGCTTCTCCACCATTTTACATATAGGTTGTGTATATAAGTTAAGAACATGTTTTGATGATTATAGTTTGGTTGTGTATCTTGGATATTTCATTACTTTGGTTTTGTATATGAAAGTTTGAATATATATATATCGTTTTTATATGAGATCAAACAGTAATATCTTATACTCTTTCTCTACTTATGTTTTGCAGGTGTTGATCAGTGCAATAAAGGAATTTTGAAGCTGTTCTTTATCTCCAATCACAGTACAGGTTAAGAGCTTCTATCTTTGTCTCTTATGATGATTATTTGTATTGCAGTTTCA